>NC_089841.1:263677643-264001643 GCF_035609145.1 Eleutherodactylus coqui | reverse complement strand
ATCAGTTCTCTTTCTGTCTCATACCTGTCACAGACCTTAACCGGAGTTTTCAATCCATTGTTTTGGTTAGGGGAGGTTCCAGGTCACAATGACTCCGTGAGTAGCGCAAAACTAAAATGCAAGACGTTCAAATCTTCCAGCTATCTCTAGCTTGCTGCCCACCTCCCAGGGTGACTCAATGTGGCACCAGGGCCAACTCTTTGGTCTACCACCATGGTTCTAACCATCTTTCTGACGTAGGACCCTTTTACACTAACCGAATCGTTCAGATTCTCGCTGGATTGGGGAAATATGAATGATAATCATTCAGTGTAAATGCCCGCAGCGATTAATTATTACACCTGCAGAAACTTACAAACGACTTTATCGTTCGAAAGGCTTTTGTAAACCACTTATTGTTCCTCTGTAACAACTGCCTTTTTACTGTGAATGGTGGCCGGAAGAGTTCTCCAGCCAGCTCCACCTCCATTCACTGAGCAATCCTCGCTCTTGTGTGAAACCACTGGAGCGATTGTCACCGGGGACGTCTGTTGGGCGCCGTGTGAAAGGACCCTTACTCGTTGGATAGTTTGCCTTTCCATGGGATTTCCCTCATCTTTCGGTGAGAATCCAGCCTTGCTTGCATTCTGCCTCTGAATCCGACTCTGACGGGAAACCTACTCTACGGCTTATTCTTTTCCTTGCATCACCCAAATTGTCAATTTTTCAAAAATGGCCAAAAGAAGATGAAAAAGGCTTTATTTAGGCAAATACTGTGATCGCTGCTAAGGGTTGATACTTTGAGAGAAATATGTAAGGAAATCAAGGCTCAATTAATTTGTAAGCCATGTGTATGAGTACAAAACATGTTTGCATTAGGAGACCCCATACTTACCTGCGGATCCAGCGTCCTCGTTCCCGCATGACGCTTCCCCGCCCACCTCCGCCGCGTCATGTGACACGCCCACCGTGTCACCTGACACGGCGGTGGGCGGGGAAGCGTTTTCACGCTATCTTCCGCTGTGCTACAGCGGAAGATAGCGTGAACGGACGGCTTCCATTGACTGCAATGGAAGCCGTCCGCGCATACACCCGCGGCAAATAGAGCATGCCGCGGGTGAGGATGTGTGAATTCACGGTGCGGAATTCCGCAGTGGAATTACGCACCGTGAACACCGAGCTATTTAATTCAATAGAACCTAATAGCTGCGGGCAACGCAGCGGATTTCCGCTGCGAATTACGCGGCGGAAATCCGTTCGTGGGAAGGAGGCCTTAGTGTATGGGACGGTCTTATTATGGCATTACCCAGAAAGTCGTCTCTCTGCAAATTAAGGATGCACAGCCTGATGCCTCATAAGCGAAAGTTTCCTTTTAGTTGCCCCAAGAATTTCCACAAACTCTTAAGCTACCATTCTGAGGTCGAAGCCAGGAAATGGAAGCACCCTGAGATGCGTTTCACTTTTCCAGCCTGAAAATATAAGACTTTACTATTGCCCTGCTTGCTTGGTATTTAAATAGATAGCGTTACTCACAATGGATGGTCTGTTGTCTGGCAAGCCAAATCTGCCATGGTTTTCATGGTGCATATACTCCTACCTTTAAGGAGCGGTCGTATTGAGCTCCTCATCATATTTGCCTTTGGAATAACTAGTTCAAACTATGCATCTCCCTGCAGAAGAGACCTTTCTAAGTGTGGAGCTCTCAAACCCTCCTTCACCTGAAGGCACTCGATAACAAGGGTCGCTCCTTCACTTTCAGAATGCACCAGACCAAGACATCAGGCCCTTGGCCCTCTTTCAGTGGAGTCTGTCTTTTTAACGTTTCCCTGGGGAATGGCAACAAACTTGGCTCTCCTATAATCCAGGAGGCATCTTTTGTGGTTCCCAGACCTTCATTTTGACTGGATTATTTCCAGTTGTGTTACTCCTTCGCAGTGCATTTCTCAATGCTATGTATTCACCAAGGTTGTGTGTGTTTTATCAGACTAAGTAATTCTTAAGACCGGAGTCTGGGTCCCCACTAACTTCTTCCTTGCAGCAATTGGGTAGGTTCTTACTTGCCGTAAAAAAAAAAAGTCCCATCCTAGGGCCCTTTAGGCAACTATCCACCTCCAAGTGGCATGTGTCCTCTCCCTCTCTGGACCGGTCGAGCCTGTTCGCCCCCCCAGGCCACTTCGTCAATCTACACTGTGACTGCACTCTCCTCTTGATCCTTTGGTATCGTTATTCCCTTTTATTCTCCCTATCTCAATCTGACCTAGATGCCAACGTTCTGAGTTGAGGGGCAAGTATTTTTCTCTTAATCACATAGTCTATGGCCATTAAATCTCAAGATGCTCTTCTGCACATCAACAATTTGGAGTTCAAAGCAACGTCATGCTGATGGACAATGCCTTAGCTGTTACATATGCCAACCTCTTGGGTGGCATGCACAGCAAAAGTGATGTAAAAGAAGGATCTTGCATCTTTCCCTGGATAGAATCTCATCTCGGCAATATCTGAAGCCCACATTCTTGGAGTAGACATTTGGGTCACAGACTCCCTCAGTTGGGAACAACTAGACTCCAGTGAGTAGGCTTACCATCCTGTTCTCTTTGCCCAACTCTTGAGAGTATTGTGGCACTCCAAACATTGACCTTTCAGTTTCTTGGATACTTCACAAGGTACTGTGGTTTGTCACCAGGACCCACAAACCAATGTTAGTTGCGACCATCAATCTGGTAACTTTGTGGGTGGATGCTAAAGGAGATCAAAGCAAAAGGAGTTCTTGACCTTATAGTATCTCAGGAGTGGCTGAGGCACTCCTGGTAAGCAGATGTTGTAATCTCATCGCAGATGTCTCCTGGCACCTTCAAAGCAAATGTTAGAAAAGGGCAACATCATAACAGACAAAATTTTTAAAAAAATCCTGGGTTATTAACACAATATTGTTAGTGGGAAAATCTACAAAGGGACTCCATAGCAGGTTTTATTGCCTGGTCCAGATTGGGAGTTGGTTATGTGCGCACAAATCATTGACACATGACACCAGCTAGTATCATAAGACAATGAACATATAGATCACTGGTGGTGAACCTATGGCATGCGTGGCAGAGGCGGCACGCAGAGTCCTCCCTGCTGGCACATGGGCCGGCGGCTGCTCACCACGGTAGTGAATACCGGCCAGGGTGCCGCAGCTTCCCGGACGGTATTCACTCAGCAGTGCTGATCCCAGGTGTACACTGTGGCGTCAGTGTACACCCGGGATCCTCCTCCCCTGACACCTCCTCCTTGGTTCTGCGAGAGCAGAGGGAGGAGGCGTCTGGATTTACACACTGACTCCACAGTGTGCACCTGGTATCAGCGCCAGCAGTAGCACCGAGCAGAAGTGCAGTGGCACTTCAACGAGGAGGAGGGGTAAGTATATGGGTCTCGGGGTCACAGTTACTATCAGGGCTGATGTAGGGTATACTATTAGTAATTGTGAGGGTTGTTAGTTTTTTCTGTTATCTCGCATCCTTTTCTTTGTGCTTCTCCTGTTGCTCAGAGATTAACTCATTTAGCTAAGTGTATACAGGCTGGATATAGTTTGTAGGAGGATCTAGGTATAGGCCCTCCGTATTGCACATTCAGAAAAGGCCTCAACTGACAACTGCCCATCTCGTTTTTCTAGGGGGTCTTATGAATTCAGGTTATGCCAATGCTGCTCACTAAGGCTCTTGTGTCTTGCATGATATTTCTGTGTGTGACGGAACAGAATCTGTAGTTTTCTCTCTGCACAGTGTATGAGAGATGACCTTGCGGCTAGACTCCTCCCACCAGCTCAAAGAGAACTGAGAATTACAGATACAGCCTGCAGAGGGGAAAATGGGGATAACTGTAGGATACAAGTCATATAGTAGCCAGAGATGGTGTTATTCCTGATGTACACATGCGTAACTACTAGGGATGAGCGAGTATACTGGCTAAGGCACTACTCGCTCGAGTAATGTGCCTTAGCCGAGTATCTCCCCGCTCGTCCCGAAAGATTCGGGTGCCGCCGCGGGGCGGGGAGAGCAGGGGAGAGCCGAGAGGAACGGAGGGGAGATCTCTCTCTCCCGCCCGCTCCCCACCGCAACTCACCTGTCAGCTGCGGCGGCCCCCGAATCTTTATGGACGAGTAGGGAGATACTCGGCTAAGGCACATTACTCGAGCGAGTAGTGCCTTAGCGAGTATACTCGCTCATCCCTAGTAACTACTTATTCTAAAAAGTTGGGTACACTTTTTAAGTTGTCTTGTTTTTTTTTCTGGCGACTCTGGAAGCCGTGTTTTCTGACAATGGAACCCTCAAACCAAATTAACCATTGTGCACCCCCTGCTTTATTTAGTTCGTCCTAGCCATGTAACTGACTCTTGTAAATTATGATAAATAAGATTTGTTATGAAGACGACTGCTGGTTAACTCCTTCTTTCTTGTTAGATGATGTTTCTTCAGAGACAAGGCCAGGTGGTTATGACAATTGAGCTGCTTGACACAGAAGATGTCCAAACAGAAGACCCCACAGAAGTACAGGTGAGAACAGTAGTCTGGTTTATGGCTTATATATATTTAGAGTGAAGCAGTATACATGAGCTGCTCTTACATTGGGCCGTGCGATCTGACAGCTTGCAGCTTTTCAGAAGGTTTTTTTTTTTTTTCTTTACAAGTAAATAGTGTATCGTTGTATATAATTGCGCAATTTTCTTATGCACCCTGTAGTTATTTTCTGAATCTCTGTGACAAGGCACGATTTGGGAGTTCTTCATACAGCAGTTAGACAGTCCAGATGGAGCTCAGAATTGTTGTTAATAATCCAAAATATCAACAACATGGGCTGTAGCCTCAGCACCGCTCCCTGACCAGGTGGCCGTCACACTTTTCTCGTAACAGATCATCTCCTTTTCCGGGTGGCTTCTCCACGGCCCCAGGATCTGGGCACACCAACGTATTCTCGCTCCTTTGAAGACTCAGTAATAACTGA
Source organism: Eleutherodactylus coqui (assembly GCF_035609145.1). NCBI lineage: Eukaryota > Metazoa > Chordata > Amphibia > Anura > Eleutherodactylidae > Eleutherodactylus > Eleutherodactylus coqui. The sequence goes on along the minus strand of NC_089841.1, from coordinate 263,996,684 downwards.
GCTGGCCATGTGGCCTACACAGGCCTATGGCCACCTCTCTTGCCAGACATTTCTAAGTTTAATCTCTGTAACTAAAGTCTGGAAACCTCATCACGAGGTGCAGTGTCTCAATGGTTTCTGTACAACCCACAAAAGTTATACGTCACTCTTTAAGTTCAGAAGACCCAATGAGGAGACAATCAAAGCCTGTGTAATGGAGTCTCTAGGATCCGAAGGTTTTATCTAGAGATGAGCGAACGTACTCGGTAAGGGCGATTTCGCAATCGAACACCGCGATTTTCGAGTACTTCACTACTCGGGTGAAAAGTACTCGGGTGCGCCAGAGGGCGGGGAGAGGCGGCGCGGGGAGTAGCAGCGGGGAACAGGGGGGAGCCCTCTCTCTCTCCCTCTCCCCGCTGCAACCCCCCGCACCGCCACGGCGACCCCCGAATTTTTTCGCCCGAGTACGGAAGTACTCGAAAATCGCGGTATTCGGGCGAAAAAGGGGCGTGGCCGAGCACGTCCGCTCATCTCTAGTTTTATCAAGTTCATTGTTTTACTACAGCTTAACAGAGTCCTTTAACCCCCTTTCTCCTCCCTAGTACCTCAGGTGATAATTGTGTAATGCAGGTCTGCTATCCATCCCATTCCCACAACAAGCAGCACACCAGATGATGATATTACTGATAGTGCGCCTAGGCAAATTTTGGGGAACTTGATTGTATGTATAGACAACATACTGGTATATAGAGGTGCAATCAGCCACAAAAAGCAATGAAAGAAAAGGCTTTTCCGTCACCACCCTGGAGGTCACCGCTGCTCTACTTAGGCTTGCTCCTTTAGTGCTCCCTTTTCTTCCTTAGCATTCATTATCATTTCAGTGGTGTTCACATGTGTTACAAGTCTGTGCTCGTAGGAAAGAGTACAAGCTGCAACATCCCCATCACTGTGGAACTTGGACATATGAGACCTTATAACTACCAGGTGAAGACGTAACTTCTCTGCTTACCACTGGGCCTGTTCCTCCCTGCTTGTTTTTGTCAAGTGGTTCATGGTGACCAGTGCTGGTTACACCTCCTGTTCTTTAAGGATCCACAAGATTTAATCCTGAAGACCCACTAACTTCTCCTATGTGTTGCTACTCTCTACAGTGTTAAAGGGGTTGTCCCGCGGCAGCAAGTGGGTCTATACACTTCTGTATGGCCATATTAATGCACTTTGTAATGTACATTGTGCATTAATTATGAGCCATACAGAAGTTATTCACTTACCTGTTCCGTTGCTAGCGTCCTCGTCTCCATGGTGCCGTCTAATTTTCGGCGTCTAATCGCCGGATTAGACGCGCTTGCGCAGTCCGGTCTTCTTCTTTTCTGAATGGGGCCGCTCGTGCCGGAGAGAGCGGCTCCTCGTAGCTCCGCCCCGTCACGTGCCGATTCCAGCCAATCAGGAGGCTGGAATCGGCAATGGACCGCACAGAAGACCTGCGGTCCACCGAGGGTGAAGATCCCGGCGGCCATCTTCACCAGGTAAGTAAGAAGTCACCGGAGCGCGGGGATTCAGGTAAGCACTATCCGGTTTTCTTTTTTAACCCCTGCATCGGGTTTGTCTCGCGCCGAACGGGGGGGCTATTGAAAAAAAAAACCCGTTTCGGAGCGGGACAACCCCTTTAAGCTCTTCTCCGTCTTCATGGTACCCCCACATCTCATTGTGTATACGACCACAACACTCGGGACACTCTTATCAAAATATGGAGAACAGCAGCACAATCCTGTCCTACTGGGATGACTGTACGTGTGGCACCTCTCACTCCGACTTTGTCCAAGCTCAAACCAAGTGCTTATCAGCCACTGCGGCCTCTTGGCCAAGCCAGTCCATTGTCTCCTCCTTTTATAGCTTGTACAATAACTCGGTCATTCCTTGCCATTATCGAGAGTCATAAGCCCAGCGCCAGGCTTTCTTTGTAGCTTCTACTCCAAGTAAGACCATAATCTGAACACCGTTAAATGCCAAAAATGTCATCAGTAGAAATAAGCTGAACATAATACAGCATCACCCCCCACCCCACCCACCCCTTCACAGTTCATTTCATTTCATAGGGGGACGTAGGTAGGGAGAACTTTAAATTCCCTCCATTGAGAGAACAGATGGGCTGTTGATGGTTGTGAGCTCATCATGATGACTCTTTTCTATCGTTTTAGACAAACCCTTTTATTGATCCACTGCAGCCAAATATGTGGGATGGGCCTATAGATGTGAATCGTTGATTTGCTAAAGAAAGCTTTATAAGATGGTTTATACCTTATTTGTGTTTATTACTCTCTTCTCGTATCTCTTTATTTAGCACTTATCCAACTATGTTGAACAATTCATCAATGTAGATGAACAGAACAGCCAGAGCGAAGGATTTCTGCTGAAGCCCGTGCTTTTACAGAGGTTAGTTTTATACTTTTGCACCACTTTGAATGGATCATCGTAAGCTAAGATAACTGGAAGATTCCTGAAAAATGTACGACAGAAACACTGTTTCCTAAGAGCAAGCAATCACCGTTTAGCCTTAATTTTTCATTAGTGCTATAAGAAATGAGAACTGTGTTGTGATTGGCTGCTGTAGGCAACAAAGAACTTTTGTTTAGCATTTTTTAGAAGGCAGTCCTCACTCACGACCTGAAGGTTGCAGGTTCAATCTCCGCTTGGTTCAGGTAGCCGACTCAAGGTCGACTCTGCCTTCCGAGGTCCGTAAAATGAGAACCCAGCTTGCTTGGGGGGTAATAAACAAATGACCTGAAAGCACTGTGGAATAAGTTGGAGCTATACAAATGACAAGTCCCTCATCCCCCTTCACCCCTTTTGGATGAATCACCCCAGTGTTTACCTCTTCTGGACATGGGGTGTGTTTTACAGCAAATCATAGGTAATAAGAATTGAATTGTCCCCCCACAGAAATATCAGACATTTCCAAAGGTGGCAATGCAGAACCATGCGAATGATGAAGGATGAAGTGAAGAGCTCATGGAAAAGACTGATGGGAGTGGAAAGTGCCAGCAATATGGACTGCCGCTTTAGACTCAATAGCCACAAGATGATGTTCATAGTTAACTCTGAAGATTACATGTATCGCTGGGGAACACTGACTAGAGCCAAAGAGGTAAGCCAACCTTTAAATTCTAGTTAACACTTTCATGTTTAAAACAGTTCAAGGATAGAAAATTTTGTTTTTGTTTTGTAATTTTCCATTTTTCATCCCTTTTCTTGCAAGAGCCATAACCTTTTTTTTTTTTTTCCGACCGCAGCAGAATGAGGGCTTGTTTTTTGCGGCACAGACCATATAATTTACCGAAAAACGTTATAAAATTTAAGTGGGACAAAATAAAAAAAAAATGCAACTGCGACATTTTTGGGGGATTAGTTTTGATGTTCACAACGCACTGAAAGCTACACGTGCATTTGATTCTGTGGGTTAGTACAATTGTGACAAGAACAAATTTATATAGTTTTTTTAAGTTTTACTACTTTTAAAAGGTAAACACTTTTTAATTGCTTTCCATTGCCGTATTCTGAGATCCATAATCTTTTTTTTTTTTCTTGATTGAACTATGAGAGGACTATTATTTTTTTGTGTGTGTGTGTCAAGCTATAGTACCATTTTTAAGGTTGCATCTCTTATCGTGTTTTAATTAGTTATATGCCTTCCTCCTTGCACCTTCCCCCTTCTAGCTGCCCAAACTCCCTCTGCTTCCACTAATGAATGAAGTTGTGGTCATACATGCACACTGCTATTAAAGGGGTTGCCCCATGACGTGTGCCGGTTCCAGCCTCTTGATTGGCTGGAATCGGCACGTGACGGGGGGCGGAGCTACGCGATGACGCGTGCAAGAGGCGGAGCCAAAACGCCGATGCTGCCGAGCGGAGCCGAAGGGAGAAGACCGCACAGCGCAAGCGCGTCTAAAAAAGCAAGACGACACCGAAATTAGACGGAACCATGGCGACGGGGACGCTAGCAACGGAGCAGGTAAGTGAATAACTTCTGTATGGCTCATATTTAATGCACAATGTACATTACAAAGTGCATTAATATGGCCATACAGAAGTACTTAACCCCACATGATTTCGCGAGACAACCCCTTTAATTTCAGAGGGACCACTGTGAATGGCTTAGTTGAAGGGCTAGGATAGGGGCTAGCATGCTTTCTTGGGACAACTTACTAAAAGATGATTTTTTATTATTTTTTTCATTTTATTTTTTGCCGCTATTCATTTTAAAGTATGTTGTTAAAATTTGTCTGTCATGTGATGTCATCCTTGTACGTTATTATGCTTGATCTAGGACCTTAACTTCCATGTCCCACTAATCATATATAAATCTTCAAGTAATGATAGTTAGAATTTTTTTAAGTCCCATAGTGAAGCCTATGAGAAAAAAATCCAGAAGAGGGCGCCATACCTTGGGCATGCTGTGTTTTGAGCGCAAAAACAAAAGTATTGACCTTAAAAAAAAAAAAAAAAAACATCTCCCTGTGGCAATTTTTGAACTAAGTCAATCAAAAAGAACTTTTGGATAAGCGTATTAATGAATGTGTTTAAAATCCAGGCAATTGGAAGTTATTTTTGATTTCAGCTTTAGTGTGGCATTCCCTATTAGCTTGTCCTAATACAGACTAGAAGCACAATCCCCTGAATGTCGGTACTAACTGGAAATATTTGTCCCTTGTGTAGTTCCAGTCGATGGTCTTCCAGAAGCATCATGAGAAGTTTGCTGCTTGGCACAATAGTTGGCTCCAGGAAAACGTCAGTCCCAGAGCAGCTGAACTGGTACAGGACTGGTTGACCGGAGAAGAAGATGAAGAAATGGTTCCTTGCAAGACAGTTTGTGAAGTCTCGGAGGTTCATGGGATGACAGTCACCAGATACAGAGTGCAGTACATACGAAGAGCGTCCTCTCCCTGACATAGGCACATGTTTCCCCTGTCTGCATTTGCTGCTGAGAAACTTTTTTTTTTTTTTTTTTTACAGGGCTTATTTTTTGTCCTAAAAGGGGGTGTCTGACACTAGAAGTCATTTAAAGTCCAGTGCCATTTATTCTTCAGTTTGTGCTTTGGACACCTTAATCGACCTTCTCAAACGTGGGACAAGAAGGGCCAGCAAACCTGCCAGGATGAGATCTGGCTTTGGCTACAGTTACTGATGAATTATGAGCCACTGATTTATGGGATTGACCGTTTCTGCATCAATCCAAAGTCAATTATGATGCTGTGAGACAGGACCTTTTTTTTGTTGAAATGACGGAATTGAAATGGATGACTTTCACAGTTCATGTGGTGGTAGCACCCGTAATTTAATACTGCCCACTGTAAATGTCTTACAATGAAGCTGTGGTATCCTCTTACTAAAGTGCTCCAGAAATGATGATCAAGTCCTTGGAACAATCTAGAACATGAATTCGTATTACCCTGTTGACCATAAACCTTTGAAGTTGTCTGGCACTACCCAGGGTTTGTGGCAAGGTTTGATTATAAAAGTATTCAGTGATACCACAAATCTATAATTTTTTTTTTTTTGTCTATACTGACCCTATATAATAATGGTTAAAACAAATCAAGTGCTGTAAAATTAACATTGTACATGTGTGGTTAATACATTATACACTTGTAATAAAGGAAAATGCCAGTCAAAAATTAAAAACCAGCTGTATGTATTCTCTATTTGAGAATTGTAAAACATTTGCGCCCCATGTGTTTGATTATGGTTTCAGTGTTGTAGCAACTTTTGCGCGCAAAGGTGAGCTCTATCCTCATTGACTGGTTCCTTGTTTGTGGCTGTGCACAGTGATATAAGTTATGGTGCCCATACGCATTTAGTAGCTTCCCCATACACACATATACTCGGTTTGACAGAGTGTTCGTGTCTTTTATATGGGGACAGCAGAGAAAGCCTCCACTAGACAGTTCTGGAATTTAAAGGATATTGCCTTATACTTAGTGTGCCCTTTCTTACTTTCCTCCAGTATCATTCGTCGCAGGAAAGTCTGCAGACCCCAGTGCATGTACTAGTCGAAAACTGTGGGTTTGGATGCTTTTTGTCAGACTAAGGCTGTGTTGTAAAGGCTTGTCTGAGTGAGTTTTGGGATATCATCACTGAGTAGGCCTCATCGTTAAACATAACTGGTATTATGGGTTCTTTGTTTTTTTTAAATCTTTCTCCCCTCTAGGTGGAAAACAGGAATGACAAAGGTCTCCTTGTTTGTTCCCAAGTGGGAAGGGCGAGCAGTGCTGAAAAAGTCACACTGTTACTCCGTCCTCCAAGAATGCAAAGTAGACCAGAGCAGTATAGCCAGCCATGGGGTCGTCCGCTGTTCTTGACTTCACCCACTAATCCAGCATACTCTGCTAGTATTCCAGGGGAGCTGAAGTGAAGAGGATGAAGACAGTGAGTAAACGGGAATACGTGAGTAAGGCCCCCCTCCCAACACCACCACCATCTTCAACGCCATCCTGTGTTCTTCTGTCCCCTTTATCCCTCTTGGGTGGTCTGGCACTCCAGTGCATCAGGGCCTCCTTCAATTCCATGCCTGACGCCCCACATGCTCTTCACCATGCCCTTTTCTCCTAATTTGGATCCTGAATTCTGGCCTATACAGGCCACAGGGGCGCGGGACAGGACTTCCTGGGTGTGCACAGTCTTCACTGTGCGCTCTCTTCCTAATTTAGGCCCAGGCTTCATGCCTGTACAGGCCACGGGTGTAAGGGGCACGTGTCGTATTGCGCGTGCTCACATGGCAGGGACTCACGATTTTTTTTTCCTTCCCTGCACACCTCCTCTATGATCCTTTTGTTCCCTTGCCCCTCCCCCAACAACTCTGTGTCTATCACATTCAAGGAAGCTGGTCTCCAATTCTGGCATCCCGAGTCAATGAGCCAGCAGCCATCCATTTCCCAGCCCTTTTGTCCCAGGAAAGATGACAGACTGAATGCCACAGGCTGGAGAGCTGTCACATGGGACTGCCTATCAGCCTGCAGCCTTCCTGGAAACCCTGACCACCCTACATCTACACAGATGAACGCTGTGCTGCATACCCCATCCCCCCTTCTCTGCCTCAATGGGATATGGGTTACCAGTGGGTCACTCCTGTTCCCCCTCTCAAACAGTTGGGAATTATACCTTTCTACAGTCCCCAAGCTCTGTCCCTACTGAGTTATAAGTGGGAATGTGGCCCACTGTATCTGGTGTGTCCTTTCCATGGCCACCACTATCTTGGATGTAGTTCCCTAGCTGATTGGACCTGGTGTTAGACTCGGTGAGAAAAGTCACCATCTTTGACACGGAACCATGTGTGTCCAGCAGTCAAAACAGCCGAGAACTGCCTATAGGCTTACATTACCCCCTTTTATGAGAGGTGTAATCTTGTAGATTCAATGTAGACTCACGTATTTTGGCCATGTAATGCGAGTCACTAGGAAAATCTATGAACAGATCAGTGGCAACAGAAGACCCGGTGCCAAAGAACACAATGGCTGATACTGTCAGAGCTGATACTGGCATGGATATCACACAACTGAAAGAAGCATTGCAAAACCGAAAAGCATGGAGGGACGTCTCCGAGGGTCATGAATAACTAAACGACTAACAACATCATAGGGCAATAGGTACGTTACCACTAAACTTGTGTCAGACAGGACTACAGACTGTTAGCCTCCTCTTTTCCCTTCCGTAGGAGGGTAAGTGTTCTGCTTCTACAGTCTTTATCTGACACCACTTTGCTGTTACAGTAAGCTTCAGCGGCTTCATTAGCCCCTTCCACAGGAAGATCGAAGGGGTTTTTCGTTCTCCGCTGTAAGAGCTGGTGACCGGCTATCATCTGACAGTCGATCACCAGCTCTCCCCGCCACGGGGACCATTGGCAGGCTTCTGACAAGCCAATGGTCTGCGTGGCAACATGTAAACAGTGTAGGAGTTCAAAACAAGAAGTGGGAAGTTGCCAGCAGATCGGTTATATCTTCCCACCCTTCACAGATATAGATTAAAATTAAAATGAATAACTTTTATTAATAACTAGTTAAAATTGGGGCCACATAAATCATATAACAAACAAAGACAGACGTGGACTAACAACATGGATCATATAACAAGACCCAGTGATCAAATGATATGAGGGTATCGATTCCCTTCTAACAGCCAGTCAGGTTAACCCCTATTGACAATATTAGGGGACTGGGTCACTGGTTTGTAGCGGTACGTCACGAAGCAAAAAGTTGGTCAGAATGTATCAGGTTTCCGGTTAGGGAGAGCAGGGTACCTCCATTTATGATTAGAGGCTGGAAACCAGCTGACCTTATTTTTTGTCGCCGCTTTCAATATATCTGAATACAGTAGGGATTCATGTATTTAATCAGATGTATGTGTTACACAGTATGAAGTCCATAGTCACTCAGGGTTTGGGTATTACGGCGTTAGTACTGGAAGAATTGGTTTATATGGTAAACACCCACTCAGATACTATTATGCGTAATCCACCGTTGACAAATAGAGTAAATTGCTAAGCAGTCGCTCATGTATGTTACGTCTATTGACGTTTAGAGATAAAGTAATTGCTCCAAACGTGGGCGACTGCTTAAAGTGTCTTAACGTATAATGACTTTTTACTGTGTTTCAACTTTTAAAGAATAGGATATTTTGCTTGCTCAATAGGGTAATTGCTTGCTCAACGCGTTTCTCCGCCTCTGTCTGGGGCGGTTCCTCAGGAGCAGGGCCAAGGGTTGCCCTAGGATTTACGTGATTATCCCTATTAGTCCTATCGTAGTAGATAAGACCCTTGTTGATAGTCCTTTCGATTAAGAGGGAATAAGACTATATCCCTGATAGAAATGGAGTTCTCCTATTACTACTTCCCTCTCTCTCTTGGCTCAGAGACTTAGTTTAGGGAGTCGCTTTGCTATAAAGGTTCGCAAAGAGACCAGTGATAGCCTATAAGTATTAGTCTGAGACCATTTTTCAATGCATCGAGACCGGTTAACATATATGAGTCTCGAGGCGAGAAAGTGAGAGTTGGATGTACCAATTCCCTAACCCCCGGAGGAACCTAGGAAACCGATTCTCTCCTATGGCGCAGTATGTATCATGCCCAGAGATACTACAGGGCTAGTGGGATAGATCTGTTGGTTCACACCCACAAATAGGCGCTATACTTTTTCTCCTCTTCTCCATCCGCTATATACCCCCCTCCCCCCCCCCCCCCCTTACTACCAGGGCTGTGCAGCTCTGTCCGGCATTTGGGGCATTGCTGCCAACCCAATTAGGCGCATTGGTTTATTGATCCATCCCTGTTTTAGGGACCAAGTAACAGACAGTCCTTTACAGGCGGCAGGCTGTAATAGGACATTGGTCCAGTATTTGTGGGTGTGAACCAACAGATCTATCCCACTAGCCCTGTAGTATCTCTGGGCATGATACATACTGCGCCATAGGAGAGAATCGGTTTCCTAGGTTCCTCCGGGGGTTAGGGAATTGGTACATCCAACTCTCACTTTCTCGCCTCGAGACTCATATATGTTAACCGGTCTCGATGCATTGAAAAATGGTCTCAGACTAATACTTATAGGCTATCACTGGTCTCTTTGCGAACCTTTATAGCAAAGCGACTCCCTAAACTAAGTCTCTGAGCCAAGAGAGAGAGGGAAGTAGTAATAGGAGAACTCCATTTCTATCAGGGATATAGTCTTATTCCCTCTTAATCGAAAGGACTATCAACAAGGGTCTTATCTACTACGATAGGACTAATAGGGATAATCACGTAAATCCTAGGGCAACCCTTGGCCCTGCTCCTGAGGAACCGCCCCAGACAGAGGCGGAGAAACGCGTTGAGCAAGCAATTACCCTATTGAGCAAGCAAAATATCCTATTCTTTAAAAGTTGAAACACAGTAAAAAGTCATTATACGTTAAGACACTTTAAGCAGTCGCCCACGTTTGGAGCAATTACTTTATCTCTAAACGTCAATAGACGTAACATACATGAGCGACTGCTTAGCAATTTACTCTATTTGTCAACGGTGGATTACGCATAATAGTATCTGAGTGGGTGTTTACCATATAAACCAATTCTTCCAGTACTAACGCCGTAATACCCAAACCCTGAGTGACTATGGACTTCATACTGTGTAACACATACATCTGATTAAATACATGAATCCCTACTGTATTCAGATATATTGAAAGCGGCGACAAAAAATAAGGTCAGCTGGTTTCCAGCCTCTAATCATAAATGGAGGTACCCTGCTCTCCCTAACCGGAAACCTGATACATTCTGACCAACTTTTTGCTTCGTGACGTACCGCTACAAACCAGTGACCCAGTCCCCTAATATTGTCAATAGGGGTTAACCTGACTGGCTGTTAGAAGGGAATCGATACCCTCATATCATTTGATCACTGGGTCTTGTTATATGATCCATGTTGTTAGTCCACGTCTGTCTTTGTTTGTTATATGATTTATGTGGCCCCAATTTTAACTAGTTATTAATAAAAGTTATTCATTTTAATTTTAATCTATATCTGTGAAGGGTGCCTATACGACCATATAGATTTGGAATACCACTGTGATTTTGGTTATATCTTCCCACTTCTTTTTTTAAAGTCCTGCACTGGTTCTCTGTGGCACTGTGCAGGTGTTGTGTGTGCGCAGAACACAATGCACAGCTTATGGCCTTGTGTTCTGCACGGTACCAGTGAAACATAGCCCGGAAATCTTCCAGGCTATATCACTATGGGCAGTGGAGCTCGTCCCGGAAAATATCCGGGCATGCAACTAAAGGGGGTAATAGGAGGAATAAGGGTAATTTCTGCTACCTATTATGTCTACATCCTTTTTACTAGCTACTACTGTGTATCGGGCATCTCTCATGTTTGATGAATTCTGCCCCAACGTCATCTCTAGATCTTCAGTCTCTTCAGTACCACAATTGCTAGAGGCTGCACAATATGTCGACAAACTGCAAAATCCAGATTCGTCAAACTCTTGTAGCTATAGTCTGCTCTCTTGGATAACACCCTCTGGTTACTGCTACTCAGACTTGCCAGGCCCATATCAATAGCTGTATTCAAACATTGGTGATATATTGCCCTCCCTTCCTACAGAAGCAACTGGCGTTGCCAAGCAGTTCACACTTATGTTGGCCTCTATTTCCTCTTCCATAGGCAGACGGTGTGCCTAGGTCAACCTTGCACAAATACGGCTTCTCCTTTATGGAGCACATCACACGGTCTCATTAATTCAGGGTTTTGCTTTGGTATTTTTCTGGCAAGCACTAGGACTGCACCTGGATCAACAGGGCTGAACTGGATGGACATATGTCTTTTTGGCCTAGCATACTATGATGCTATGATCCACTTATGCCTACTCTCCACTCCGGGCATAGGCGAAACTCCACTTCAGTTGACTTGGGACCACTGGCTATGGTCATTCGAGATGGTATGAGCAGTTGTAGTGCATGAGGGTGACACTTTACAATCTGTTGGGCAGACATCGGGTTTGTCATCATCCACATCTGTCTGAAGATATTCTGAGGGGTTGGCTTTTTTTTTTCGTCCCTTTTAGTCGGTCGATGTAGATTCATCTTCAACATCACTTGGTGTTTGTATATAAATCGTCTTCCTTTTGCAACTCTCCTGCCTACTAATAGGGCTCTAGCTCGACACCTTAGATATTATTTTGTTTTTGTGTTTTTGGTTTTTTTTTTAACCAATTTCCATCACTGATGGCCTAATTTATCTCAGGACGTTACAAGAAACCACCAGAACTAGATACTCTGAGCTGTCTTTTCATGGAACTTTAAAGTTGTCTCAGCCTTTCACCCCAGCTATGTTACCACAGCTGTTTTTGGCAGTCTGTTCCAGTTGAAGGGCAAGAGTTCCTATCTTCCTTGCCTGACACCATAGCTGCCTCAGGGGTAGACGCTCCTTGAAGACCCTTCAAGGAGCCTTAGCCACTGTTTACTAGTTTGTTGTTTTTTCCTGCATTTCTTTACCTGGTAAAGAAAACAGGATTTTGTGTTACTTGCCTATAAATTTATTTCTCGTCACATTCATAGGAAGCAACAGCACCCACCCAATTGTTTGTTTCTTTCTACAGTAGATGCAAACCAGTTACCTGAATAGATTTTCAAAACCTTTTGGTTCTAGCAAGTTACTTTGTGTTTCCTCGGAAATGAGTCCTAGCCTGATTTTTCAGGGTTTTCGGGGGTTGCTTGAAATATGCCTACCCCAATAATAAGACCTACTTGCATTGCAATGGCTCCTATTGGTAATTGTAATGTGGAGGCGGGATTTATGAATTGACTCAGCCAGTTCACAAATCCCGCGTCCAGAAAGCGATGGATCTGATTGGCTGAGCAGTGCTCAATGAACCAATGCGCGAGGTCTGTGATTGGTTCTTTGAGCGCTACTCAGCCAGTCAATGCAGCACTCGATGAACCAATGCACTGGCTGTGATTGGCTGAGCAGTGCTCGAAGAACTAAACTCAGCCATCACTTAGTGGAGGCAGGATTTATGAATCCCATAACCAGGAAGTAATCCTGTGTGGCCATCTGAGGACTGTGGGAACCACACCTGCTAGATAAGTAATATAATAGTAGTTCTTTTGGGGCAATAATTAATGACCGTGTCTTATTTTCGGGAAAATGCGATGATTGGTTTTTGTCACAGTTTGTTTTGATTGACTTCTATCTGATGGTTTTCTCCTAGTGCTTTTGTACAAACAATTTAGCTCAGTGCCTGCAGGAGGAGCATAGTTGGTGGGAGAAACTAATGCTGTTTCCGACTCCTAATGGCAGCAACTATACCCAAATTTCCTGTGTCCCCCAATAAATATAACGAGAATTAAACTTTACGGTAAGTAACAAAAAATCCTGTTTTTACTCTGGGAATGGGGAGTAACAAAAGTATTTGTGTGTAAGAAAGAAAAATAAAAAAATTCATATTTGGGTTTTACCCTTTTAGTGACGAAGCCTGTTTGCGCCTTAAGGCCCATTTACACAGAGCGATGATCGCTCAAAAATTGCTAAAATGTGATTGTTGAGCGATCATCGTTGCGTCTAAATGCGCGCCCATCGTGCGCTGCTAGCTGATCGTTAATTTCAGGCCAAACTAAAAATCGTCATTCGGCCTTATCAGCAGCTTTTCACAGGTAGTGCTGATAGCATTGTTTCCCATTGGAGAACAAAGGAGCTGAATGCAGATAACATCCTTCGGGCTATTAACTGCTTTCAGCTAAAGGCTTCATTTGCAGACTTGCTATTAAGTAGCTGAGTAGCTACTTAATAGTTTATGCAAAATGATCGCTCAAAGCTGTCACTCAAACTGTCGCTTGAACGATCTTTGAGCGATCATCGCTCCGTGTAAATGGGCCTTTAGTGACTAATTTGGAAATCGGACTTGTGTCACTTTAACATAGAATAACTCCGTAAAGGCTTTGCAGATCTAAGTGATTCTGAAAATGTTTTTTTGCCACATATTGTACTTAATTTAGGTGGTAAAACTAGTCTGCTAGAATGTGTATCTATTAAAAGTGCAAAAATAAACATACTGTAGAAATTTTTGCTAAGACATATATTTCCATCTGTTTACTTTATTCTGAAAGCACAGTGGAAAAACTGTGTGTTTTTTTTTTTTTTTTTGTTTAACCATTTAGGAGATGTACAAATTTAACATTGATTCTTAACATTTTGAGGAATATTTTGTTTTCCTACAGCAAGCCAAGATTGGAAAGGCTCATAGGTGTCAGAATGATAGGTACCCCCACAAATGATCCCATTTTAAAAACTACACCCCTTAATATTTTCACAGAGGGCTATCATGAGCATTTTGACCCCACTGTTTCTTTTCAAGAGTAAAGGCAATTTAGAGGAATAAAAAAATTTCATATTTTTGCTAATATATCATTTTAACCCCTTCCCGCCCCAGGGCGTAAGTTTACGTCCTGGTAGTGGTTACTTCCCGCAACAGGGCGTAAACTTACGTCCTGGGGATAGCGCGAGATCATAAGTGATCTCGAGCAATCCCGCAGCGGGAGCTGGCCGTCGAAGATGTGCCCCCCCAGTGTTTACCCCTTCCCTGCCGCGATCTATGTAGATCGCGGCATGGGAAGGGTTCATAGAGGGAGCGCGCTCCCTCTGTGAAGTTGACGGGCTCTTGCGATATAATCACAGAGAGCCCGGCTGGTTGCTATGGCAACAGGACGCCAGATACCGGCATCCTGTATTGCCATAGCCTGTGATCGCTGCATAAGCGACAAGGCATGGTAGGGCCCTGCCATGCCTTAACACAACGATCATGAGTGCTGTGCTCTAAGTCCCTCAGAGGGACATAAATTGTGTGTAAAAAAAAAAAAAAAAAAAAGAGAAAAATCTAAAAAAAATAAATAAAAAAAAATGGTTTTTGGGGCTTTTTGTCATATTGGCGTAAAAAACAAAATCCCACATATTTGGTATTGTCGCATCTGTAACGACGCGTACAATAAGTTGCACATGCTTTTGACTGTGCACGGAAAAAAGCATTAAAAAAAAGCTAAAAAACCGAGGAAAAATGCTTTGTTTTTTTTTCTTAGCCTTTTGCCTCCCTAAAAACGCAATAAAAGTGATCAAAAAAGCCGTATGTACCCCAAAATGGTACCAATAAAAACTACAGCTCATCTCGCAAAAAATAAGCCCTCATAGAGCTTCGTACATAGAAAAATAAAAGTCACAGGACTTTCATGCAGCGATTTAGAAAAAAAAAAGGATTTCCAAAAAAAAGGGGTTTTATTGCAGAAAAGTGGAAAAACCTAAAAAAAAGGAAGAATTTTGGTATTGTTGTAATCGTACAGACTCGCAGAAAAAATGGATTGTGTAATTTATGCTGCATGATTAACGCTGCAAAAAAAACAAAAATCTATGGCAGAATTGATTCTCTCCCTGTTATCATAAAAAAAAAAAGTTTACAATATAGTCTTATGTACCCAAAAATGGCACCATCAAAAAATATAGTTCGCCACGCAAAGAACAAGCCCTTATTACGGCCGTGTCGACAGAAAAATAAAAAAAAGTTATGACTTTTGAAAAATGGAGATGAAACTCCGCCAAAAATGGTTGCGTCCTTAAGCTCAAAATAGGCCCTGTCATTAAGGGGTTAAAATCCTTAGAGGTTTTTTTTTTTCTTTAGTGCACATGAAAATGTGGATTTGCACCCAAAAAAGGATACCCCTGTGTGTCCTGTTTTCAGAAACGCACCCATTGTGGCCCTAATATGTCTGTATGCACAACAGGGCCCAAACCGAAAGGAGCAGGCGGGGGCTTTCAAAACAGACATTTTGCTTGAAAGTGTTTCAGACCTCATTGCACACTTGCAGAGCCCTTGAGCGGCCAAAACGAAAGCTACCTGGAGCATGGGAGCTGGAAGCAGAGAGGTTTTAAATTCCTCAGAGCGCGAGCCCTTCAGAGCAAGTCTCTGATGTATGACATCAGGTCCTGGAAGGACCAGAATGTTGCGGCACCTCGCAGAGGGCGGAGGTGAGTAATTTCAGCTCCCCTCACAGATCATATCAGATCCGAGCTGCGAGGGGGAGCCGAATCTTTAACTTTATTTAACTTTTTTTTACACTTTAATGCGATTTGCTGTTATCCATTGAAGGGACGCCATCCTGGAATACCTCAAGGAAAAAAACGGTATAACTCATTAGCAGCATGGGTTCATGAGGGGTCGATCATGTCAGGCCAGTCTGATCAGCTTCTATCATGAAGTAAGTTCTAGGCTGGACCTGCGGGAGTCTATTGATCTCGTATATTTGGACTTCTCTAAAGCATTTGACACCGTGCCGCATAATAGGCTGATAAATGGACCCGGAAAAATGCCAAATGAAGTTCAATGTGGATAAATGTAATGTTCTGCACATGGGCAGGAGAAAGGGATGTCGCCAATATACACTAAATAGGGTACTGCTAGGGAAAAGTGATATGGAAAAGACCTGGGGGTACTAGTGGACTATAGACTAAACTAGAGCAATCAATGCCAGTCAGCTGCTGCAAAGGCAAATAAAGTCTTGGGGTGCATTAAAAGAGGTATAGGGACGAGGGACGAGAACATTATCCTTCCACTATATAAGGCATTTGTCAGATCTCACAATGAATACTGCGTACAGTTTTGGTCACCGGTGCTCAAGAAAGATGTTGCAGTGCTTGAAGGGGTTCAAAGAAGGGCAACTAAATTAATAAAGTGAACGGGAGGACTGGAATACCCAGAGAGGCTATCAAAATTGGGATTATTCACCCTGGAAAAAGGACGACTAAGGGTTGATCAAATATCTATGTATAAATACATGAGGGGACAATACAAGGATCCCTCCCAACATCTGTTTACACCCAGGACCGCGACGGTAACAAGAGGGCATCCGCTACGTCTAGAAGAAAGCAGGTTTCATCACCAACATAGAAGGGGGTTCTTAACAGTAAGAGCAGTGAGACACTGGAACTGTTTGTCTAAGGACTTGGTGATGGCAAAATCGATAGAGGAGTTTAAGAAGGGATTAGATGCTTTTCTAGTGCGCTATGATATTATAGGATTTAGACATTAAATAACCAGCGGGAAACTGAGGCCGCAATAGGGGTCACTATTACTACTGGGGCCACCAAAACCTGTGCAGATATTGACATGTAGTGCGAGATTTAATTCTGCAATATGTGTGGGTTTTTGTTTTTTTTTTACAATTTTTATTAAACTTTAAAATTTTGACAAGGAAGTGTATATCAAGTACAACATAGTGTGATTGCAATATCATCAAGTAGTTTACCAGATTAGGTAAATGAAAACTCCATATAGAATCATAGAATGGTAGAGATTTGCAAGGGACCTCCAGGGTCATGGGGTCCAACCCCCTGCTCAGTGCAGGATTTACTAAATCATCCCAGACAGATATTTGTCCAGCCTTTGTTTGAACTCTTCCATTGAAGGAGAACTCCCCACCTCCCGTGGTAACCTGTTCCACTCATTGATCACACTCACTGTCTAATATCTAATCGGTGTCTCCTCCCTTTCATCCCATCGCTTCTAGTCTTTTCTTGTGTAGATGAGAATAGGGCTGATCCCTCTGCACTGTGACAGCCCTTCAGATATTTGTAGACCGCTATTAAGTCTCCTCTCAGCCTTCTTTTTTGCAAGGTAAACATTCCCAGATCCTTTACCCGTTCCTCATAGGACTTGATTTGCAGATCGCTCACCATCTTGGTAACTCTTCCCTGAACTTGCTCCAGTTTGTCTGTCTTTTTTTAAAGTGGGGTGCCCAGAACTGGACGCAGTATTCAAGATGAGGTCTGACTAAGGGCGCGGTCACACGAGCGTAGGCGTATTTACGTTCGCACGTGCGCAGCGTTTAATCGCCAGAAAGAACGTTTTTCGGCGATCATGACCAGAGCTAGAAAACGTATTATCGTTTGTTCCTACTTTGCAAACTATCTTTTTGACCATCGAATATGCGTTGGCGCGTATTTCGGTCGCATATGTTCCGTGTTTTTTTCGGGTTGCCGTTTTTACGCACCGTAAAATCGCCCGTGCGAACGAATACATTGGAAACCAATGCCTCAGATGGTCACGTTTATATGATTGGGCGCAAAAACGCGCCGTTTATGCGCTCGTGTGAACGCACCCTAAGGAAGAGTAGAGGGGGATAATGACTACACGTGATCTAGACTCTATGCTTCTCTTAATACATCCCAGAATTGTGTTTGCCTTTTTGGCTGCTGTATCACATTGTTGACTCATGTTCAGTCTATGATGTATTAGTATACCCAAGTCATTTTCACATGTGCTGCTTAGCCCAATTCCTCCCATTCTGTATGTGCTTTTTACATTTTTCTTGCCCAGATGTAGGACTTTGCATTTTTCCTTTTTCCTTGTTAAATGCCATTCTGTTAGTCGCGGCCCACTGTTCAAGCTTTTCTAGATCTTTTTAAATACTCTCTCTTCCCTAGTGTTAGCTATCCCTCCTAGTTTTGACATCAGCAAATTTGATCAGTTTCCCATCAATTCTCTCCTCCAGATCATTTTTAAAAATGTTGAACAACACTGGGCCTAGGACAGAGCCTTGTGGTACCCCACTTGATACATTCTTCCACTTGGATGTGCAGCCATTTATGACCACTCTTTGAGTACGATCATTCAGCCAGTTTTGAATCCACCTAACAGTTGCCTTGTCAATCCCATGTTTGGTCATTTTTTCAATAAGTATAGTATGAGATACTTTGTCAAATGCTTTACTAAGGTCAAGAAAAACTATATCTACCGCATTTCGCTGATCAACCCAGTCACTGATACTATCATAAAAGGAAATTAGATTAGTCTGGCATGACTTGTTTGTTACAAACCCATGCTGGCTCTGGTTAATTACTCAATTTTCATCCAAGTACTTGCATACATGCTGTTTAATAATTTGTACAAAGATCTTTCCCGGTATAGAAGTCAGGCTCACAGGCCTGTAGTTTACTGGATCCACCTTCTTCCCTTTTTTGAAGATAGGGACAACATTTACCCTTTTCCAATCTTGTGGGACTTCTCCTGTTCTCCAGGAATTTTCAAAGATTATGGCGAGCGGTTCAGCAATTACTTCTGCTGCTTCCTTTAGTATCCTAGGATGTAATTCATCTGGACCTTGAGACTTGAATTCATTTAAGTTAGCTAAGTGTTCCCTCGCCATCTCTTTGCTTATAGATGGCCTGCATTCTTTTATTCCCCCAATAGCACAGGGAAGATCAGTTGATGATCCATCTACTTTCTAAGTGAAAACATACAAAATAGGAATTTAAAAGTTTGGCCTTCTCAACATCATTCTTAAGCAATTCACCATTTTCATCTTGTAAGCATCCAATAGCATCTTTGACTTTTCTTTTGCTTTTGGCATACCCCCCAAATCCTTTTTTATTGTTTTTGGCCTCTGTTGCAAGCCTCAATTCATTATTAGCTTTAGCTTTTCTGACACTTGCCATACAGTTTCCTCAGACCCCATTATATTCTTCTTTAGATATTTCCCCCTCTTTCCATTTGATAAACATATTTTTCGATTATGATTATTTGATAAATTTCATATAAATATTTTATTATTTGATAAATATATTGTCACGGCAAAAATATATATAGCCGTCTAGGGAAAGCGGAGTGTACCTTGTGAATGACGTCATATGACCCATGCTACAGCGATAGCCTGGTGAGGGACAGCAGAGTGTACCCTGCAACCGAAGTCTAGGTGACCCGTGCAGTAGGGCTGCTCACACCTAGAGTTCAGTACGCCATATGACGGAGGAATTAAATGACAGAGCCCACACAGTTATGGATTCATCAAAGAATTCCCAACAAATCGATGTCGGGCATCTTTATTTATAGTCCCCTTACAATGGGGTGTCGCAACATCATTGGACAATTAACTATGCAGTTTATTGGTTAGTTTCCAATCCAACATTTGTCATAGGTCAACTTAACCCTTCATTTGCATACCTTCCAGAATCTTCCAAGTCAGCAGTGAATAACCTCTTGATGGAGTGCTGAGGGGCCCAAGTAGCTCGAAGTTCTTATCTTATCAACACACATGTATTCCCTGTACTTTAGCAAAGCATGTGGTCGGCCATTTTGTGTAGTCCTTTTCATGACTCTGTGGCGTAATATTAAATATTACTTATATACCCACATTTACATACATATAGGCACACATACATACATGTGCACCTTCATATATACATATGCACATATATACATACATGTATATTCATATATATACACATCCACATATTTCTAGTTTATGAACATTATTCTCTAGTTTTAGTGTGAGGCGTCAACCCCTCCCTTAGTATCTTGTTATTCCTAGGGCCCCTTCAGCTAACATGTGGAAGCTTCTTGATATTCTTATCTCATCTAGACATATGTCCCTAGTTTGTGAAGTAACTTCTCCTGGTATATTTCAATGGCGTCTCTAATTGCGCAGTTTTAATTCATATAACAATTATAATACCTTAATTTCCATTACAATATGTTGTTCTTAATGATAAGAACTCTTTGTTTATGCATGAACTTCTACATCCAAGAAATGACTAATTCAAAGATGACCTGGCCAGGGCCAACCTACTTATGGAGAGTAGTCGGGATTAGAAGTAGGAGGGGGGATGAAGGGACGAGGGTCATATGTCGTGGGGTCAGTGTCCAGAGGGGGAGTACAGGACTATGTGGTTCTGTTCATAAATGGTAATTTATATGGTATTTGGGGGCCACTTTTTTAGGAAGGGGTCCAAATTTTCAGAAACCCTTCATGTCTATCTTCGACTATTGATGTTCATTTTTCATGAATTAAATACCAATCCAATCTACATTTTACTGCCCAGGATTCCAGTGAGGGCACGTTCACACAACAGGTTTTTTGTGAGCCCAAACCAGGAGTGGGTCCACAATATAAAAGACATACAAATCTTTCCATTATACTTCCTCTCCACTACTAGTTTTGGCTCACAAAAAGTGAACATAAAAACTGTTGTGTGAAAGCGCCCTGAAGCCTGTTTCCACGATTGGGCAATGATTTGTTTTGTAGCTTGGGGAAAAAAAGGATATTCGTTTCCTGGAGTCTGAGGGGGATATTCTCAATATGCTTATTCAGTAAAGCCTCGCAGGGATTCTTACATATATTGCAGTAGGTTACTGTTATGAGTAGACTTCAGTTGCCTCTAAGGACAGCCAAAGTGGGGCATCATTAATTGTGTGGAGAAGAGCCTTCTGGGCTATCTGTGCTGCCTGATGTTTGGTACACCCAATCCTCCGCAGTATGTTAATTTTAAATATAATGTATATCAATAGCCCATCCAGTGCTCCAGCGTTCATCCCTGTTTTTTTTTTTCGTTAAAACATCCCTGCCTTTTTTATAACGACAGAGGTTAAAATTATATGTTGTGATAAGCCATGCTCCAAACCCCCTCCCCTGACCACACCTTAGGGCTCCACACGAAACTTTTGCTTCAAAAAGAGTTCTATGGCTGAAAAAGTTTGGGAACCACTGCTCTACATCAAAGAATGTTTCTACACAACATAGAAGGGAGTTCTTTACTGTAAGAGCAGTGAGGCTGCGGAACTCTCCCTGACTGAGGAAGTGGTGATGGCAAACAAGATAAAGTACAAAAGAGGAGCCTGGACGCCTTTCTTGAGCGTTAGAATATTACATGATTACTTCACAAGGGTTGGTGATCCAGGGATTATTCCGATTGGAGTCGGGAAGGAATTTTTTTTTTCCTTTACATTGGGAATATTGAGTTCTACCTCATTGGGAGGTTTTTGGGTTTTTTTTTGCCTTTCTCTGGATCAACATATGTTGGTTATAAGTTGAACTTTATGGGTATGTCTTTTTTTCGGTCTTACATACTATGTTACTATGTCTTCTCACACCTCACCTGTCTATGAGTTGTGTTAGACCAGGTGTATTGTCTTTTATGTATGCGGGAGAAGCTGTAAGTTGTGAAAGGCCTAGGAAGAGGATAGTGATAGAAAGTGAGAGACAAACCGAGCCTGGGTTGTCAGTGGGGATATTGGTTGCCCATAATGAGAGCTAGAATATCTCAAGAAAAAAAATGGGGAAGCCATAAGGCAAAGTGAGAGCTCACTGCATCACTTCCTGGATCAAAGGTTGGTTTGCTTGAGTGGCTCTTAGATTTGTCTCATGCCCTGTTGAACTGCCAGAAGGAGATTGAAGAACATGCATTTGAGATTTGGTTATTGCCTTCTGGTCACTTCTGCTAAACAATGAGATGATGCACTGTGGATGGGGTGCAGGCCTGCAGACCTCACAGTTATACACTTCTCGTCTTGCATTCATGCAACATCCCTCTAATATAAACCTTATGCCCACGGCCCGGTCATTCCGACTGTGGAATCTCACAGCGGAATCGGACACTGTGACCCCCAGAGACCCCATACTCACCTATCCGGATCCACTGCGAATGTGTCTTGGGCGCATGGCATGACGTGTATCTGCGACGAATCACCGCGGGATGGATGGCTTCCATTGACTGCAATGGAAGTCATCCGTGCGATTCCCCGCACCAAATACAGCATGCTGCGATTCTTCCCTGCAAGCGGAAAATCACAGTTGGTTTCCGGTCGTGGGCAGGCAAGAATCTTTTAACATGGCATATCTATGGACGGACATTCCTGCGGAATTCGCGGTGGGCATGTGGCCGTGAATTCCGCAGCGAAAATCCATCCGTGGGCATTGGGCCTAGCAATGCAACCAGAAACGAATAACAGGATGGGCCTACAATATCCAGTTACACGTGTACATGTTGAGCGATGCACATAATGTCACAGAGTACAGTAATTATCTACAGCAAAATCACTTGAAATGTTGCAGATAGTAATGTAGTGCATTAAAGGGGTTGTCCCGCGGCAGCAAGTGGGGTTATACACTTCTGTATGGCCATATTAATGCACTTTGTAATGTACATTGTGCATTAATTATGAGCCATACAGAAGTTATTAGAAGTTATTCACTTACCTGTTCCGTTGCTAGCGTCCTCGTCTCCATGGTGCCGTCTAATTTTCAGCGTCTAATCGCCGGATTAGATGCGCTTGCGCAGTCCGGTGGTCTTCTTTTCTGAATGGGGCCGCTCGTGCCGGAGAGCGGCTCCTTGTAGCTCCGCCCCGTCACGTGCCGATTCCAGCCAATCAGGAGGCTGGAATCGGCAATGGACCGCACAGAAGCCCTGCGGTCCACCGAGGGAGAAGATCCCGGCGGCCATCTTCACCAGGTAAGTAAGAAGTCACGGGAGCGCGGGGATTCAGGTAAGCACTATCCGGTTTTCTTTTTTAACCCCTGCATCGGGTTTGTCTCGCGCCGAACGGGGGGGGGGCGGCTGTTGAAAAAAAAAAAAACACTGTTTCGGCGCGGGACAACCCCTTTAATGAACAGCGTATGACAGAAATATTGGAACGCAGCTAAATGGAATGTCCAGGGTAACACCATTACCTTCTTGAATGGCTGCAGTGTTTTGGTAAAATTTCACTGAAGTAGCACTTTTTACCACTCTTATACATATATATTTTTTTTCTTTAATTCCCATGTCTCTAGTTTTTTGGATTTTGGACACAAGAGGGCAGTGATACACAACCTTACATAGGTAATTGCGCAGCGTTGCCAAAGCAGCATTACTGCAGCTACACTCATGGTCAAAACAAATCCCTCCCCTATGTTACTGACAATGAGTGTATATATGTATATCTATATTGCGCGCACACTCACTGTCAGTAACATCCCTTCCCTAGAAAGAGTTGGATGGAATAAAACTTTCTCTGTGTGATAGTAACATTAATATAAATAAGTGATTACACTATCACCGCAAAAGAATCATTTATTGTGGGAAAACTGACCCATTGTAGGGAGGCTCTAATAACCTGTTATATCGCCTCCAGCTTTGACACAAGATGTGATACGGACGGGTATGGTAGCTGTAGTACCCTGTTGTACCACTACTATCTTAGATGTGATATGGGGGACATGGAGGCCCTAGTACCATGTTGTACCACCTCTAGCTTGGATACAAGATGTGATATGGGAGGGCATGGAGGCAATAGCACCCTGTACAAGATGTGATTCAGATGAGCATCGTAGCCTCTAACTTGAATACAAGATGTGAAATGGGCAGGCATAGAGGCTCTAGTACCCTGTTGGCGCACCTGCAGCTTGGATACAAGATGTGATACGGGGGGCACGACAGCTCTAGTACCCTGTTGTTTCGCCTCTAGATTGGATACAAGATGTGATACAGGCGGGCATGGAGGCTCTAGTGCCCTGTTTTACCACCTCTAGCTTGGAAAGAAGATGTGATACGGGTGGGCATGCAGGCTCCAGTACCTTGTTGTACCACCTCTAGCTTGGATACAAGATGTGATACAGGCAGGCATAGAGGCTCTAGTGCCCTGTTTTACCACCTCTAGCTTGGATAGAAGATGTGATATGGATGGGTATGGTAGCTGTAGTACCTTGTTGTAGCGCCTCTAGCTTGGATACAACATGTGATACGGGCAGGCATGGAGGCTCTAGTACCCTGTTGGGCTGCCTCTAGCTTAGAAGCAAGATGTGATATGGGCGGGCATGGAGGCTCTAGTACCCTGTTGTCCCACCTCTAGCTTGGATACAAGATGTGATACAAGGGGACATGGAGGCTTTAGTACTTTGTTGTATCGCCTCTGGATTGAATACAAGATGCGATACAGGCAGTCATGGAGGCTCTAGTGTCCTGTTTTACCGCCTCTAGCTTGGATACAAGATGCGATACAGGCAGGCATGAAGGCTCTAGTATCCTGTTTTACCGCCTCTAGCTTGGATACAAGATGTGATATGTGGGGCATGGAGGCTCTAGTGCCCTGTTGTACCACCTCTAGTTTCAATACAAGATGTGAAATGGGCAGGCATGGAGGCTCTAGTACCCTATTCTAGAGCTTCTAGCTTGGATACAAAATGTGAAGGGGCAGGCATGTAGGCTCTAGTACCCTGTTGGCCCACCTCCAGCTTGGATACAAGATGTGATACAGGCAGGCATGGAGGCTCTAGTACCCTGTTGTACCGCCTCTAGCTTGGATACAAGATGTGATACGGGCAGGCATGGTAGCTGTAGTACCCTGTTGTACCGCCTCTAGCTTGGATACAAGATGTGACAGGGGCAGGCATGGAGGCTCTAGTACCCTGTTGGCCCGTGTAAAAGGTCACGTAGAGTATGTTCACGTCATGTTAGAGTTTCCATTTAAGGGTTATGTCTCAAATCCCGAAAATTGGATAAATACGGAACCCCTGAATGAAAGCTGTGTCTTCTATTCTATAAACCTATTGGTCTCCATTGCAACAGGTTTCTGACCTTTTGTGCCGGGAAGAATAACATAGTGGACCACAGGATTTATCTTTATTGTGATTTTGGACAAAAACCCTGGATGCAAAATCGAGCATGATGTGGACATACCCTTACTAAGATGGAAGTCCAGATGGTGTCCATCGGTCTTCTGTCTCACTGGTATATGTCAGTAGAAGGGGAAAAAAGGAATGGAATAGTGGATGGATGTAAAATACTGTGGAATCCACTATTCCTTCACGTCCTCCTATAATGTGTATCCATTATACGGATAGGATTTTACCTATGGGAAGCATCAGGTTGACAGATAAATCATAAGATGATGCAAGTAAAATTATGTCTGTTGCTGCACGTGATGGGACTTTTTTGGGTCAACCTACGACCGACATGTTATTACGCAAGTGGGAGACAGAGTAAAAGAAACATTTCTCTTTCCTTGCATATGACAACCCTTTGCGAATATTACAAAGCAAAAAGAATCCCTAGAGGACTGCGTCCCCATGTCAGATCAACATTAATGGCTGATAAAGCATTTTGCTCCAAATTTGAAGGAATTGTTAACGAGTTTGCCTTTGACATGATTGTATTGAACGTGGAATTTTTGCAATTGGAGGTCCAAGCCAGTAAAGAACGTGTATCGTCACTGGAGAATGACATCTTGAAAAATATGTCTCAGGAGAACTGGAATTTACATAAAGATAAGAAATCTACTGTATTGAAGCGGCATCAAGAGGAATCGGAGAATATTAAGAAAATAAAATGGTTTTGTGATATCGACGACTATAGCCATGGCCGTGTTTTCAACTGGCAGTTCACGAAAAACAAAGCCTCTGACCCCCTTGGGAATTTGGGTGGACAACGACGACAGAAACGACGTGCACCTAGAAATAGGGCACACTTTGGGTTTTCTTCTAGGGGTTCTATTTCAACCGATGACTCTAGCATCACTGAAAGTGGCACTGTTGCCTCTACCTCGTCTTTTTTAGGCCAAACTGGAGCTATGAGGAGGAAGCGGAAGGATGGCCCATCAGTCGAAAATCCCGGGGAGGACGAAAACGCCATAGGTCTCGGAAGAGAAGGAGAGGGGATCTCGACCAAGAGGCCACCGATAGACCAACGGAAATTCCATCAAAGGACATAGTGGTAAATATTTCCTCTAGGACATTGACCTCCACTGAGGTATCTGTCTTATCAAAGGGTCTTCCTTTTTGCCCTAAATCAAGGACTGATTGGTTTTCCCTCAATTTGGATCTACACCGTCTATATAGACATATTAGATTGAAAGGTTTTTTTGCCACACAAACTAGGGTAGCTGCCGCGCAGACCAACACCCGTGGGGGTTTCACCCTGGGGGGTGTTGGTCTGCGTGGCAGAAGTACGTATCAACCCCCTACTACCAATCCATATGTTGAGGTCTTTATTAAAGAAGTAGATCGGGACATTGAGAAATTGAGAATAAAATCCCTGATTAAAAAACGTAAACTGTACCACAATCTAACAAGAGCTGAAAATATTGCCCTGAATACCTTGTCCGCAGATAAGAGTATTACTATCAAACCTGCGGACAAGGGAGGAGCAATAGTAGTCATGGACACGTGTATGTACACTCAGGAGATACAGTCTCAATTGAGTGTAGTAGAGGTATATGAGAAACTTTGGTATAACCCTACTTCTAAATTCCAGACCCAGCTACGGATCATGTTTAATGAGGCCCTTATACAGGGCGTCATAGACTCTGATCTACTAAAATTCCTGGACATACAACACCCAATAGTACCCACACTATACGTTCTCCCGAAGATACACAAAAACCTACAACAACCACCGGGTAGACCCATTGTGGCGGGTTGTGGCTCACTTTTTTTCTAACATAGCCCAATTCCTGGACAGACTCCTGCGGGTGTTTGCAGAAGGAGCCTCTTCGTACATCAGGGATAGTACACATTTCCTTAATCAAATTTTGCCTATGACGATAATGGAGAGTACTATACTGGCTTCATTTGATGTGACGGCCCTCTACACCTCCATCACTCACGCTGGGGGAGTGGAGGCTGTCAGGAGATACCTTACCACAACTGATATGGATAGGACCTGTGTCAACTTTGCCCTGTCCCTGCTGGAGTACATCCTCACGAACAATTATTTTCTGTTCCGGGGGTGTACTACCGGCAGCGACAGGGTACAGCCATGGGATCCAATATGGCACCAACATACGCCAACATTTTCGTCAGAGATTTGGAGGAGAGGTTTGTCCATGTATCCCCCTATAATTGCTATTTGCAGTATTTGGGTAGATACATTGATGACATTTTTGTCCTCTGGAATGGAACATTGTCAGAGCTCATGGAATTCCATGGGTTCCTCAATTCCATTTATCCAAAGTTGAAATTTGCCTTGTCATACTCCCTGACAGAAATGCAATTTTTGGACGGCTTAGTCAAGAAAACGGGTACAAGACTTTATACGGATCTATATACTAAGGATACGGACCGTAATAGTCTTTTATTATGCGACAGCAATCATCCATTGGCAATGAAGCGATCTTTGCCATGGAGCCAGTTATTGCGTGTCAGACGAATAGCCCATGATGACACTGTAGATGGACGATTGAGGGACATGTGTAACAGATTCCGCCATAGGGGCTACCCTGGTGATATGGTACAGAGGGCCTGTGAAAAGGCTAGAGCTCTGAAACAAAGTGATCTTCTGGTCCCTAGAGATAGGAAGGCAGACTGTGCTAGGATACCTTTTGTTTCCACGTATTGTAAGGATAGTCATGCTATCTCAAGTGTCATCAAAAAACATTGACCGTTATTGAAATTAGGGTGTCCGGAAGTTCCAGAATTTTCTAGTGTTCCACTAATGGCGTACAAGAGAGGATCTAACATCGGGGATAGAGTGGTTCATTCGCACTTCACCGATGTTAAGATTGAACAACAACTTACACTCAAACCCCCTCGGAAAGGCAACTTTCCTTGCCTAAATTGTTCTTGTGGGAACCTGATTAAAGGGGACCACTTTTTTCATCCTCTAAGAGGCAATAAATACACAATAGGGGCAAGATACACATGTGCTTCATCATTCGTGATCTACCTCATCACCTGCCCGTGTGGCTTGGGTTACGTTGGTGAGACGACCCATGAGGTGAGATCACGAATGGTGAAGCACAAAAGTACCATCAGGACCAAAAATAAAGAGTCGCCCGTTGCTATATGATTACAGTTCCTGTAATGAGGATGATTGACATCTTTGCCCTCCAAAAAAATGGTGCCATATTCACTTAGTATCAAATTACTTATGCTCATAGGCGTAGCGTCAGGGGGTGCTGGGGTCGCCATGGCGACCCGGCCCCTGCGCTCAGGGGGCCCCGAGGCCACCCTCTGCATAACC
Organism: Eleutherodactylus coqui; assembly: GCF_035609145.1. NCBI lineage: Eukaryota > Metazoa > Chordata > Amphibia > Anura > Eleutherodactylidae > Eleutherodactylus > Eleutherodactylus coqui. Next base: position 263,968,435 of record NC_089841.1, on the reverse strand, counting down.
AACATGCACATTTAGTGCATTAATCGCTGACCGTTCTGACTGCAGCAAAATTCTCATCATGCGGCAGCCGGAACGGCCAGCGTGAGAGGAAGGCTCGGCAGAGCAGGGAGGAGGAGGGAGGAACTCACATGGGCCGGCAGCATATTTGGGATTTCAGCCGCACTTAAGCAGCAGTGAGCGATTCCAGCGACCTGATTGGTTGTTGGGTACACACCCCCCTTTGGAGATATATTAAACTGCTTAAGTGCGGCTGAAATACCTAATATGCTGGCCGGCAGGGGAGAAGGAGGAAGTCACATGGGACGGCAGGGGAGGAGGGAAGAAGTCACATGACAGGGATCATGTGCTCCCCCCCCCCCCCCCCTGCTTCCTGCTGAACGGGAAGCTTCTGAATTGCTGGCTTTCTGCTGCTGTCACATGAAGGAGAAGTGGACCGGGCCCTGGGGTAAGTGCATATGTATGTGTCTGTGTGTCTCCCTCCTTTATCTATCTATCTATCTACAATGTATCTATCTATCTATCTATCTATCTATCTATCTACAATGTATCTATCTATCTACAATGTATCTATCTATCTCATATCTATCTATCTATCTATCTACAATGTATCTATCTATCTACAATGTATCTATCTATCTATCTATCTCCCTATCTCCTATCTATCTATCTATCTCATATCTATCTATCTATCTATCTACAATGTATCTATCTATCTATCTATCTCCCTATCTCCTATCTATCTATCTATCTCATATCTATCTATCTATCTATCTACAATGTATCTATCTATCTATCTCCCTATCTCCTATCTATCTATCTATCTATCTATCTATCTACTATCTATCTATATACTATCTATTCATCTATCTATATACTATCTATTCATCTATCTATATACTATCTATCTGCTATCTATATACTATCTATCTATATACTATCTATCTATCCCATATCTATCTATATACTATCTATCTATTCATCCATCTATCTATATACTATCTATCTATTCATCCATCTATCTATATACTATCTATCTATTCATCCATCTATCTATATACTATCTATCTGTCCCATATCTATATACTATCTATCCCATATCTATCTATATACTATCTATCTATCCCATATCTATCTATATACTATCTATCTATCCCATATCTATCTATATACTATCTATCTATCCCATATCTATCTATATACTATCTATCTATCCCATATCTATCTATTCATCCATCTATCTATATACTATCTATCTGCTATCTATCTCATATGAGATAGCTAGATAGTATATAGATAGATGAATAGATAGTATATAGATAGATAGTGTATAGATAGATGGATGAATAGATAGATGGTATATAGATAGCAGATAGATAGTATATAGATAAATATGAGATAGTGTATAGATAGATATGAGATAGATAATGTATATATAGATAGTGTAAAGCTATAGTATATCGATAGATAGATAGTGTATAGATAGTAGATAGATAGATAGATAGATATGAGATAGATAGATAGTATATAGATAGATGGATGATTAGATAGATAGTATATAGATAGATGGATGATTAGATAGATAGTATATAGATAGTATATAGATAGATATGGGATACATAGATAGTATATAGATAGATATGGGATACATAGATAGTATATAGATAGATATGGGATACATAGATAGTATATAGATAGATATGGGATACATAGATAGTATATAGATAGCAGATAGCTAGTATATAGATAGATATGGGATAGATAGCTAGTATATAGATAGATATGGGATAGATAGCTAGTATATAGATAGATATGGGATAGATAGATAGTATATAAATAGATATGGGATAGATAGATATTAGATAGATAGTGTATAGATAGATAGATAGTATACAGATAGCAGATAGATAGTATATAGATAGATATGGGATACATAGATAGTATATAGATAGATATGGGATAGATAAATAGTATATAGATAGATATGGGATACATAGATAGTATATAGATAGATATGGGATAGATAAATAGTTTATAGATAGATATGGGATAGATAGATAGTATATAGATAGATAGAGACACGTGTTCAGAAAACGCAGCTTGAAATCGTGGCATTTTTACCAGGATTTTGAGCAGCGTTTTCGAACACAGGTTACAGCGTCTGACGGCGCTTTTTAATGCCCCCTATCATTGTGAGGAGGTGTGTTAAAAACCACGACAACGCAAAAATAGAACAGACAGCTCTCTAAAATCACAGCGTTAGAAACACCGTGTTCGAGCGCAGGTTTAAGTAAGCTCATTAAAATCTCTGGGAGTGTTGTACCGCGGTTAGTACGGCGCTCGGGACACCGCGCTAATAGCGGTACAAAGCGGTGTGTGAGAGTGGCCTGCGGGGCTACAAACAAATGTTCATGTGCAGGAAATGCGTCATGTTTGGAAAAATTACGCCAAGGGGGAGATCACGTATGCAGCACGATCTAGGTATGGGTACGGGGAAGTGTGGGGTGGAGGCCCAGGGGGGTGGCCCCGAGCTGAACTTTTGCACCCGGGCCCCTGAGCCCTTAGGTACGCCCCTGCTTATGCTAACTCCCTATTAGGGAAGCTTGAAATCTCGGGCTTCAATAAAATGGCGCCGCGCATACGCAGTAGCAGTTTTCGCATTGTGTAATGATATAATGGATATCTGGTATATTTGGCTTCAATAAAATGGCACCGCGCATGCGCGGTAGCAGTTTCCCATTGTGGAATGATTGAATTAATATTTGGCACATTAGACTTCAAAAAAAATGGTGCCGCGCATGCGCAGTAGCATAATATGCCCGATGATACTTCCGCATATGCGCAGGAGCGTCTTTTAGACGCCGGTAACATGAGGCAACTCATAGCATGGAGGAGGCATGGATTACCACCAGCATGTAAGTTTACCATTGGGTGTAACTAATTGAATTAACTGTGATGGCTCATGATTGGCTGGGATTAATTACATTCTAGCATTACTGGGCTGTAATGGGTTTGTCATTTAAATGCCACTGTTGGGCCATATTCACACAGCATTTTTGTCCACACTGAGTCTTTCTTCCTGGGGTTCTCTTTTGAACCCTTAACACTCCAGGACATACAGTTACATCCTGCGCATGCAGGGTTTGCATAGAGGTGGTTCGGGAGCTGCTTTCCGCTCCATACCATGCATGTGTTGGCTCTTTCTCACAGCTGACACCTGCTGGCAACAGCCTGAATGCCAATTGGGACTATTAACCCTTTGAGTGCCGCCATCAATTCTGATAGTGGAATTTAATTGCCCTGATTGACGTTTGGGGGTCCCCGAACCACCAGCGATGACATTTTATATTGTCATTTGATTGCCATGGTAGCCGGGAGCCCTTCTAAAAAGTCCCCAGGGCTGCCATTTTAGATTGCCATGCTTGTGGCGCAGCTGGATAGATTACCTGTCAGATTGCAAAATAATGTTTTGTTACATTATACTGCAGGAGCGATCAAACAATCGCAAGTTCAAGTCCCCTACAGGGACTACAAATACTGTTAAGATTGTTTTGAAAAAGTTTTACTAATTATTTAAAAAAATAAAAGTTTAAAAAAAAGCTTTTTCCCATATTTCTAATAAAAAATTAAAATAAACATATTTGTTATCGCTGCTTCAGTAAAACCGCCGATCTAACAAAGTAATGCATTATTTAACCCGCACGGTGAATTTAATCAGAAAACAAAATAAACAATGCCAGAATTGTACTTTTTCGGTCACCCCGCTTCCAAGAAAAAACATTTTAATAACCAGGAATCATTACCATAAAACATTACCATAAACATAAAAATGTCATAAGTGCTCCAAAATGGTCCTATTAGCAACTGCAAGATGTCTCGCAAGAAAGTAACTTTTATGACACCAAAAAAAAAAGTTATGGCAGTCAGAAGATGGCGGCAGAAAATAATTCAATTTTTTCCAAAGAGATTATATTTATATTAAAAAGTTGTACAGCAAAAAAAAAAAACTATATAAATTTGGTATCCTAGTAATCATACCGACCCATAAAATAAAGTTATCGTCATTTTGTTGCAGCGTGTGCGCCGTAGAAACAAGACCCCCCCCACCAAAAATAGCATAATTGTTTTTATTTTCCCTTTCACTCTACTTAGAATTTCTTCAAAGTTTTTTTAGTGCACTATACGGTACATTAACCCCTTCATGACACGGCCTATTTTGAGCTTAAGGACGCAACAATTTTTGGCGGATTTTCTTCTCCGTTTATCAAAAGTCATAACTTTTTTATTTTTCCGTCGACGCGGCCGTATGAGGGCTTGTTTTTTGCGTGGCGAACTGTAGTTTTTATCGGTGCCACTTTTCGGTACATAGACTATATTGTAAAACTTTTTTTTTTTTTTTAATGATAGCAGGGAGAGAAAACGCATCAATTCTGCCATAGATTTTTTTTTTTTTTTTTTTTACAGCGTTAATCATGCAGCATAAATGAGACATTCCTTTTTTTCTGCGGGTCGGTACGGTTACAACGATACCAAAATTCTTACTTTTTTTTTAGGTTTTCCCACTTTTCTGCAATAAAAACCCTTTTTCTTGGAAATCTTTTTTTTTTTTCTAAATCGCTGCATTCAAAGTCCTGTAACTTTTTTATTTTTTGATGTACGGCACTCTATGAGGGCTTATTTTTTGCGAGACAAGCTGTAGATTTTATTGGTAGCATTTTGGGGTACATATGGCTTTTTTGATCACTTTTATTGCGTTTTTAGTGAGGCAAAATGCTAAGAATTAGCATTTTGCCTCAGTTTTTTAGTGTTTTTTTTTAGCGTTTTTTTCCGTGCACAGTCAAAAGCATGTGCAACTTATTGTACACGTCGTTACGGACGCGACAATACCAAATATGTGGGATTTTTATTTATTTTTTTACCTTTTTTTATGCTAATCTGAAAAAAAGCATTAAAAAATGTTTTTTTTTTACTCTTTTTTTACATTTTTTTAATTCATTTTTTTAATTTTTGTTTTTTTTACACTATTTGAGTCCCTCTGAGGGACTTTAATCACTGCCCTGATGATCGCTGTTATAAGGCATGGCAGAGCTACTGCTCTCCCATGCCTTATCGCTTATACAGCGATCCTAGGCATAGGCAATACAGGACGCCAGTGTCTGGCGTCCTGTTGCCATGATGACATCGCGAGTTCCGGCCGGAGACACAGAGGGAGCCGCGCTCCCTCTGTGAACTCTTTCCCTGCCGCGATCTATCGCGGCAGGGAAGGGGTTAACAGCGGGGGCGCAACTCTGATGCCCCCCCGCTGTAGCAGCGGGACGCCGGCTGTGACTGACAGCCGGCTCCGGCTGCGGGATAGCACGAGATCATATGTGATCCCGTGCTATCTCCAGGACGTAAGTTTACGCCCTGTTGCGGGAAGTACCAGGCTGCCAGGACGTAAACTTACGCCCTGCAGCGGGAAGGGGTTAAATAGTACGATTGAAAAATATAACTCGCTTCACAAAAAATAAGCCCTCAGACTGCTACGGTGATGGATACATTAAATGGGTTATGGCTTTTAAAAGTAGGGAGGCAAAAACAAAAATGAAGGGGGGGGGGGGGGAAAGGGCCTCTTCCTATAGGGGTTAAAGAACTGAAAACGACTCAAATGTAACCTTGAATGCATCCAATGATTTTAATGAGGCAATCTGAGACAATTGGTACAATTTGCTCTGACTTTGACATGGTTTCCATCTTTCTTAGAGCACACAGTAATGTGGGCTATTATGGTAAATGGGACAGGATAGTAATGGCACACAACTGCAGTTCCCCTTCTGCTGATAATTACATTGGCTTTTAGAAGAATTGCTTCATTTTATGTTCAGATCAAATGTTTTTCTTCTTAAAAAAATCTCCCCTTACCTCATCTCGATTTATCTGTAACATGTAAGGGCCATAAAGTCCCACTAGCTGTAAATGAAAGTCTTTCCATTGCTAGCTGTGATCTGCAGCCCTCTGTGCCCAGGCCTGCAGGGCCGTGACTCACTCAATAAACCACTCGTTTAAAGGATACCAAGGGATCGTTAAGTCACTGGGATCATCTGTTTCCATACACACAGGCGGGTTTTGTATACAATGTCAGCGCTTGTGAAAACGGCCCCGCTGGGATCCCGCTCCTACAAAAAGGCCTTTGTTAAGAGCTGCAGGGGGGGCGTATTTACTACAGGCCGGTCTGGTTTACATTATAGTCTCCCTGTCATAAGAGTATGTGACACTCTTTCCAACAGAGCCACTCTAAACCAAAATGACCTAATAATCAGGCTATTTTTGCTTAAATGTTCTTACAGAAACAAAGAAATATGTAAAGCAGTATGACTTCACTCACACATGCCGGACGTTTTGACTTTAGCAGATAACACCGTGGTCGGGTTACACTGGCATTAATCAGAATCACTGCATTTTATAGTCAGATCTAATGTTTTTCCACATGTCTGATTTAGCGGGTAGTGCAGCCTGTCAGCATTACGTGACGCCAGCTGGAGGCCCTGGCATCGCCATTTCGGGGTAGTTCCCAGGTTACGGTGACCTTGCTTTTCCTAATGCAATAGCCGCCGTTAGCTGAGCTGTACTATAGCCTGTGACATGATTGGTACCCAGACTTATATGGGAAGGAAGGGGACATGTCACACCCTCCCTTATCTCTATCGACCTCCTTCTTTAGACTTTGACCAACGTCTTGAGTTTTCCTGGTAAATGACACTGTTACGAGGGTATATTTGCCTGTGTACATCTGTGTTCTTCCCTATATTTAGGGTGCTCAATTCAAATACAGGACCAAAACAGTCCAACAGGCAAGATAATGAAGTTATTGACAAGACGGTAGAATATTCAACATTGTACCATTGTATGTTGACCATTTATTCCATATGCGGCCTCATTTATCACAATGTCTACCAGGAGAGATGCGTTGACTTATCAGCTGAGCACGATGAAAGATTTTACCCGGACATATGTGCAATTGAAAATTGGTATAGAGAAAGTGGATGCCTGCGATGCCAGCTGATTACTGAGGGAATATTCCAAGGGAGAAGCATGTCGGACAGGTAAAATTGGAGCTCAGATTTGGAATTTGAACTCAAAACTCTGTAAGAAACACAAACTTGGTCAAGAAAAAAAACAACAAAAACTTTTTATTTTTGTAGCGCAGTGCTATGTTATCACTTGAGAAAGCTTTCTCCCCAAAAAGTTGTTGCAAGTTACAGAACATCTGATTGACTCCAAGGGGTAAGTGTGGAGGAGCCAAGATGGAGGCCATGAATTTGCTGTCCAAGGTAGTGGTGCTTGGAGCCATGTTACATGCCTCTGACAGGAGAGCCGGATAGAGGAGTCCCCTTCTGCAGATCAGCAGGGGTCTCAGTGGTGAGACCCTCACTGATCAGCAAGTTATCTTCTGTCCTGTGGATAAGGCAGTAAGTTGATATTCTAATACAACCCTTTTAGTTACTGCTGTAACATTGTAAAGGCTGTGGACACCTTTGACACTGCAAAACATGTTAAAAAACAAAGTCCAACTTTTTAACTCAAGATTACCACTAAGTTTCAGGAAGTAAAGTTTTTTGTTCACTCATTTTCAGTTTATAACCTGTTCTAGGTGTCACTATCATCATGTGGATGTTTCCCTTTCAGTATTACATGCTGTATGTGAGGTCCGTGTCCACAATCTTATTGCCTTGACTATCTTTCATGTATCGGCACAGCTTTATTGCTATACCACATTCACCTTCATGAGTAATCTCCTCTCCCCTGCGTTCACAGGCAGTGATGCTGAGGACTAGGTGATTTTTCCCTGACATCCAGGAGCAGTGTGCTGCCATATCTGTGACAAAAACAGCAGGACAGCCAGCTATGTGAAGGTAGTTACAGATTGTGTGGTAGGAAAATGGTAGGACATTTTTAATTGACTATTTAGAAAGTTGATTAACCCCTTGAGTGGCGGGTTTCCTACCACCCTGTCGTGCCCACCAGGGCAGGTTTTTTAAAATGGTCTAATCATTGAATTTCAACTAATTTTGCAGTTGCGTCTCAAGAGCCATAACTTTTTCATTTTTCCATTGACATGGCCATATGGGGGCTTGTTTTTTGCGGGACAAGTTGTGATTTTTTTAAACAGGGGGAGGAAAAAAAGAAATGGGGAAAAAAGAAAAAAAGGGGCCATGTCATTAAGGGGTTAAATAATGCATTAACTTCCTTCTCTGGGTCATTACGGCACACGGATACCACATGTGTGATTGTATTTTTGATTTTTTACAAAGTAAAGGGAGACAAGTGTTTTTATTTATTTTTTTATAATTTTTTTCCTTTTTTTTTTTAATTTTTTTTTTTTTTTGTCCCTTTAGGGGACTTCCACAGGGACCCATCAGGACCCCCTGATCACATTCCGGGGGTCCGATGGTGACAGCCCTTTACATGCTGCAGTGACAGCCCTTTACATGCTGCAGTCACATAGACTGCAGCATGTAAAGGGTTAACACAGCAGAGATCGGAGGTTTTCTCTGATCTCTGCTGTAAGAGCTAGTACCTAGCTGTCCTCTGACAGCTAACAACCAGCTCTCCCTGCCACAGAGACCATCGGCTTGCTTCTGACAAGCCGATGGTCTCTATGGCAACCTGTAAACAAAGCAGGGAGATTGCCGACATATCGGCAATATCTTCTGCTGGTTTTTCAAAGCCCTTGCTTTGTTCTCTGTGGGTCTGTGCAGGCAGAGCACACTGTCACAGCTTGTGGCATTGTGCTCTGTAGCTCCCATAGTGATACATAGCCCGGAAATCTTCCGGGCTGTATCGCTATGAGCAGTGGAGCTCGTCCCGGAAAATTTCCAGGCGTGCCACTCAAGGGGTTAAAGCAACCTGCTAGATATGGGACAAAAATTTGGTAAAGCATCCACAGAAGTGTGACAATGTTGTGGAGACATTCCTGTGACTTCCTTGTGTGTGCGGCCGAGCTGGTTAATTCCTCTTGGAAGCCGCCATGAGAGGAACACGTGGCTGCAAGATGTCCTGAACATATCGCTGAGCTGTCATTGTCCCTCGTACCACTACTAGGGGTGACTTACTGTTATATGCGATGGCCTCCCAGACCATCACGCTAGCTGTGGGGGCAGTGTGCTGCTTCACAGCAAAAACAGGATTGAGGGGCTCACCCCGAGGTCTCCAGACACAAACACGGCTGTTGTCAGTGCCCAAACTAAACCTAGATTAGTTGCTGAAGACAACCCAGTTCACTCTGTAGCATCCAATTTCATCATTCAAGACACCACTGCAAACTGGGGCGACAGTGGCTGGGTGTCAAAGGTAATATACATAACTGGTGCCGTGAGACTAAATATCTTTCAACCAAGTGCCTGGAAATTGTTTCGGCAGTTGCAAGGGCCTGTAATTATGGCGCTCCCTGTCTCTGAATGGCGGACAACATAACAGTTGGAGCTGCTCATGCTTGTCAGATGATCCACTCTACTGGTGGTCTGTCGAGGACGTCTTGAGCCCAGTCACCTTCTTTGTCCTCATGCATCCACTGGTCCCAACACCTCCAAACAATCTGGTCAGAACAGGACGGTGGGGGACAATTCATCGATACGACCATCCAGGTTCTCACATCCCTATAATGTGCCCCCTCTCAGACTCTGGTAACGGGGTGAAATCTCTTCTCTGCGTCGTAGAGGTGTCTAGTGGTCAACAAGCTCTACACAAGCGGAGGAAGAGGTCACTGCACACAAGGAGCCTCCGAGAGCCTTTTATAGGCCAAGGGGGAACCACTTTTAGGGTCCCCGGTGACATGACCATTCATCTAATCACCACAACTCTCATCATTTACAGATCTGCCTGAGATGGAACTGCATGGTTTCAGGCTGTTTTATTTATTTTTCTGTAAAAAAAGGGAGACAATATTACTGAGCGGGGGCATTACTATGTAAGAGCATTATTACTTGGGCGTATGTGGAAGCGATTTTACTGAGGTGGTCATTATCACTGAGCGAGGGCATGCATTGCTACGGAGGAGGGCATTACTATTTAGGGCACCCCGTGATCGCGTCACAGTGGGGTGACCAAACTAGTTTGCCTTCTAATGGCTTAAGACACTTTTACACGGGCTGATGATTATCTGACTAATCACTTGACACAGCGATTTTCTGCGACAGTCATTCCATGTACATAGTCACCAACGGGGTGCTGAGCGAGAAGTCTCTGCATTTCATCTGGCTAGTGAGGGCCTCACTCTCAGTGTAAATAGCAGGATTTCATTCCTTGAATGACTGTCTGTTTGCAGTGAATGAAGGCAGGCATCCGGAAGCTCAAAAGACTATGACTATTGTGTAAAAGCACATGTGCGATAGTCGTTGGGGTGGCTGTTGGGTGCTTTTGGGCCTGACAGTTGCCCCTTGTACAGCTACCTTTTAGATGTCATGCTCAGCACTGACCGCGGTATGTAAATGGTTATATGCCCACAATTGAAGTCATCTTTCTCCGCAGCCATTTTGAACCAGGATGGCTGGTTCAATACGAGCCTCTGCTGTAGATTTTTTGAAAATAGCCGGAAAAAATAGTGCAATAAGCCGAGTAATTTTTATGGTGATAAGATGGACACCTTGTTGCAATGGGGTCCATCATATAACATATCTGGTACTGATGTAATTTTTTTATTTGTCTATGTTTTTAATGTATATTGGATGGCTAATCAGCCCATTAGTAGTTAACTGGCTTCATTTGCATGTATTTAGAGAACAGCGGGTGGTCTGTTCTCTAAATCTGCTTTGTTCTCCTGCAGGCTGACAGCTGCATATAATGCTAACAGAGCTGCCCGCAGAGAACTCGGCGTGCTGTCCTTCTTATCAGGGACAATGGATTTTATGCCGAAAAGTAGACAACTGGGGCACAGTTACATGCAACAGCTATCGCTCAAATCCGTGTAAATGGGGCTTAAATTGCAAGATATTTTTTCATGGGAATAGCTGTCTGAAAGCTTTTTTTCGTGGGGCGAGTTGTGTTTTTCGGTAGTCAAATTAAATATACCATATAATGTGCTGAAAAACTTTATAGATTTCTAAGTGGACTGAAAATGGAAAAAAAAATGCAATTATGGCATATTTAGTATGATAAATAGCAACTCTGAGAGCCTTCAAAAGGTGGCAGACTGCCATGACACCCAAATGACCCCCTGCCATGCCATTCCAGGGGGGAAAAGGACATTTAAATGTCACTGTAAAAATTGACAGCGACATTAAAATTGTCAATATAATTGGAGTTATCTCTGATCACGGCTGTCGCTACCATGTGTAAGCTATGAACGACAGCTGACACCCTCGGTATATGGAGTTGGCTTGGGAGCCAAGCACATTCCATACAAATCCCGCGCACATGCCCTGTACATGTATGGGCGATGTTGCCAAGGAATGAAAAAAAAAATCCAGCCTCCATCACCCCTTAATAGCCGGCCATCATTCACCTCAGTTCCCCGTCACTCATTACAAAACTGTTATGGACATGAGGAAATGCAATTACCAGTAAATGCGAAATAATGCCTATGATTCTACGGGCACAGATCTTGTAGCGCCTGTACTTACCACCAACTGGGTGGTACTGCTGGCACACTCCTATGGGGTCCCTCTGCGTCCATCCTATGGATGCTCTTACGGGGGCTCAGGAGGGCTGCTGGCTCCAAGGGTTAAAGAACCGGTGTCTAAGAGGGTCCTCAAGTTGGAGAATGAAAACCCTCTGAACATGGCCTGGTCTCTAGATGATGGCTGGAAGTCTTTGGCCTCTGCTGCTTCCACGGTGTCCGGATGGAATGGCTGAAGATGATGAGGTTTAAATGGCTAGAAGAAAAATACAATTACAAGGATAAGCAATCGATAGTAGATCAGGAAGGGGTCCCTCACCACTCAGGACCTGGTACAATTTCCATTCATTTACTAACCTCAGGAATGTGCGGTGGGTGCATTCTCAGGGATTCCACAGAGTCCCGTTCTACGTGCTGGAAGAACCGGTGCCCTCTGATGCCGTTGACTCCTAAACGCTTGGCCGGATATCTCTTAGGCCGCCTGCAGATGGGTGGAAATTTTGCGGCGGGATTTCCCGTGGAATTTCCGCCCTTGGAAGCTGCCATAGGATTGCGTTAGCAAACGCAATCCTAGGCAGACGGCCGCATGTTCTACTTCTCTGCGGGGCTCGGCAAGCCGGCACATCAAACAGCCGGAGCCGCGGGTGAGTATGCGCTGCTCTCTGCAGGCGCTCGGGTCGGGTCCCGCTGCGAGAATCCTCGCAGCCGGATCCGACCCGCCCGTCTGCACGCGGCCTTAAGGAGCTGAAATTAGAAATGTATTTATGATTACTGTCTATAATTACAAGAATCTGACTATTAAAGACAATAATAGCATCACAAGTCATGTGTCCAACATTAGTAACACACTTACCTGTATGTTGAGGAACCTCGCTCCACAGGTGGACTCATTAAAGAGTTTTGGATAATACTTACGCTCGCCGGTAATCAATTTATTAATGATGACTCCAAATGAATACCAGTCAATGGCAGCGTTATATACCTCTCCGGCGTCCATCTGCCATAAGCAGACATCAGTTAGTAAGTTACTGGGGCCCCTCCAGAATGAATTCTATATGTAGATTGTATTGTCTTGTACTTTGTCTGGTATTGTGTTTTTAATGTGGAATGAATCAGCTAAATATACTGTTTGCAGGAATGAAAGGGTTAACGTCTGCAAATGTGCTGTCTGTGTCTGGAAATGTATCATTTTATGTTGTGAGCTTGAAGTCATGGGATCATGCTTCATATATGTGTTTTTGCAAGAAGGTGAGAGAGTCAGTCAGGCAGTCTGATGGAGTCTTGGCAAGTGATTGTGTGACAACCTCTTTAATCCAGATGAGAACATATATAGTCTGTAGGTATCATCCTTGACCCCTATAAGTGGCTCAGTTTGTATTGTATCTCTATTATGGACATGAATTATAGAATTTAAATGCATATTTTACTAATTAGGGCCTTGGGGCTATGTCCACAGGCGGTATTTCATTGGGTATTACGTGTGTGTGTGTGAAACACTGTGAATGCGGGCAATGAAAGTCAATGGACTTTCATTCTTCCATTCGCACCCATGTGTGGACACTGCCTGTCGATATGTGAATGAATACACCCAGGCATGCTTTATTTTCATAATACGCACGTACTGCTCCCATTGAACTCTCTGGATACGTGTGAAGACACAGAGCTTACGCAACCCATTGCAATAGCCTTGCATGTGAAATGCATGTTGCTCAGCAAAATGCTAATTAGTCACTGTATATGCTTATTTCCTAGCCTGCAGTTACATATGCAGTAATACCTGCGCAAAAAAACCCTGCATATGCACTCAAAAGCAGGGAAACATGAATGGGATACGTAGGCTTTGATACGCAGCACTTTACGCATACGCCCGTGGACATGAGCCCTTATTCACCTAATTATGTGATCAGTAACTGTGAACGTTGTATATTTTGTGTAAAAATTAAATAAATAGCAAATCAGATTCCATAAGAATGCAGGAAAACCTTCCCCTATGGAAAAATTATCCTGCTTACTGATGGGTTCTATTGGGTTTTTGGTATAAAGTATACAGCATTCGGGCATAGCGATAAAAGGCAAAAGTCTGGACACACCTGTTTACGGCCAGCTGCACACACTCTTAAACAGGCATCCGGATGGTCCGCACAGCCAGCTGTCCAACATGCGCAGTACGGTTTGGTTTTGTTTTTTTAAATCCCTGCTAATCCCACGCCATTGCTAGGCGATGATGCGGATACCCGAAATCTTTCTGTAATGTTATCGCGGAAAGGCCGCAAGTCCGAAAGCTTCCATTGAGTTCAATGGAAGCCACCCTCGCATAATCCACTTAAGAATAGACCATGCTGCGATTCTTTTATTTATTTTTTTTTACTTCCGCGAGCGGAAAATCGCAATTGGTTTCTGCTCGTGTGTAGGAAAAAACGTTTTTCCATTGCATGTTATGGAAGGTATTTGCTACAGAATCCATAGGCGGACGCCCGCTCCGGATTCCACAATGCAAATATGCCCACGCGCAGCTGGCCTAACTGGTATAATAATGAGAAAATTAACTTCCAATGTGTAAAAGTATTAATTTGAAGGAGGCTGTATTTTTTGGTGGAGGAGATGTTTTTGGAGGCCGTTTTCACATGCAACATATTGAATTAGATCACATGACTCCTTCCTATTTGAAAAAAAACGTAGCTATCAGTCTTGGCTAGATCTGACAATGGAAGTGTCAATGTTGTCTTATCTTTACTTGTTCAGCAGTTGACTGAGGAAAAAGTTTCACAAAGTGCTTTCCATGACATGTTTGCTGGGTCCACCATTCTGCCGGATGCACATGGCTAAACATTTAATCCAGAATCCAGCCTTCATAAAGACGCTGAAGAACTGCAGGTGATGCTTCCTAACAACACTGTAACATAGTAACATAGTATGTAAGGCCGAATGAAGACAATGTCCATCTAGTCCAGCCTGTTTATACTCCTGTGATGTTGATCCAGAGGAAGGCAAAAAAAACCAAGAGGCAGGAGCCAATTAGCCAATTTGGGGGAAAATTCCTTCCCGACTCCATAATGGCAATCAGACTAATCCCTGGATCAACCCCTAACAGTTCCCACCTGCCTGTTTACCCGGATTAACAATTGACCTAAGATTTATATCCTGTAATATCCTTCCGCTCTAGAAAGACATCAAGTCCCCTTTTAAACTCCTCAGGCAGAGAGTTCCACAGTCTCACTGCTCTAACAGTAAAGAATCCCCTTCTATGTTGGTGATGAAACCTGCTTTCTTCTAGACGTAGCGGATGCCCTCTCGTTACCGTCGCAGTCCTGGGTATAAACAGATCCTGGGAGAGATCCTTGTATTGTCCCCTCATGTATTTATACATAGTTGTTTGATCGCCCCTTAGCCGTCTTTTTTCTAAAGTAAGTAATCCCAATTTGGATAGCCTCTCTGGGTATTCCAGTCCCTTCATTCCGTTTATTAGTTTAGTTGCCCTTCTTTGAGCCCCCTCCAGCACTGTAACATCTTTCCTGAGCACCGGTGACCAGAACTGTGCACAGTATTCCATGTGAGGCCTGACAAGTGCCTTATATAGTGGAAGAATAATATTCTCGTCCCTCGCCCGTATACCTCTTTTAATGCACCCCAAGACTTTATTAGCTTTTGCAGCAGCTGACTGGCATTGGTTACTCCAGTTTAGTCTACAATCCACTGCTGTCTCAGGGGAACCATGTTGTTTATTTTTTTGTATACACAAGGGACTTCAAATGACCCCAGAGTTTGGCGTAGCGGTCTGGCAGAATGGCCACCAAGGTTGCTGGACTTAACGCCTTTGGACTTTTATCTTTGTGGCCATTTAACCCCTTAAGGACATGGCCTATTTTGGGCATAAGGAGGCAACAATTTTGGGGCGATTTTCATCTCCACTTTTCAAAAGCCAAAACTTTTTTCATTTTTCAGTCAACATGGCCGTATGAGGGCTTGGTTTTTGCACGTCGAACTGTAGTTTTTATTGCTGGGTGCTTGGGTAATATAAACTACATTTTAAAACTTTTATACATTTTTTCATGAAAGCAGGGAGAGAAAACACATCAATTATGCCATTGTTTTTCTTTTTAGGAGGGGGGGTTACAGTGTTAATTATGCAGCATAAATGACACAATACATTTTTGCTGTGGGTCGGTACAATTGCAACAATACCAAAATTCTTCTTTTTTTTCCCCCTACTTTTCCGCAATAAAAACCTTTTTTTGGAAATTATTTGCTTTTCTAAGTCGCTGGATTCAAAGTCCTATAACTTTCTTATTCTTCCATGGGCGGAGCTCTGTGAGGGCTTGTTTTTTGCGTGACGAGCTGTAGTTTTTATACGTGCCATTTTGGGGTACATATAGCTATTTTGATCACTGTTATTGCTTTTTGGGGGAGGCAAAATTTAAAAAAAGTATTTAACCTCAGGCTTTTAGGGGTTTTTTTTTTGTACATTTTTGCCATGTAGGATAAAAAGTGTATGTAATCTCTTGCATGAGTCGTTATGGATACGACAGTACCAAATATGTGGGATTTTATTTTATTTTTTTTCTTATAGTAATAGGGGAAAAAGCACAAAAAAGGGTGTGTTGTTTGTTTGTTTGTTTTCTACACCATTTATGTCCCTGTAGGGGACTTGTACCATAACACCTATGATCGTTATGGTAAGGCATTGCATGACTGCAATGCTTTATCGCTTGCAATAGTGATCATAGGCACTGGCAAAGCAGGACACCTGCGACTGGTGTCCTGTTGCTGTGGCAACACATCAGCCCTCCGCGATTATATTGCAATGAGCTCCCTCTGTGAACCCTTTACATGCCGCAATCCACATAGATGCAGCTGTGTGCAGGGCCCAGACCACATGCTGTGCTCTGCAAAGAGCTCTCGGAGGCCCTTTTACACACAAATTAAGGTTGTAAAGTGTTAATGCACATTAGTGTCCATTAACACTTTATGCAAAATGATCGCTAAAATGGTCAATCTTTCAGTTGTTTGAAAGATTGTCTTTGCATGTAAACTGGCCTTAAGTGGTATCTGTGTCCAGTTTGTAATTGTTTTTTGATAAGTGAATCGGTGGCATGTGTCCATTGTGCAACTGGTACATATCCAGTGGGCGAGTGGCATCTGTAGCATTTGTCTAGGGGGCGAGTGGCGCCTGTAGCATTTGTCCAGGGGGCGAGTGGCGCCTGTAGCATTTGTCCAGGGGGCGAGTGGCGTAAGTGTAGATGTATGTAATGAGTGCAGCATGACATCTACATGCTCCACATATGTATAAACTTTATTAATATACAACACTGATTAAAGACCTTAAAAAAGTCACAAAACATGAAAATCAATAAGTATCAATAAATACCACCAAAAAGCAGAAAAATATCAAATCCTGTGCAAGTGATAGTAAATATACCGTACATGACCCACATACCGGTAGCACAGTAAAGTATATACTGAACATCAGCCTAGGTACCGCGGAATGTCCAACAATGTCTGCGTAGAGATGAAGACGGATTTGTGGGCAGTTCTGTCCGGTCACATCAGTATGTAGAGCCTCTGACTAATGATGCATACTAATGCACAGCATGTATCAGCTGGTCAGAGAAGCGGCGCCGCCACCTCCATTTGTCTAGGACCGGAGGGTCGCTTTAAGACGGGACAGCCCTCCTATACATGGCTCTGATTATACTTAGTAGTAGTTTGGTCTTTATGTTTTTCTTTCATCCTTCTGTCAGAAAACAACACAAACATTATTTTTTTTTGTCCCTTGCACAGGTGAACTAAGACATATTTGGTGTGTTGGCCTTCGCACACGTGTTATTCTGCATGCTTTATACCTTGCTCTTCAATATTGTTTGGCATTTTTGATGCATGTATGCAGGGCCAGCTCCACATTTACACGGGCCCTTGTACACAGAGTCACAGTGGGCCCTGTTAGTCATTTATAGGCCTTGCTCTGCCCCTTAGTGATCTATAGGTACCAATGTGCTCCTAAGGCTGCCAGTCCACGGGCGATTTTTTTTTTTTTTAACTGCATTTCCTGCAGCGATACTCTGGCTGCGGAAAACGCAGTGAACGTGTTCCATAGACTTACTATGGAAAGCGCAGCCCCACTGTCCACGAGCGGAGAATCATAGCGATTCTCCGCTCAAGGGATTTAAATCGCAGCATTTGGCGATTTGCTGCGATTCTACGCGGTGAGCCTTGCATGGCTATACGGAAGCTGTGGGGCGATAGTGGTAATGGGTCTATGGAGGAGCTGCTGCCCAACCAGGTAACCAGACAATTAATATTGGGCACACAGAGATGCATAATAAGCTCAAACTCCCATTAACGTTACAAGATGTACGTTTACGTCCTAGCTGGGTGGCACTTATTGCAAAAGGACATAAAATGCAATCCTGTAGATGGGGTGGGCTCAGAGGTGAACCTAAGCCATCCCTCTGCGGGAGTTGGCTGTGACTATTAGCGGAGATCAATGACGATCAGTCAGCCTCGTTGTTAACCCCCTACATGCCGTGTCCGATATACATCGTGCCATATAGAGAGTTCACAGAAAGAGTATGATGGACTGCCATGGCAACCGGGTGCCAGTCATTAATGTCCTGGTCTGCCATGGCCTATGATGACTATTGTAAGCAATAAGAAGCAGGAGTCAGGAAACATTAGCAGTTATTGGTGTTTTTGTAGTCTCTTTCATGTGTCAAGCAGTGGGTAGGCTCGTATCGCAGGTAGTTTATCATGTAAAACACGTCCGGTTTCTGCTGCAAAATAATCAAACATTTTGGTGCTTTCATTATTTGCGCAAAAATATGTGATTATTTAGATTGTTCTGCCGATCTGGACCCTTTTTTTTTTTTAAAGTGCCCGGGGCTCAGCAGTACGGACTCCTCAGATTTCCTGCAGTTTAGACCAGAAATTGGCGTAAATTTTAGCGGGAATCTATGGCAGTTTCTGGTTGGCAGACATTCCCTTTTGTGGCACGCGGGCAGACGGCGGCGTTCTGTATATAACATACATTACTAATGTACACACAGTAAGGGCATTAATAGACGACAGCTATAACCCACCATGGTACATTACTATTTATTGCACTGCATTCTATAGCACATACATATTCCACAGTGCTGTACACAGCTTAGCATTACATTGGGCTTTACAATCTATAGTTACACACAAGGATATTTCTGGAGTATGGGAGGAAACTCACAAGATACGGGGTCATATTTGAAGCCAGGACCCCCTGGGCCACTGAACCACCATGGTGCCTGCAGGAAATCTACTACAATTTTTTTTTGTTCCCCAAAAACACCATTTTGGAACTTATCACACTGATGTTTTTAATTGTGTTTCTTGCAGCAAAAAAAAAAAGGGTTGGTGTGAATATGTCTATTCAAAAGAATGGATTTCATATTCCCACAGATCTTGTGCGCATTGCATCACGCAAAACTCGCGGAAGAATATCGCTCATGTGAATAAACCCTAAGGATAATTTCACACGGGCGATTGCAATTTTGTGGCAAAATCGCATCTTTGTTAGCTACAATTTTTGTCCGCCAGCGATCTCTTAACATCGCATGAGTGAAAAGATCCCATTGTAAATCATTGTTTTTTTAAACTGCTTTTTTTTTTTTACTGACTTACACATCAAGAAATCACATTATTTTCTCGCCCGTGTGAAACCACCTTAAGGCTGCTGCCTACAGGCCGGTTTTCATTGCGTTCCCCGCGGCGATAATCCGGACGCGGGGAACGCAGTGAAAGCTCTCCATAGCATTGCTGTGGCCTAAATAACAGTGATCTTTGACATTTAACAATATACAATGTACAATTAATACAACATAATACAATGTAACATTTGTATCACTTTCTGCCCTCTCTTCCCAGAATACAAAACACATGAACTGTGCGGCTGGGTTCACACGGGACGGAAGGGCCGTGGAATTTCCGTGCAGAATGTCCGCACAGCAATTCCGCCCGCAGCTCCTAATCCCAGGGTTAGCCTCAAAGTGGACGAGACTTTGCAAAACTCTCGTCCACATGCTGCGGCCAAGCTGCACTGAAACTGACATGCCAACACGGAAAATCTGCACCAAAGTCTGCGTCAAAACACAAACCATTGGTGTGGACTTTGACCCGGATCCTTAGCAGACGTCACCCCTTTAACTGAAAAGATGAAATCTGCTGCCGATCTGCACCACAATCTGCCATGTCTGAATGCACTCTTACAGCTTCACGGATTTCCAGCTGTACCTGAGCCTCCCGGGTCTTCTTTCTGGATCTTTACAGGTGGGTCCATTTCTTCCTCTGAAGAATCCAGATGCCTGTTCTTGGGTCACTTCTTTCTTCACCGAATGAGTCAGTGGAAGAATGGACTTCATTGAGTTAAATGTTGTCGTCCTCCTTTTCCTCCTTTGGCTCTTGCTTGAAGCCTTTGATGAGTCCAAGACGCGTCTTGGTCTTCTCACTCCTTTCTGCTTCCGAATTTGCGCCATAAAGTTGCTCTGCTCTGGTCCAGCGGACATTGCCAGTCTGCCTTTACAACACAGTTGCCCTGGCTGTATCCATGGCACTGGTCATGTGATCAGTAACTGACCAATCACGTTCAACCATGATAAGTTTGAAAGCGTATTTCCGCAGTAACTGAGATGTTGGGAGGAATATTCTCACCGGTTTCCTCAGACTAATGACAATCTTTATTAGTAAAGTGGGAGCATGTCATGTCCGTGTGCTGAAGCCTTCCAGGACTTGGTGCAGGGTGGTATTTTGGGACGACATTCATACACTTACAGTTTATTCTTCTTTCTTACTGTCAGATACTATTATTTTTGTCAATATATGAATAGTAAACGTAAATCCATCCACCATTCAATCTTATCATAGAGATGAACACCTTTGGTTATCCACTTTGTGGTTATGTCATTGTTTGGCAGATTTCCCATTATGTCACCATTTTCCCCCGAATGACATGATGATAGATTAACCCTTTCCAATCGAATTTGTACCCTGGTTTTCCTAGGGGGCTTACTCTTTTTCTGCCGGTGTGATAGACATGATAATTAATTAGTATAAAATGTCTATCGATTTGCACTAGACGTATTATGTGTGTTTTGTGACTTCAGCCTAATGTGAAACTCTGCTGCATAAGGAAAGAGTTAAATCACAGTGTTATATGTTATTGCTTGAGTGTTCTCCCAGTCCTCCCCATCCCCCACACAGGATCTTCTTCAACAAAGAGATATCTACTTTCACTTTCAGGTTCGAGCACATGTTTGTGAGACAAAGACTTGCTTATACATTGGACTTGAGAGAAGGTGGGCAGGAAGGAGGGGGGATTCTATATGATCCGACAAATGAGAATCCTATATGTTACTGATGTAACCTGTTGCACGCCCATTGTGTGTCTGTACAATAAAAGGCCCTGTCTGGCTGTTTCTGGGCAGAGAGCCATTTTGTATATGAGGCTGATAGCTTGTGTCTAATTTGCTCCACGATGATGTGTGCACACGACATAATTCGGAAGCGGCAAAATACCCCAAAGCCTGCTGGAGAAATCATAATCCAGATCACCGGTATACAACAGCGCTATATGCTGGCTAAAGCCAGTACTGCATGAGGTGACACGTTGGATAGGCTCTGACAGCAGAGAGTCTGGCAATATACAGTAAGAGAACCCCGACGGACGTCTACCAACATCAGAGCTGTACAGCCTTAAATCATGTCTTCAGAGATCAGAGAGTGGATTGGAAAGGGTTAAACACAGGCTGGGTCTCTTGTATAGCTATGGTGATTAATGATAATATCTCTTTACAAGGTGCCTCAATAGTTCTACTTGCAATTGATGCACACACGTTCTGGGTCTCCAAAGTATTTGCTTCCCATGGCATGGCTATAGAGAAAATGATAAACTCCTGACCGCCGACGTCACTATCAGCTGATTATTGAAGATGGATATATCAGATGACAATTGTTGTAGGCCCATCAGAACATCATCCAGCTCTCATAGCTACAAAATAACCACATAGGATCCGTCAACAGCATATTGTTGGGGGTTCGCAGATACTTCACACTTAAAGGGGTTGTCCCGCGGCAGCAAGTGGGGTTATACACTTCTGTATGGCCATATTAATGCACTTTGTAATGTACATTGTGCATTAACTATGAGCCATACAGAAGTTACTCACTTACCTGTTCCATTGCTAGCGTCCTCGTCTCCATGGTGCCGTCTAATTTTCAGCGTCTAATCGCCCGATTAGACGCGCTTGCGCAGTCCGGTCTTCTCCCTTCTGAATGGGGCCGCTCGTGCCAGAGAGCTGCTCCTCGTAGCTCCGCCCCATCACGTGTGCCGATTCCAGCCAATCAGGAGGCTGGAATCGGCAATGGACCGCACAGAAGACCTGCGGTCCACCGAGGGTGAAGATCCCGGCGGCCATCTTCGCAAGGTAAGTAAGAAGTCACCGGAGCGCGGGGATTCAGGTAAGTACTATCTTTTTTTTTTTTTTTTTTAAACCCCTGCATCGGGTTTGTCTCGCGCCAAACGGGGGGGCTATTGAAAAAAAACAAACGTTTCGGCGCGGGACAACCCCTTTAATATATAGTAAACTGCAAAGACAATGGAAATCTAGCAAGAGCAGAATGGATTTTTATCCTACAGACTACAGAGCCAATGTGGGTCTTCATTAAAGACAATCTCCACCCACAATGAAAATGTAGAGGTCCAAATATAGGAACAAACATTTTACATTTTCCTATTCAAATGGATTTGAAGAGATCCTAGATAGCACTCAGCTGGGTGACATTTTCTGTCCATTGATTTTCACTGTTATGTTTTCAGCTTCAGGGAAGTGACATTGTACTCAATTCTTGTAAGTTTTTAGTTTGTAGAATAATTGTATACGGGAAGAGTCGATGACATCACAAAGGATATACTAATATAGACTGAAGGGCAAAAGGCTACTAGATACAATGCAAGATAAAAGACACCAATGTATTCCAAGGCAGAAAAAAACATGTCCAGCCACTTCAGCTAATTGTTCTGTGATGTTGATCTATAGGAAAGCAAAGAACACCCAGGCCCCTCTTGTACTATTTTATGGAGTTCACCATCGCCACATCCTCAGGCGGAGAATTCCTCAGTCTCATTGCTCAGTAAAGAACCCCCTTCTAGGTTGTGTAGAAACCTTCTTTCCTCTAGATGTAGAGGGCGCCCCATTGTTACAGTGACAGTTCTGGGTATAAATAGATGATTGGAGAGATCTCTGTACTGTCCCCTGATATATCTGTTGTGGGGGATTAGCGTTTAGGGGCAGTAGCAGCGTGGGCATCCGCGGCCAGAGACAGTGACACCGGGCAACAACGTTCTGTAGTCCAGGCTTTGCCTGGGTTTATTGCAGCAGAAACATAACCAAAAACGGAAATAAACACCTGCTCGTCTGAGCACTCACTATACATATGCTTGTTCCAGACTACTCACTGTCAGAATACTTCTTGCTTGCTGCACACAGCCAGTCCGGTCCTCAGACCTGTGGAGGTCTCACCACACCCTCCTGGGTGTTGAGGTTAGGGGCGTCACCCTGTCAACCTCGCCTTTTGGCTCTCTCAGCCCACACGCTGGGCTAGCCGGGCTCCTTGCTCCACAGAGCCCTCTCTCTGGCTCTCAGCCAGATGCTTTCTGTCCGTCTCTAACCTTCAGGCCCAGGCTTTATAAGGCCTGGTACCAGCCCCACCTGGTACGTGGGAGTGGCCATCCCACCCTTCACTTTGACCACTCCCGGAAAGCCAGCCCGGACTCTGCGGCTTGGAGCCACTTACCAAACTACAACGTGTCAGTAACATAGCGTTACTGACACAAAAATGCTGGCTTCCTCCACCGAGCCCAGGCCGCTCGGTGGCACGTATCCACACTCCAGCACTTTGTTAGTCACTGTCTTACACTGTACATAGTTGTTAGAGCCCCCTTGTTACAGTCCTGGGTATAAATAGATGATTGGAGAGATCTCTGTACTGACCCTTGATGTATTTATACATAGTTATTAGAGCACCCCCTTGTTACAGTCCTGGATATAATAGATGATGGGATAGATCTCTGTACTGTCCCCTGCTATATCTATACATAGTTGTTAGAACACCCCCTTGTTACAGTCCTGGGTATAAATAGATGATGGGAGAGATCTCTGTATTGTCTCCTAATATATCTATAGACAGTAATTAGAGCGCCCTCTTGTTACAGTGCTGGGTATAAATAGATGATGGGAGAGATCTCTGTACTGACCTCTGATATATCTATACATAGTTGTTAGAGCACCCCCTTGTTACAGTCCTGGGTATGAATAGATGATGGGAGAGATCTCTATACTGACCCTTAATGTATTTACACAGAGTTATTAGAGCGCCTCCCTTGTTACAGTCCTGGATATAATAGATGAAGGGATAGATCTCTATACTGACCCTTGATGTATTTATACATAGTTATTAGAGCGCCCCCTTGTCACAGTCCTGGGTATAAATAGATGATGGGAGAGATCTCTGTATTGTCTCCTAATATATCTATACATACCCTGTTTCCCTGAAAATAAGACATACCCTGAAAATAAGACATAGCATGATTTTCCAGAATTTTTGAGGATGCAAGATGATTTTTCAGGCTTTTTGAGGATACTTGAAATATAAGCCCTACTCCAAAATTAAGCCCTGCTAACGGTTAATTTAAAAAGTCAATTTAAATAGTGTCCAGGCAGCTATACACGTAAAAAAGTTAAACCTTTTTGAACAAAAATTAATATAAGACACTGTCTTATTTTCGGGGAAACACGGTAGTTGTTAGAGCACCCCCTTGTTACAGTCCTGGGTATAAATAGATGATGGGAGAGATCTCTATACTGACCCTTGATATATTTACACATAGTTATTAAAGCGCCTACGTTGTTACAATCCTGGGTACAAATAGATGATGAGAGAGATTTCTGTACTGACTGATATATTTATAGATGGTTCTTAGAGCGCCCCCTTGTTGCAATTCTGGGTATAAATAGATGATTGGAGAGATCTTTGTACTGACCCCCGTATGTATTTATACATAGTTATTAGAGTGCCCCCTTGTTACAGTCCTGCATAGATAGATAGACAGACAATGGGAGAGAGATCTCTGTACTGACCCCGATATATTATACATAGTTATTGGAGTGCCTCCTTGTTACAGTCCTGGGTATAAATAGATCCTGGGAGAGATCTCTGTATTATCCTTTGATATATTTATACATAGTTATTAAAGTGCCCCCTTGTTAAGTCCTGGGTATAAATAGATAGTGGGAGATCTTTGTATTGTCCTCTGATATATCTATACATAGTTATTAGAGCGCCCCCTTGTTACAGTCCTGAGTATAAATAAATGATAGGAGAGATCTCTGTATTGTCCACTGATATAACTATACATAGTTATTAGAGTGCCCCCTTGTTACAGTCCTGGGTATAACTAAATGATGGGAGAGATCTCTGTACTGACCCCTGATATATCTATACATAGTTATTAGAGTGCCCCTTGTTACAGTCCTGGGTATAATAGATGATGGGAGAGATCTCTGTACTGACCCCTGATATATCTATACATAGTTATTAGAGTGCCCCTTGTTAAGTCCTGGGTATAAATAGATAGTGGGAGATCTTTGTATTGTCCTCTATACATCTAATATCTATACATAGTTATTAGAGTGCCCCCTTGTTACAGTCCTGAGTATAAATAAATGATGGAAGAGATCTCTGTATTGTCCACTGATATAACTATACATAGTTATTAGAGTGCCCCCTTGTTACAGTCCTTGGTATAACTAAATGATGGGAGAGATCTCTGTACTAACCCCTGATATATTATATATAGTTATTAGAGTGCCCCCTTGTTATAGGGTTTAAATGGATGATGGGAGAGATCTCTGTACTGACCCCTGATATATCTTATACATAGTTATTAGAGTGCCCCCTTGTTATAGGGTTTAAATGGATGACGGGAGAGATCTCTGTACTGACCCCTGATATATCTATACATAGTTATTAGAGCGCCCCCTTGTTACAGTCCTGTGTATAATAGATGATGGGAGAGATCTCTGTACTGACCCCTGATATATCTATACATAGTTATTAGAGCATCCTTCTGCTTCAGCTGGACGTGTCCCTGGTTACCCTCCGGGTGGGAGACAGTAGTGCCACCTTGTCAAGGCCTAAACTCATCCCTGCCATCTCCTAGGCTGGGGCCTGCTCCTCGGACGCTGCACAACCATTGCTCCAATCAATTTCCTCCTCAGTGTGGGTATACAGGCCGACTGTTTTCAGTATTGGTGGGAACTCCGCAGTAACAACCCCACTGATCAGACTTTTATCACTTATCCTGGTGAAAATAATGTAGCGAAATTCACAGTATTTCGACATCAAATACCACGTCTAGTGCGGATTTAGGCTAGGAATGAGTTGGGTATGGGCAGCTGATTTCAGCAACTACAGCATTCCCTTTCGACTTGCAATACTTTGCACTGGCAGCGCACCCTGTCACATGGCAGGCATGTCATTCACTAGTGTGAAGCATTGTGCAGTGAGGGGGAGCACTGCAGTTGCTGAAATTGGCTGCTGCTTTCCTATGCAAAATCTGCCCAGATAACGTAGATTTTCACACTGTTTTTGATGCGGAAATGCTTTAGATTTTGCCACAGAATTTAACACTGTGGAAAATCCGCAGCATTTTTGCTACGTGTGAACATGCCCTAAATCTGTTTAGTTATGCATGCATGACAGATTTCCTTGCTTTAAGTGATTCCTAATTTCTTTAACCCCTTAAGGACCAAGCTGTTTTGTACCTTAAGGACCAGACACTTTTTAGGGATTTTACCCATATGGCGGTTTTACTGCCCTATTTTGTTCCTTTTAGCTACCAAAATGATTTTTGCTGCGTTTTTTTCCGTGACATATAGGGCGATTTTTTTAAAATATCTTTTTCACTGACTTTTTTTTGCGTTTTTTAGTTTTGTTGGGGGTAAAATGTTTAAAAAAAAGATTTTTTTTAACATTTATAGTTATTTTTTTTATTTAGTATATTTATGCTAAAATAAAGTATGGGAATGGTTTCCTCTATTTGTTTCGGACGTTTTGATATATAGTATGTATGGTTTTGGTTTACAGGGCGCATTCAGCGTCGGCTTTGTGTTATTTTCTTTCTTAGGGCTTATTTAGACGACTGTATATCGGCTCGGTTTTCACGCCGAGCCGATATACGGTGTCCTTGTCTGCCGGGGGGAGGATGGAAGAGCCAGGAGCAGAAACTGAGCTCCCGCCCCCTCTCCGCCCCTTGCCACTATTTGCAATAGGAGGGGGCGAGACGGGGCGGAGTTAACTCCCGATGCTTAGCTCCGCCCCTGCCTGTCCCATTGCAAATAGTGGCAAGGGGCGGGAGCTTAGTTCAACCCCCCCCCCCCGCAGACAAGGACACCGTATATCGGCTCGGCGTGAAAACCGAGCCAATATAGGGTCGTCTAAATAAGCCCTTATGTATATATTGTTTTATTCTGGAATTTTGTTTTACTGATGTATGTAATTATGTTTTTTACTATGTATGTCCTGCATGACGTCATTCATTTTTTTTATTTGACACTTCCCCCTTTAGCTGGGGCATCCATAGGAGCCCTAGTTACAGGGGAAAGCTACCCCTGTAGTGACATTAGTCACTGGCATAGCTGGTCTGGGTCTAGTATGACCCTCCAACTCTGCTGTAGCAGGGAGCATGACCCCCGGGCTCCCGATGTTAAAGTTACAGTTTACTTTCACTTTCAGTACACAGTGTTCATTAAGATCTTTGTACTCGGGCAAGCAGAAGGCAGAAAGGGTTAAAAACCCCTCCTGCCTCCTTCTCCGGGTCATCAGCTGTTACTAACAGCTGATTCACCCGTTCCTGCCTGATTGATTGCAGAGAAGGAGGCTTAAAGCGACGCCGTAATTTTACTATCGGCGATACTTTAAGCCCAGGACCAGACGCCGTAAATGTACTGTACCTAGTCCCTAATGGGTTAATTTTATCTTATGACTTTGATTTTCTTACAGAAATTTACTGGAAACTTTTTGTTTAAAGTGTAATCCATGAAGATACCATCAGGCAGCTCCTCCAACAAGTGAGTTACTTTATATTATTAGAATATATTATCTGGGGCAAAATAAACACTGAAGAGGCCAAACAGACAGCGTTGTACCTGGCTAGCATTCAGTGGGAAAAGCTGCTTTGGCTCATGAAGGAAGGTCAGGCCGTCTATGTAAGTCTGCTGGTCAGTGGGTCCAGCAGTGGTGCAAACAATAGGACTGAAAATTTGGTTACACCAGTAAAGACACCTGAGAACCTCTGTCGTCTGTGAAATAGATGGAGCAAATAATTTAGAATTTATAAGCAACATCACTGGTAATAATGGCACTACAAAAGTCGTTGACCTGACCATAATCTATACAAGCACTCAAGATGTCATCTCTGTTACTTCAGAGAATGACAATTTCTATCAGACATATGGACCGCAATGAGTTCCTCTGGCTTTTCACATGACACTTGGATGGAGCTTGCTCAGCAAAGACCAGAATGGCGAAATGCCTTTGAACAATCCCGCCTTGAAGAACTTGACACCAAACGGCAAATTCAGAAAACTTGCTCGAAGCCCTCCTATAATTATGCCTACAATTCTAGTGGACTACTATAAACTGCCACCTGTGACCGGACCTTTCAGACCAAATGCGGTTTTGCATCACATATTCGAACGCATGCCAGAAGCTAGGTTGTTGCCGTCGACAGACACATCGTGGAGGACATCATCACATTAACCTCAATTTGACCCAAAAGCCAATTATTTTCTTTACGTATCAAACAAATCAAGGCTAAAGAGTGGGCAGTGCCAGTCTCCAAAAAAACAAACGTTGCCAAACCTCATTTCCCAGATTCTTTTATAAGACTCTGCATCAAATACACTTGAGGAGAGAGACCTTGCTGAGAAGGTCACCTGTGGCCTACAAGGTGCCAACATTGACATTAGGACTTTTACTGATGAACTAGACACCCCTCAATCTTTTACTTACTGAATCATCTGCTGAAGTCATTGCTCCAACTAAGCAAGAGTGTATGGTGACAACACTGAAGATGAAGAACCTGGCCAAAGAGTCATTGGCTTATCCTATTGAGGAAACCTTACTATCAGATTTGGTAAAGCTTTCCAACTGCAGTGATTTGGCTAAACAGGAGATAAGTAGGCATTCCTGAAGACTAAGGAGGGCACAGAGGGTGTTGCCAGTCCAATGTCCCTCTCTTCTGATTTTTCCATATTGAATATCTCCAGTATATCAGTTACTTGAACTGTAGGTACAGAGAATAGGCTCCTAGAGCCACCCAACTCTACAAACATCCACCAATGACACCTGAAAGTGAGTGTATGAGATCACCAGGTATCAAACCAGAGCAAAACCATTTCCAGGCCCTTGTTGCACAGAGAGATGCCCTTCTGGTTAATGAGTTTAAGATGCAGGAAGATACTAAGGAGAACTATGTGATCCTCGGCAGCCTGCTTTAGTGCACAGGCGCAGGGTCTCCCCACTATACATACTATATGAACATTAGCATTGAAACCCGGTGCATGTGCACTAAAGCTGGCTGCCAAGGATCAGCATTTCCTGCTAGGCAGTCAACGCTCTGTCACTAGTGACTGGCTGCATTGCCCTGCAGGAAGGAGAATGCTGGCAATTTACGTTTCGTCACAGGAAGAGGAGGATCTGTCCAGCTTGCGGTGAGGTGACCCGGGGGACTGAAGAAGCTAGGAGAAGAATGGCAGGGAGAAGATCTGGGGAGGAATAGGTAAGTACAGATTTTTTTTTTTTTTAAATGACAAAACCCCTTTAAGGCTGGGTTCACACATGGCTATAATGTGCCAAGTGGCCTAATAGCACTTGTTCTACTGTGCATTGTTACAATTTTGCATTGCAGTTATTTTAGGTGCAACACATTAAAAATTCAAAATTGCAGTGAAAGACGAGCAGTTTTGGCTGTGTTGCATGCTACCACAATATGTGACCCCAGATGGTCTCGTGTAAATTATCGTTAAATTAAGTTTTCCCACTTTGTATTACTGATGACCTATCCTCATCCAATCCCCATGGCAGTCACTATAAGTATGGAGCAGTCTTTATACCGGAAGCAGACAGCTCCATACATGGTGCAGTGTCCTCGGCTAGTACTACATGCTGAGTCCCATTCACTTTTGCCTAACTCATCATGAAATACCAGCTGGGGCCACTGCGCACTGTATGAAACTGTTTGCTTTCAGTACAAAGACAGCTCCATATTGACAGTGGCCAGTCTAGGGGATCAGCGGGGATTCCGAGCAGGGGATCCCTAACAATCTCCTATTAATAACCTATCCTGTGGACCGATCATCAATAATAAAAAAAATGGGACAACCCCATTAACTATTTAACTGTTAATAAAAACATTCAACCATTATTATTCCGCCGCATGAAATCTGGCCGCGGGCATTAGTCCTTACTATAAGAGCAGTGAGACTGTGGAACTCTCTGCCTGAGGACGTGCTGATGGCAAAATCCATAGAGGAGTTTAAGAGGGAACATGATGTCTTTTTGTAGAGCGGAAGGATATTACAGGATATAAATTTTAGGTGACCAGCGAGTTGTTGATCCGGATATACAGACAGGTGAGAACTATTAAAGGGTTGATGCAGGGATTAGTCTGACTGCCATTAGGGAGTCGGGAAGGAATTTTTCCCCTGAAAGGGCTAATTGGCTTGTGCCTCTTGGGGGTTTTTTTTTGCCTTCCTCTGGATCAACAAGGAGGTTGAAACAGGCTGAACTAGATGGACATTGACTTCACTCGGCCTAACGTACTATGTATGTTACTATGAAGCCTGCAGAATAGTGAGTGCAGCTGTACTTCCTGGTTACTGCTGACTGGGACATGTGACTGCTGCAGCCAATCACTGACCACACTAGTGACCTTCTATAGGCAGTGATTGGCTGCATCAGTCACATGTCTATGTTGGCAGCAACCAGGAAGTACAGAGAGGCTGTGGAGTAATTTTTAGGTTATGGAAGACCCCTTTTAAAGTGTTAGTGCAACTTTGGTCGTTCAGTCCTACATCTGGCGTGGAGAGAGACTAGCGTATGCTCAGCAGTACAGTTGTTGAGCATTTGTACCACGCCTGAAAAGTCTCAAATAGAGGCGCTATTGGAACAGAAATCATTAGAATCAGACCATTGGACTGTGCACAAGAAGTAATCAAGTGGATGGACTTTTTGTTCTTCCATGTAAAAGCAGGAGTGGCAGAAGAGGGACCATAGAACTCGACCAAGAGGTCTGCTGAGCTATTTGTATGTCTGTTTCTTGGCCTTCAGATATAAGTGTCAGCGGTTTCCTGGTTGACTCGCTCTGTGTTATCACCGTAGGATGTGTGCGGAAGGATGATAATAAATACTGCCTAGAAAGAAGCAGGATGTTTATTTCATCCCAGTGATCTCTATGCCCAAGGTCAGATTCAGAAAGGACAGTTTAGGTGGGTTACACACAATGATTGAAGCCTAAATAAGACATTTGTTCTAATTGTTCATTATTTAGGGGCTCCTCTGCAGACTCCTTGTTCTCTGTGCTAATCTTCTCTGCTTCTGATTCAGAGTTCCAAATCCCATGCATAGAGAGAAATGATAAAACTAACTGCTGGCGCCACCAATGGAGCAGCTCACAGGAGACAGATCTACAGAAATCTGTTCACGCATGTCGGATTTGACACCAATAGCAGTCCACATCCAATGCATGTGAATAGAGTTCCCACGACCCTCTTCACCTGGAAAGGAACGTTTCCACTTGGATTTTTGCAATGGCATGGAAAAAAAACTCTGCTGCAAAAATAAGTAGCATGCTGCATCCACAATGTTCCTGGGGGCTTAAACAGACAGGTGCATGCGCTAATACGCTCACCGCTATGGAGCGTATTAGCGCATGTGTAGTGGCCCAGAGTTTGAGATCCCCTTCAGCACCTTTGAATACATGTTATATGTCTGTCTAGTGTCACTTTCTTAAATGTGGAATGAATCAGGTTTATGTGTATTGGAAGGTTTCAGGCAAGAGAGGGTTAATGTCTGGTGATGTCTGGAAAATGTATCATTAAAAGAGGGGTCACATGTCTATGTGAGAAAGATTGGGACGCAGTAGTTCTGGGAGTGTGTACAGGTTCCAGCCTCAGAGAGGAGCAAAGCCAGTGAGTTGGGAGACATGGAGGAGGCCAAGAGGTAGTCTTCTGTTCCGGCTTGGGCCTATCCTTCCTGAGGAACTCCCCACCATAACTAGCTACCAGGAGTGCATGAGCCCGGAACCAGGAAAGCCATGCAAGAACCGCGTGTTTCTGAAGAGAGAAAGAGAAGCCGCTAGAGGGCGAGTAACAAGTGAGTGACAGACAGATGAGTGAGAGAGTTCCCACTGATAACTGTGACTGTGGATGTGTAAATGCCATGTAAATCCTCACTGCTTCACCACTGTAAAGAACTGTTTATTTACTATTTGCTACCATCGTTTAAGTAAACGGACAGGACTAAACGTTCCCGGTTCTCGTCCAGAAAAGACACATTGTGTGTGGACTACTTTATTCTACAATATGACATATGAGAGATCCACTGCAGAGGACGGAACATTGGCATCACGAGTGACAAAAAGGACTACAGGTAACCATCGTTACCGTTTGTGACCTCCCCCTGTCAGTAACGAGGTCGGGTCCCGAGCTACCCTTAGGGAGGAGATGGCAGAGCTCCGTGACAAGGTTATCTCTCTACCCCGCTGTCTCCTTGGCTGAGGGCCTGCTCCTCGGACGCTGCACATAAACCAGTGGGGTCTGATAAAGAATCGGGAAGATAGGTCCTGCCCAATCTTTCTTGACCTGTTTTGCAGCTGTGATTTTCACGGCCATAAAACTGGACAAAATCATGATGGAGAAGCCCATAAATGGATATTCACATGTAGCAGAAATGCTGTGAATATTCTCCCGCGGAAGATTCTGTGGCAAAACCCGCAGCATTTCCACATACAAAAACCCATCAAAAGCCACACCATTGGTGCGCTGGTCATGTGATGCCACTTCCGCATCACATGACTGCCGGCAGCGGGGCTCAGTAGTAGGTGCCGATGTGTGCAGCTGTATCCAAAGCAGTATTGGAAGCGGAGAGGAGCACAGTGCAGGCTACAATCAGCTGCGGATTCAAGTCAAAATCCTGCATGAGGATTTAGATGGGGTTTTTGAAGCGGAAATGCTGCGTCATCCTCACGGCGGGGTTACTCCACCCCCCGTAGTGAGGAGGTGACTAAATGGAGCGTTGGTTGCCCAGGTATTTCCGCCAGCATGTTTGACCAGTGTTCCCTTCATGGTGATGTCACTGTGGGGGAGTGACAGGTGAGCCAGATACAGAAGTCCCATTCTCCAGATCAGTAGGGGTTTCAGCAATGAGAACCCTACAGATCTGCAACTTGACCCCTCTCCCGTGGGTAGGGGTAACTTCAAATTCTGGTACAACCCCCTTAATGGGGGTATTCATGTTTAGCACCTAGAGTAGCTTCAGCTATGAATAGACCCTTATACGGTATATGGCAGTGTATGTTAGAGGTTGTACGGAGCTATGGGGGGTCCTAACAAGGAGTTTATCTCTTTATTTACAGTTGGTCCGTTATTACACACACAGTTCTTGCGCACGTAACGGGCAGTTCCAATCTCCCATAGGCTTTCCATTCGATCGCTCACATGGTGCGCACTAAATATACACACCAAAAAAATCATGAATTGCTCTATCGTGGCGCGTACTATGTGTGCATACATGCCAAGCCAGTGTATGGGAATAGGCAGCATGCAGCAACTGTTCATGTCATTGGGTACTTGCTGTGTGCTCTCGCGTGCGCTATATGTGTGCGACACGCCAGCAAACATGGTCGTGAGAGCCCTGCCTTGGGGAAATATGCCGATGCACCGACCTCAATCCTCATCCGTAGTGGAACTAATTAACACTGTGATATCAACAGCTCAGAGCAGAAAAAGTGTCCCACCATTTGGTCTCATAGGAAGAAATAATACGGGATTTATTCCACTTTTTATGTTTCATTTATTCTTTTTGCTCTCTAAAAAGTTCTTCACATGTGCCTCCCATGGACCCCTTCCCCTCCCCCTCTACCCACTGCTATGTTTCCATTACGTACATAGGAAGTGGGAAATTGTCAGTGTAACATCTCTTGTTTCCTTCTCCTTGGCAGTTCTTGACATCATGGGCTCCTCCGGCTGCTGGGGGTCATTCTCCATCCCTGTGCTGCTCCTAGCTCTACGGGTCAGATCTCTTGCCACACCAGAGTATGATGGTATGTATGACTTTTGGCAATGCATATCACTGATGTAATCATGTATCAGTCTTGTCTGGGATTATGGTGCTTGATTTCCAGAAATAGTCCCTGACTGCATGAGAAGTCATATTATTGTTGGAAGAGGCCCAGGAACTGAGCAGAATTTATGATTTTAATTCAGCGGGTGACGATATTAATACGAGTCCTACAGGAGCCACCAATATACCAGCTGCCTAATAATGGATGTGTCCTCTGCATCTTCTGTAGGACTCGTCATGATCAGATGAGGGTCTTGTGTGTCCCCTGAAGACAAGTTGACACTTCTAATGCTTTTACACAAGTCACAAATGCCTCGAGTGACGACTGCTGGTGACGGACACAGATGATACATAAATGTACTGGAGAATATGATGCAAGTCATAAGTTGTTACATTATATTAGAAGTCATTGAGAGGTCCAGCGCAGGACTGTAGATGGGCGTAAGGCTGCGTCTACCCATAAGATCAATGTCAGCAGATCACCATGACTACTTCTTATAGGGATCTCCTGACTGATCCGCTGTCAGGGCAAACACAAAGGGGGCAAAATGGACTGGCGATGACTGACAGCCACTTGTCCCCCTCGATGACATCAGCATGATTGGCTGAGCACGCATGTTTACTGTAGAGCAGGGGTGTTAAACTCCTTGTCCCCGAGGGCCACATGAGCATTCAAGCTGCCTTCAAAGGGCTGTTTATAAGGGCTCATTCACACGGGCGGATTTGCACCCCATATTACTGGTGCATTTTTTGGGGGGTATAATATGGATTGATTTGTATACAGATGTGTGTTTTATGAACATGAAAAAAATTGCAGCCTGTGTTATTTTGGTCTGTTTTATAGACTGAAATTACCCATTAAAGTCAATGGGAGCGTGTAAATATGAAGTGCATATACATAATACAGGCGTGCGTAATTAAGTATGAAGGCAGGAGAAATGACCATTTTGGGGTTTTTTGCGCACGTGAAAAACGCAATGAATATATGTGCAAAAAAACCCACAAGGACAAATACACAGTGAATACGTACAGTTTCAGGGTGGCGTCACACGGGCGCGTTTCTACTTGCTAAACACGGAGAATAGAAAAAAATTGATTTCAATGGGTTCGTTCTCATAAGTGTACAAAATAATAGGACCAGCTCTATCGTTCTGCATTTTGAGCAACGAAACGCCATAGGAGGTGCACAATTGCACAAGGGGAAGCGCGAAACACTGCGCAAAACGCAAGGAAAGGAACACAGCTGGACCTTAATATGCTTAAGTAGCCATTTAATTCTACAGAAAGGATGTGTCGCGCGCGTGTGAACTGGCCGTGTATGCGCCAAAATTACAGTATTATGCGCAGACGCGCGCAAAACACTGCTTTTCAAACTTTGTTCATGCGCAAATATGCTGCGGTGAGCGCATTTGTGCAAAAGCTTTTGTGTCTCTGCCCTCAGTCTGTGAAAACGCTGCATATTTCATGGACAGACACTGCATCCGCTGGTGTGAATGACCCCTACATGTGACTCCTCCTTACACGGCTGTGCTATGATTGGTTTCTCCCCTTCCACCCCTTTAGTTCCGAGCTTCCTACCTTGGTGGGCGGCTAGGGTGCAGGGTTAGGGGGTCCGAGCTGAGCGGTCCCCTGTGAGCTGCTAGCAGAGCCGTATAGAAGTGCACCGGAGCTTAGAGTCCAAGATGGCACCCGCTCCCTGTACTGGCACTGCCCCCTCTGCCAAGTGCTGACTATGTCCTCTGGGGAAAGTAAAGAGCCTGCCCTTCTGCGTTCGGACCTCATAGAGGTCCACATAAAATCATATGGCAGTCCGGATTTGACTTTGCCGCATGTGGTGTAGAAAGTCAGGGATGCTACCTGTGGCACAGGTTGAACAGAGGATGGAGTAATGTTGCAAACGTAAGAATAGGATACTTAGTAATATCAAGCGGCAATATGTTCAGCATAATTATGTGTCGTGTTTTTGCCCCCGCAAACCTCCCAAGACCGCTCTGGACCCTCCCCATTACACTACAGTGCCAGTAATGCCCCCCATGCCAACCGCTTCACAGTAGTCGCAACATTTCTTATGCCGGCAACAATGAGGCAGAATTGCTGTCGGCAATTTAACAGTTTTCTGCGACTTTGTAGCACCACGTGCGAGGATTTTTTTTTGGGGGGGGGCACTTGAAATATAAGCACTACCCTGAAAATAAGCTCTAGCTGTAGAATTTTTTTAAAGCATATATCGCCTGCTCTGCAGCTTCTCCCTGTTCCCTGACACTGTTATTCATCTCTTTTGGCCGGGGATTGAAAAATCCCTGCCTCCTGGAGGCGCTGGCTGTGATTGGCTGACGCTTAGCCAATCAGAGCCAGCGCTCGATGAATAGCTGTGATTGGTTCATTGAGCGCTGGCTGTGATTGGCTAAGTATCAGCCAATCAGTGGCAGTGCTTCTAGGGTTGCTGGGATTTTTCAATCCCCGGGCAGAAGAGATGAAGGAGAATAGTGCCGGGAGAGGACGTGCTGTAGATGACAGCACTTCTAAGGTGATGTATACAGTTTTTTTGTTTTTTTTACTTTTTCCTGCAGCTAAGGCTTAGGTTATGGCTTTGACAGTAGGCTTTTTTACTTTCAAAGTTGCATCACATCGCATGAAAATTGCATTTTCGTGCAATGCGATGCAACAGAGAGCAGGGCTCCATAGGGAAAACATGGGCTACAAAACCTCATGAGTCGCATGCATATCGCAGGACCCGCAAGGGTTTTGCGTCAGGATGTCGCACACATACTTCAAAGCGTCGCACATGTGAATTTACCCATAGGAAAGCATGGGCTTCAAATACATGCAGTTTGTAGCATTGTCGCAACGCGACTTTGTTGCCCGTGTGAACGAGGCCTAACTGACACTGTGCACCAAAATTGCACCAAAAATGATGCCAAATATTAGTGCAATTTGTGTTGTATAAAGTTACACTAGATAGTCTAAAGATACGCCAGATTTACCCTTCAGCAGAGTCAATGTCAGCAATCTGAAAACAGTGTAGTCTGAGTTTGCAGTAAGAGGCCTCATTCACATAAGCGTTTCTAGGCGGCGAATTTAGCTGTCTTAAAAAATTGCGACCATCTGAAGCATTGGTTTTCAATGTATTCATTCACACAAATGATGTTGTGCGGCGCAAAAAGAAGAAAATTGCACATAAGCGAGTGAAATACGCAACCAAAATTTCATGCTGTCGGAAAATATAGGCCTTGCCTATACTGGAAAATGGTAGCAGCTCCATGCACTCCTATTGGAGTCCATGGGAGCCATCAGAAAAGGGAGGGAGTTTAGCAGCAGGTGCTTCTAGTAGGGCATTCATAAGTGATTACTAGTAGTTCTGCCGACCCAGGGATTTCAAGACTGCGGCGTATTTTCCCGCGATATGCCACAGCTGGACGAATGGACGAAAAATCGTGAAGAATAGCTGCGAATTGGTCGCGGCTTCATGCGATTTTTGGAAGAGATGTGTGCAGCATTAAAATGCAACGCCCGTGTGAGGGAGGCTTGAGGCTGGATTTACACAAAAAACCCCAAAAGAGCAGAAGCCAATTTGCCATTAGGGAGTCGGGAAGGAATTTTTTCCCAAAAAGGGCTATCAGACTGTTCCCTGGATCAACCCCTAATAGTTCCCACCTGCCTGTATACCCGGATTAATAATTAACCTTAGATTTATAGCCTATAATATCCGTCCTCTCCAGAAAGA
This sequence comes from Eleutherodactylus coqui, assembly GCF_035609145.1. Lineage (NCBI taxonomy): Eukaryota > Metazoa > Chordata > Amphibia > Anura > Eleutherodactylidae > Eleutherodactylus > Eleutherodactylus coqui. Next base: position 263,930,699 of record NC_089841.1, on the reverse strand, counting down.
CATGCAGAACATTGTTGCGAGAGAAAAATGACTTCTGTAAATCCACGCCATGCAAATAATGGTTTGTATTTTCGCGCATCTTGCAAGGCATAAAACGCAGGTGCAAATATATCTGCTCTGTAAATTCAGCCTCAGTAAATCTGCCCCAATCTCTTCAATACCCTCAATGACGGCCACATTGCCACTTTGGAAACCACAATACCCCATGCCAACCAGTATGCCCTTCATGTCAGCCACAGTGCCCGTCTCTCTTGCATGAGGCCAGTTTATGCTTAGCTTCTGTAAGTTAATTACTCCAGGTATGCCCAAGGGACTGAGCTGTATGATTGAAAGAAACAGAAAAGTTTACAACAACCTCTGTGAACAAACCATACAGATGAAGGAAGGGAAATAAGCAGAGGGAATGGGGGAACAGTCTCACACGAGACTGAATTTGGAATAGTGGGGCAAGAAGAGAAAAAGAGTGCTAATAAGCATACAAAAAAGAAGAGGGGGAAAAAAAGAGGGTTGAGGGGACAGGGTGGGGGTGAGGGCGGTGTCATGTCTGGTCACTACTTCAGTATGAACGTCTTTGTGGGCCTCACCTCGTTCCTCGCCTTTCAGCTTCGGCTCCTCTCCCCCGGTCCCATCTAGGATCTCTAACCAGGACCCAATATTGCCCAATATTCCAGCCCACTGTGGAAGTCGACCCAGGGGGATCAAGTTTGGTACTACAAGTCATGCTTATCGTGTAGGGAGGCCGTGAGTTCCTCCATCCATTGGGTTTCCTCCACCCTATGTACCCATGGAGCCAATGAGGGAGGGAAGGAAGACTTCGAGAGGGCCAAAACACAAGCTCATGCTGCATTTATGAGATGTCTGAGTATGTATTTGAAGTACGTGCGCAGGTGGAATAAATAGGTAGAAGACAGGCTGGACTAGATGGACATGGTCTTCATTCAGCCTTACAAACTATGTTACTATGTTAACGTTGGAAAGTTTGTGATGGGCATGTGTAATATCTTCCTGATGGTAGAGTGTACCGACTTCCAGTAATTGCTTATTAGTGGGCAATCCCAGAAAATGTGTAACAGCGTTCCTATCTCTGCACCGCAACGCCAGCCCATCGGGTACAAAGAAGGGGGCATTTTGTGTAACTTGTAGGGAACCATGTACTACCTTGATAGCAGCTTTAAGTTTTCTTCCTGATATTTACTTGAGATGGAAGATTTGTGTTTAAATTCCATTATGCTGAATTTTAGGTGCTGAGGTTGGTGTAGCACATTCTGAGACCGCTTCCTTGGACACAAATAGGGTTGGTCCACCCCTGATCTGCTGTAGTGTCTGTCAGTTCCTGCAGTTACAATATCATATATAATTTGTGACAATTTGGGGGATGTTAGTTCAGTAGGATTGCCATCTCTGGGGTAAAATGACTGGCACACAAGACTATGGATTAGATTCACTCTGGACTCAACCGCTTTTATTGTGCATTACACAGCATTGCCAACTTCACACATACAGTGCATCAAAATGAATCCTACTTTAACCCTTTCCAATCCAATTTGTATCCTGGTTTTCCTAGGGGGCTTACTCATTTTCTGACGTTATACAACGGCGCTATATGCTGGCTATAAAGCCAGTACTGCATGAGGTGCCACGTTGGATAGGCTCCGACAGCAGAGAGGCTGGCAATATACAGTAAGAGAACCCAGACGGATGTCTTCCAACATCGAAGTTGTGTACAGCCTTAAATCATAATGTCTTCAGGTGTCAGACAGTGGATTGGAAAGGGTTAAACATTTTAGTTATTCTTTAGGCAGGTGCAAAGCTTACAACCTGTCACCTCAAAGTACATCCAACAATGCTCAGGCTGCATCTCTTACCCTGTTGTGCATTTAACCCCCTTTGGCTTTTGACAGTAGCTTATTTCTACCCCAGGTCAAGAGCACTGTGTGATGAACTTTCTTGACGGGGAACAAGTCATCAGAAAATCAAGCATTTATGCTGAACATATTTTATGAGCAGTTTCTTGCTTACCACTTTTCTATACTTTGGCCCCCTAATGGCAGGAACGGTTACAGTAGACTCCTATCACACAGCAAAAGTTGATTCCTGTCTGTAGCGAGAGGCATGGTTCCCTAACCAATTTACTCATGGGAGTCTTCATTGTACCATTAAACAGTATTATTAGCAGTATTGTCATGGTCCAATTGGTTGAACCAAAAAAAAATGTTTTAATCCATAACACAAGACACCCCAACGATGAAGCTCCTAGCAGCCAGTGACTTTACCAGTACCTTATTTTAGCGGCCCATTTCAGGCCTTTGGGGCCTATAGAGCCATGTTATCTGTGTGTCGTTCTATAGTTCCCTCTTCTTGGAATGATATCTTTGTAAAATGTTATGCAATGTCACCATTTTATGCTTAGATATTTGCATGGAAGGTGTAGTATGGCCACATAGCCAGCTACAGGCTCCTTATTATATAAAATCTAGAATATGGCTATGTGCTTGGGAGTTGATTTATTAGATTGTTACCCTGGGAACCCCGAAATAATCTAGATTGCATCTTAACTAGAGATGAGCGAGCGTACTCGCTAAGGGCAAATACTCGAGCGAGTATTGCCTTTTGCAAGTACCTGCCCGCTCGTCTCAAAAGACTCGGGTGCTGGCGGGGGAAAGCGGGGAGCAACGGGGGGGGGGGGGGGAGATCTCGCTCTCGCTCACTCTCTCACTCATTCCCGCAATTCACTGCTCACCCCCGCCGGCACCTGAATATTTTGAGACGAGTGGGCAGGTACTCGCAAAAGGCAATACCCGCTCGAGTATTTGCCCTTAACGAGTACACTCGCTCATCTCTAATCTTAACATCATTTTGTTGAAGTCAGATATTTCTAACAGCTTTTAAAAGAATTCTGTCATCAGGTTCATGCCACCAAAACCATGGGCCGCATGAATACGGGGCAGGGATGTGACGTTTCAGAATAAATACACTTTGAAATTTCACTTGAACTGAGTTAATGGGGCGGCGCACCAGCCTCTCCCCACCCACTGCATATAGCAGCTCTTTTTCCTTTTGCGTATAGGACGAGACCTGTCAGTGTGCATGCAGTGTGTGGGGAGAGGCCCGCCCCATTGGGTTCAGTTCCAAGTCTAATTTCAATGTATATTTATTCTAAAATACCCCTATGGGTGGTTTAATCTTAAATCAGGCACCTCTGTCTTGTGTTCATGCTGGCCAGAATTCCTTTAACCACTGCAGTGCAAAGAGTTATATGCATATGGAACGCATACTCACATAGAATTTACACTTTACTTAGCTATAAAAATGTCTGCATCTGACTGCAAAATCGTCATGCGCATTACGCAAAGAATAGAGCCCATTGATTTCAATGGTTTCATCACATTTCCATAATTTGCATGCGCATGTCAGTCGCGCAGAAAAACCCCGCAGTATGCAAATGAAGGAGATACATAATATGCTGGGTGGTTCCGCTGGAAAAAAGAACACCTATGGAACTTACTAGATCAATTGGCTATTTTAATCGGTGCGTCTTCATTTGCCGCCCACAAATGAACATGCCCTGCAGATGCAAAAGGTAAAAAAAAAGCTCCATTCAGTGCATTAAAAAAGTTTTGCTGAGGCACTTGCAAATTTGAATACACTAATAGGACGCCGGCCTTATGTGTATGACCTATTTTAGGTTACATAACTTTGTCCAGTGCCAGCTATGACGTGATTAACTCATCCTATGTCATGTCACCTACGAGTCCTAGCTTTTGGGTAAAGTAGGTTTTGTGTTTGCAGGAACTAACAGTATCAATTTGAACCTGGGTTGTAATATTTGTATTGTAGCTTGAAATTTTGGCAATTTAGTAGCAATATAGTTAATAAGTCTGGTGAAGCTTAGTGTAAGTTTTTTCCACAATGCAAACACTGGATGGACCATTTGAAGAGTTGTTCATAGAATCTAACAGTTTGTCTCATTGCTTACAGATTATTCTGATGAAGCAAACACAACTGACGCCGTTTTATGTCATGCACAACCACGGACCTTTCATGGGGAACTGAGTGGCTTATTCTTACAAATTTCTGCATCATCGAAAGATCATCTGAAAAGTTCCATCACAGTTGTGCTCATACCTTCAATCTACACGGTTATATTCATGGTGGGTCTACCAGCCAATGCTCTTGCACTGTGGGTTTTAGCAACCAAAGTCAAAAAGATGACATCTACAGTGTTCCTAATAAATCTGGCAGTGGCAGACCTCTTGCTCATCCTGGTTCTTCCCTTTAAGATATTTTACTATTATTTGGGAAACAACTGGATTTTCGGAGAGGTGATGTGTAGGGCCGTAACCTGCTTCTTCTATGGAAACATGTATTGCTCAGCACTGCTTCTCATGAGCATCAGTGTTGACCGTTACCTGGCCGTGGTGCACCCTTTTTTCTCCAGAACATTCAGAAGCAGGATTTTTGCCACTAGTATATGCTCTACTTGCTGGATAATAGCCGTGTTATCTACCATTCCTCTGGCAACCATCCAACAGTCCTATCGCCTTCTGAACACTGAGCTCACATTGTGTCATGATGCTCTTCCCAAGCAAGAGCAAGCAGAGTATCTCTTTTATTACTTCTTGTCTATTGTTGTCTTATGTTTTATTTTGCCGTTGGTAATTATTATATTTAGTTACATCGCTGTAATTCGGGAACTGATACTAAATGGAGAGAAATACAACCATGCTGTAAAACTAAGTGCATTGGTGGTGTTCATCGTAATCGTCTTATTGACACCGAGCAATGTGGTTCTTTTGATGCATTACTCAGAGGACTGTCTTCAAAGACATGGTGACCTTTATGCAATCTATATGGTCTGCGTGACTTTGAGCAGCTTAAACAGCTGTGTGGATCCTTTTGTGTACTACTACGCTTCTGAAGAGTTTCGAGACAAAGTGATAAACCAGTTTAGGAAAAAGTCTGCAAGATCAATAACCTCGGTAAAAACCTCTAAAGACACTCTGCCAAAAAGTTACCCCAACTTCCAGTCCCATTCAGTCCTGTGATATTGCACTCTTCACAAGAAAAACTTTTGGATAGAAGGTACATCAGTACCCAAAAAACACACAATTGCTTAAGCTGAACCCTCTAAGTTCTAGTGCTGTTCCTTGTATAAAATCCCAAAGTATCATGTGGCAATAGAAAGGAATATGATGTACAAAGATGCTTTGTGTTCAAGAGATGTCAATATCAGTAAATCTTTCTCAATATTCTGTTGTCATCATTACTTTTGTATTACAATACTTTTATTTTTAGTAGTTGGAGTTAAGATTTATTGGAAGATTTGACTCCTTCAAGACTACTAACCATATACTTACAGGGAATGGACAGCTCTGACATGGACAAATAATTAGAGATGAGCGAACGTGCTCGGCCACGCCCCTTTTTCGCCCGAATACCGCGATTTTCGAGTACTTCCGTACTCGAGCGAAAAAATTCGGGGGTCGCCGTGGCGGCGCGGGGGTTGCAGCGGGGAGTGGGGGGGAGAGGGAGAGAGAGAGGGCTCCCCCCTGTTCCCCGCTGCTACCCCCCCACGCCGCCACGCCTCTCCCCGTCCCCCCGACGCACCCGCACCCGAGTAGTGAAGTACTCAAAAATTGTGGTATTCGGGTGAAAAAGGGGCGTGGCCGAGCACGTTCGCTCATCTCTACAAATAATCTTTACATATATCAGTGGTCATTTTGAATTTAAAAAATGATGTTTCACAAAGTTAATGGCCATTATTTGCATTTCTTCATTTATTTGCAGATTGTCTGATATACAGTTTGCAACCTGCTCCTAGTTTCAGCCTTTTCTCGTGGATGTGTGCTCTCCCCGAACACATGCTGGATGTGGGTTCTCTGTGTCTAGGATGCTGCTGTCTTCCCTAGCTATTCTATATCAGCACAGCAGAATTCTTCAGAGTATCTGCACTTCCATTTCGGAGCGCTTCTGCTCCCTCTGCTGTTTTCGGCTCCTTTCGGTAGCTGAAGACTGCTTCATATAGCGCTATATGGGGTCGTCTTCAGCAGCTGGAAGGAGCTGAAAATGGCCAACGAAGCAGGAGCGCTCCAAAGTTGAAAGCACAGATATGCTGTAACTGATTTCCCTTCTACCACCTGTGACGAATCTTTTCTACCTTGTCCCAACAAATATCAACATGGACAAGTGTGTGATTTTTACCCTCTTCCTCACCCTACAGAGCATGCCTTGTGTGCCCTCTTCTCTCTGTACGCTGATACAGTTTCAGATCCATCACCTCTTCCCTGCAGTATCTGTTCTCCTTAGCTCCGCCCCATCCCACCCCTCCCATTGCAAATAGCAGAGAGGGGGCGGGATCTCAGTGCACTGCTCCCGGCCCGGCCCACCTCCTCCCCCTACAGAGAGGGACAGAGTATAGCAGCCGGGCGTGACCACCCAGCCGATATACGGACGTCTGAATAAGCCCTCAGATTGTAGTGCACTGATGGTCCACGATGAGCCCAATGTATTTAAAGACTTAAGCCTCTTAATTAACTTGGTGCACCCACCTCCAGCGGGTTTTGGATTAAAGGGGTTGTCCCACGCCGAAACGGGTTGTTTTTTTTTTTCAATAGCCCCCCCGTTCGGCGCGAGACAAACCCGATGCAGGGGTTTAAAAAAAAACAAAAACCGGATAGTACTTACCCGAATCCCTGCGCTCCGGTGACTTCTTACTTACCTTGCGAAGATGGCCGCCGGGATCTTCACCCTCGGTGGACCGCAGGTCTTCTGTGCGGTCCATTGCCGATTCCAGCCTCCTGATTGGCTCGAATCGGCACACGTGACAGGGCGGAGCTACGAGGAGCAGCTCTCTGGCACGAGCGGCCCCATTCAGAAGGGAGAAGACCGGACTGCGCAAGCGCGTCTAATCGGGCGATTAGACGCTGAAAATTAGACGGCACCATGGAGACGAGGACGCTAGCAACGGAACAGGTAAGTGAATAACTTCTGTATGGCTCATAATTAATGCACAATGTACATTACAAAGTGCATTAATATGGCCATACAGAAGTGTATACCCCAACTTTGTTTCACGGGACAACCCCTTTAAGACCAGTGTATGAAACTTCAGTCTACTCTTAATTCTCGGCAATGAATTCTGGTAATCTCTCAGTGCGGAGTTACGTGACTAGGACTTGCACAATAAGAGGAATTGCCTATCGTATATGTTGATTCCAACATTTAAAGGGAAATGCATGAACTAATGGAGGCTATATATAGTAGAAGTATATATGTGCCCTAAAGGAAGTTGTGAATTAAATATGGCTTGGATATATCTATAGGAATTGGACATTATTAAGTTTTCCAATTACATGTTTAATATTTGTGGGATACTGCTTCATATGATGAAGTTGATGTTTTATATCATTTATATTACCTAATCTAATTGTTATCCATAATGTATCAGACTTTTATCCTTTTGTTTGGCATTTCATAGATCACCTGTTTGTAATAGATAGTAGTGATGGTTGTGCTCCCGTTAACAATAGTAAAGTTGCACATTGTCAATATGTCTCTCATATTTTGTGAAATATATCAGTGACCTCATCGCCAATATTTCCTGCAGCGGGAGATGGTCTGGGTGTTAGAAAAGCCAGTGTCTCCTTGTGAGCCTCTTAAAGGGGTTTTATCATGAATCTAAAAACTTCCCCAGCTGCGCCAGTTATAAAATTTTAAAAATTGGATTGTACGGTCCTACTCGCCTCTCCTCGGACACCCGAAGCAGAGCGGCTCACATTGCCCAAGCACTAGGTTCCAGGGAAGATGGCTGGGTGGAAGCATGTGACTGCTCCTAGCATCTGTGCTCATATCCTGGCCTCCATGATGCCAGGAGTTTGAGGACATGACGCTGTGGTCTCTTAGTAGCTGCAGCAGGCCATCTACCCGAAAACCAACGGCTGGGCAGTGTGAGTCGCTCAGTCCCACAGAGAGGGGAGTAGGATCTATTTTTTTTAAATTTTAGAATGGGCCCAGCTGCTTGAGAAGTTTTTATACTCTTGATGAAACCCCTTTATTTAAACAGTAAAGCCTTAAAGGGCCACTCTGACAAAACCACATTTTTCCATTCCTGTCCCCTCACGTGATTACCTTGCCCATGCTGGAGGTCTCCTCTGTGTATTGCAGCCACTTCCATGTAGTGCAGCCCCGTCTGATACTGATCAGGCACCAGGTTGAAGTTAGATTTTTTTTTTTTTTTACTTTCAGTTTCATGTCTATCCCATGATGCATGAACACAGCATTAGCTAGAGTTATACCATTCTACCTGCAGGGGGACAGTTTAATTATCATTACCTTCTGTAGTCACCCAAATAAGTTACAGGCCATGGCCCATAAGTATAGATGAGCTGTGATCTTCTCTGTTATAACTGTGTGACAGGAGCTGTGCAATCATCATCATCATCAGTTACTGTGACAGAAGTGCAGGTCTCCTCCCCTCAGCACAGTTTCTGCGGTAGATCCATGTAACAGCATTACATAGACTGAGAATCTGACTAGAAAATGAATCCATCATGAGCCGATCAGACACTGAGATCACATGACCATCTGGGTAAAAAGAGTCAGAGATTCAGAGAGAAAGAAACAACTAACCAATATAACACTAGCGCGCTTATATATACACTGGGGTAATACCTACATATTGAATGAATAAAAAAAATTGCCCGCCCCTTTAAGTGTATGACGATCACAGATAGATTGTCCGCAGATCAAATTTAGCTGGATCTGATAATGGTCTGGCTAGCTTTATAGGCATATAAGTGGTCCTGAGTAGCCATTTCTTGTGTCTCACACAAGTGTTTGATCATGGCTAGCCTCATTCACTTTCTTTCATGAAGTTAGGCTACATTCACTCAGGAAAACGCGATATTGGAGTGAGAAACTCGAGTCGCTATCTCGCTTGCGAATGTGCGTTTTTCATTCAAAAAATGCATTAATTTCTGTGAAAATGCGATTCTTAGGCGCGTGTTTCCTATTGGTTTCAATGAGAAACATCACATTGCACAGCATGCAAGTGCCACGTGAAGTCTTTTAAGGTCCCATAGAAAACAAGGGGCGAGGCATTCCAAGGGAACGCCCAAAGATAAAACATGATGCAATTTTTAACATTAATCATTTGAATAAGTCCATTCAAAAGAATAAAGTTCATATTCGTGCGAGTTTGTGCATCTTGCAACGCACAAAACTGGTGCTATACACTTGCCTGTGTCAATGTAGCCTAAGGCCTCATGTCCACGGGCAAAAGAAGAATTAAAATCCGCAGCAGATTTTTACTCTTCTCCTGCCCGCGGATCCGCACCCCATAGGGATGCATTGACCACCCGCGGGGTAGATAAATACCCGCGGATGGTCAATAAAAGGGATTTTTTTAAAAATGAAGCATGAAAAAATCTGGACCATGCTCCATTTTCATGCGGGTCTCCTGTGGGGATGGCTCCCGCGGGCTTCTATTGAAGCCTATGGAAGCCGTCCGGATCCGCGGGAGACCTAAAATAGGAATTTAAAAGAATTTACCCATCCGGAGCGGGCGGGGAAGGTCTTCTCTTCCTCACGGCCGCATCTTTCTTGCTTTGGCTCGGCGGATGTGCCCGGCGCATGCGCGCGGCACGTCGGCGACGTGTCGCAGCCGTGACGAGTTCATCCGCCGGCCGAAAAAGAAGATCCGGCCGTGAGGAAGAGAAGACTTTCCCCGCCCGCTCCGGATGGGTAAATTCTTTTAAATTCCTATTTTCAGCGCTCATGTCCGCGGGGCAGGAGGGACCCGCTGCAGATTCTCCATGTAGAATCCGTAGCGGGCCTGATTTTTGCCCGTGGACATGAGGCCTTAGAGATTAAATAAACTCCGTAAAACCAGTAAAAAGTTTGTAAACAATTTGTCATGTATGAAAAGATGCAAAAGTGAGGAACCAAATAATGCTGCACTTATCAAACACAAATTCAATCAATTTAATATACAGATCTATCATGAACACACGGTACAAGCTTGTACACGTCCGACAGCAGCGCCTCAACTAACCCTTCGTATCACACCCGCCACTTGAAAGGCACTAGGAACATTTATTTTAAAAAGCTGCTGCTGGACACTAGTAAATGATTTAAATATATTGTCAATGTATACTGAAAGTAAAAATGACTGTGTCTAAAGGTTAGTGCTTTTTTTTCTTGCCAAATTACCTAAAATATCCACCAAATCTTAAACAAGTACACCCACTCCGGCATGAAGAAGAACAAACACACAATTCTTGCTTAACATTTAATTTATATACATGTATTAAGAACGACAGTCAAATTGTATAGAATGTAACATACTACTTTACATTAAAGAGATGCGGTCAGCTGCTTTTAGCCCTTTGAGCTAAGCTTATGGGCGAAAATTAGGTGACCCGCTGAGTCCGGGGATATCGTTACCCCAGTGCAGTGTCCGGACTGAAAGCTGCCACTGCAGTGCACTGAGCACCCCTCCCATTCTAATCTTAGAATGGGAGGACTAATGGGTGTTTGCCATGCAGTCCACTCAATGCATAAAATGGCAGCTTTCAGTGCTGACACTGGGGGAGTGACAGGGAAGGTAAGTCTAAAACTTACATCCCCGGACTTAGCAGGTCACCTGCTTTGAGCCCATAAGCTTAGTTCATGGGGCTCAAAATAGCTGACAGCATCTGTTTAAGTTACCTGTTGTGATTGGATAGTATAATGAAAGTTAGCAGGCATTTATGTTTGTAAGGGACCTTTTACACGTTCTGAATATTTCTGCAAGACACACCTGAAGGCACAGAAAATTCTGCACCAAAATCTGCAGGTTATGGAGCAGAAATCTGCAGCAGCCAATGAAGCTGTGTTTTTAGGTACGTCTTAGGTGCACGTACTTCTACAACCTAGATCGTCCAGGAATAAACTCCTAAGGGCTTATGCACAGGGGCGATTTTAACGTCCAAGTTCAGTCTGAGCTTGAAACTTATAACACTCGTACCCAAAAAGTCAACGTGTGTATTTAGGGCTCCGTTCAAACTTCTGTTGTGGTTTGTATTTATAACAGACGCAGAATATAGTCCTAGATTGACTTAGGCTACATTCACACGAGGATAAATCTCGCATGAGTTTTGCGCATTGCAAGAAGCACAAAACTCATGTAAATATAAACTCCATTCTTTTGAATGGAGTCATACACCCAAGTGATGTTTTTCCTCGCAGCGATGCTGCACTGTAAAAGAATTGCCGTATGTCCTATTCTTGCATGTGTTTCAGAACGCATCGCACACAGCAAGCAGGGCGATGTGCACGCCAGTGTGATGAGATGTTTCCTATTGAAATCAATGGGAAGCACTTGACGATCCTCCTACGTGCGTGAAGCAAGCGCTGGGGGATCAAAATTTCAGAGAATTGATGCAAGGTGTTTTTGCATGAAAACTACCGCGCATCCGCAGGTAAAATGCATGTTGACGAGCGATATTGGGCCCGCTTTCTCAGCCCAAAAATCGCGCTCACCCCTGTGTGAATGTAGCCACTGCGTTCCATCATGGTGCTTTGAAGGCAAAATAGAGGTGCATGCAGCCTTCTTATTCCTGTTAAGGCTGATGGGACTACGGATAGCAATGTGAACAAAGCCTAAGGCTTTACGTAACCTAAATGGGTCTTTGTAGGTGTAGGATAACAAGATAACAATTGAAAGCAAGCACATTAGATACATGACACTAGTGACAATGGGAAAGTGCCCAGTCACTGGAAATAGCCCAACTTATGCTTCACTTCTAAACTCTTTTGCATCAATTACAATTCTTTTGAGCAGCTGCATAGCACAGATCCATTCAAATGACCACAGAGGTGCTTGCTCTACTAGATCGCATCTTCTACTACTTGCATGCTTAAATCATGGTGTACGTTAGGGGGACATTTACTAAGCAATTCGCACCAAAACAACTGGTGTACATGCCTTGCACCACATTTATTAGTTATTACGGGTTTGGTTTAGATTAAAATGGGAATGGCTTAGTAAAAAGGGGTGTGGCCAAAAATTAGATGCTGCACGCCAAAATTGTGGCAGTCAGCCAACAACTAGGTGGTAGATAATTAGACTAAAAAGGGGAATTTAACACGCCTTGTACGCCAGATTTCTGTCATAAACAAGTTCTACTTGCACTATAATGACCTTTGGCCATTTTTCTGCTACCCTCACCTTCTTTCCACCAGTTTATTGTACTCCAATAAAGTGGTTTAACATGGGTGTTAGATTAAACTCAGACTGTCCGAGGTGTTATATGGATTGTGCAGATATAATGCATGTGGTCTGGAATTGTGTAAACTTGTGTGAATTTTGAAATGGAGTACTAGAGATAATTAAAAATATCTCTAAGGGCTTATTTAGACGTCCGTATATCAGCCCACACCCAGCTGATATACGCTGTCCCTCTCTGCAGGAGGAGGAGGCGGGACAGGCCGGGGGCAGTGCACTGAGCTCCTGCCCCATCTCTGCCCCTCGCTACTATTTGCAATGGGCATGGCAAAACCGGGGCAGAACTTAGCTCTACCCCACCCCTCCCCTCCCATTGCAAACATTGGCGAGGGCCAAAGAGGGGGCGGACGTTCATTGCACTGCTCCCGGCCCCGGCCCGCCTCCCCCCCTGCAGAGAGGGACAGTGTATATCACGGGGCGTGAAAACTCGGCCGATATGGACGTCTGCATAAGCCCTAATACCGAGGGAGATACAAACTATAATCTTCCACAATGATGAGGGCCAGAGAGCTTCTCCCCTCAAAAAATTCACACACTTCTAGTAGCAAACCGACTTCTGCTCAAACATTGGCTTCTGCAAACAATATCAGGAATAGCGGAGCTGGTAGCCCAACTTAAACACCTATTAAATATGGAACGAGTGGAGACTGAAAGACACAAAGAAAAAGCAGCAAAACAATTGTTTTTTAAATGGCAGATTTTTCTTCAATCACATTACACTGACCAAGAAATCAGAAACCTAGTTACTCCCTTTCAATACACAACCTGGTATACAATGGAGGACACTAGGGACTCTTTGGGAAGATTAAAAAGAAACACAGTGGAAGAAAACAGGGTAGATAGAAATTAATTAGGAGATGTAGGATGGGGATGGGAGGATGTCGGGCAAAGATGATGGGAAAAGCATAAGATGGGTCCCCTTTTTGTTACCTTTTCTATAATTTTTCCTTTTTTTTATTTTGGCCCTTAATACTATGATTCTTTTGGTCTATCTTGAAATTCATAGATCAGTATGATCAAAATAGGAGGGTTAAAAGTGATTACCAAATCACAATAAGGAAACTGTATAGGATGACAGTTTGGTTAGCTCTTTACTTTTCCTGAAACGGCAAACCTCATGAGAATTATCATCGTATTGTATCATTGTATCTATTTATGGAATTGTAATGAAAATTTTATAAAAGATTGAAATAAATAGATGTTTGAAAAAAAAAAAAAAAAAAATTATATATATATTAATTAGAGAGAGTTGAGATTGGTCTTAATCCCAGAACTTGTATGTTGGGTATTGATGAAGGGCGTACTTTTATGGAAATTCAGAATGCTGCCCGTTAAATGCTGCCTGCCTCCCCACAGTAGGAGATTTTGTCACAAAGATAAGAGGTTACTAATAATCGGCAATGGATTAGCCTTATTTGCTTCATGAGCTTGCAGGACTTTGATCCTTTACTTTACACTTCTTAAACAACTGTTTGATATACATGGAGTAAGAAAACTGTATATTTCAGCAACCTTCTTCATATGCATTCTACATTTGTAGAGCACATCATCGATGTTGGATAACTGATGGTCCTTATGTAACAAACAGTCTCAAGAGATAAAGTGGCCTTCTTACCTATAGGAAGCTCCATGTCTTACACTTTGCAGTGCAGTAAATAAGAGGATGACTGGATGCCATAACTCGTGTCCTCTGAGATAATCTCTAGCGTATAACTAAATACATTAAAGGGGTTGTCCCGCGGCAGCAAGTGGGTCTATACACTTCTGTATGGCCATATTAATGCACTTTGTAATGTACATTGTGCATTAATTATGAGCCATACAGAAGTTATCAGAAGTTATTCACTTACCTGCTCCGTTGCTAGCGTCCTCGTTTCCATGGAGCCCGCCTAATTTTCGGCGTCTAATGGCCAAATTAGACGCGCTTGCGCAGTCCGGGTCTTCTTCTTTTCTCAATGGGACCGCTTGTGCAGGATGCCGACTCCGTGTAGCTCCGCCCCGTCACGTGCCGATTCCAGCCAATCAGGAGGCTGGAATCGGCAATGGACCGCACAGAAGCCCTGCGGTCCACCGAGGGAGAAGATCCCGGCGGCCATCTTCAGCAGGTAAGTAAGAAGTCACCGGAGCGCAGGGATTCAGGTAAGCGCTGTGCGGATTTTTCTTTAGGTCCCTGCATCGGGGTTGTCTCGCGCCGAACGGGGGGGGGGGGGGGGGGGTTGAAAAAAAAAACCCCGTTTCGGCGCGGGACAACCCCTTTAATTCTGTATTGTGAAGTTTTTGCCTGTACTTTAATTCCACAAGTATAAATGCAATACAAGACACACAAAAATCTCCCTCCCTTTAGGCTCATTTAGCTAAAATAAGGCTCTGCTTACATTTGCATTGGAGACTTTGCTTGGAACATCTTAAGCTGCTCCGTCCCAGACTCCTTGATGAAATGGCTCGGCATACTACACTATTTTACCTGGGAAAATGCTGGACAGCAAGTCAGAAGATAAAGAAAACCAACTCTAGTCAATGGGGTCCATCCACGCCATTTGCTTGGGTCACAGGACAGATCCATTTGCTGCATGGATTTCGTTTTCCTGCTACTAGGATGGAACAGGATGGCAAAATCCCAAAGACAAATCTAAATAAAACCTAAGGCATCAGAATGCAAAGTGTGAACTGCCTTATAGGACAAAAACCTCGATGTCACAGATCTGTAGCAGTAGATGCGTCGAACATTCCCACGGCTTTCACATATATAAATAACAAAAAGTACAACAAATATACAAACGCAATCAACAATGCGAAAAGAGGAACCTATCAGAAGATCAAATGTTTCTGGTCTCTGGGGGTGATAGAATTTCCTTCTGTAATTCATGCCGGTGGCTGTGCGGACGCGGGACCTTTGATGCGTTTGCTTGAACATGCTACAACCTAAACAAGAAGCCTATAAAGTTAGATTATTTGGAGGGAAAATATGATGGAGTTAGTAGAATCAGTAAGAGATAAAAAGGAGGTTTCTTGGTTCTTGGGGAAATTTCATGCCGCATCGCCTTCAAAATGTTCTACTTTTGTGAAGCTTTCGACTTAAAAATAAAAAAAATAAAAACTAAAAGGAAATAAATGGAAACCAAGCTGGTAAAACGGAAATTTATAGAATGCCAAACAGGTTTTATAACCAGGGACACGTCGTCTGTGCGTACTTCAGATAACACGGTTTGTACAAATGGGAACAGTCTTTGTCCATCCTTTAATATTCTCTTAGGCACCTGCTTTCTCTGTATGAAAAAAGTCTGGTGAGAAGAAGACCAAGCAAGCTGCGGAAAAGTAAGTAGCGCAACGTTTTAGAATCTACCAGTAAGCATATGATGTTTCATGGGTAAGTGTTCTAGAGTAGATATCCCAATAGAAATCCATTGTTTATATAATGAGACTAGTACTAGTTCTAGAGCAGCGACATCGGATTATTACACATGTGCCTTTACTATTCTGTGATGGATGATGTATCCACTTTGCCCGTGTCGTCAGCCAAGTTAGAAACAGTTGTAAGCTCCATGACAAGGTCAATGCCATCATCAGTGTCAACAGCATACGGATCTGTATCATACTCATAGGAATAATAGGAGTTCTCCGGCTGGTGAATAGGCATCCCTTCGTCTGTGTGAAGAAAAAAGAGGTTGTTTGATTTTTGGTTTTTTTTTTAGTCCAGCTTTCTATACCATTTATAGTGTTGATTAGTTCTTATAGATACGTTCAATAGTGTTCACATCACAGCTGTGATGTGTTTCCTGCATATACACTGTGTGTGTCATAGTGCCCACAGCTTTCTATTAGCAAACCTATGCTAAAAGAGAGTCTTTTCACCAGAGCAGTAGCTAAAGGTTCGTGGGCCGGATGCAAAAGTTCAGTATGGTGGCCCTTCCATAACACTTCTCTGCATTGTTGGGTCTCTTAAGGAGGTCATCAATGCAACACTAGCAGAGAGGGCCTACATGTAAGGAGCCCCAATGCAAAATCTGTAACATTGCCCCTCAACCATCCATGCGCCATTTATAATTTTCTTATATGATAAAGGGCCTTTGGACATCCCTAGACTCCAGGGCCCTGTGGGCACTGCAACCTCTGCACCCCCTATAGTTATGGTTGGTTGTTTCAGAATCTCTTAATCAATGGCAGATGTATGTAACTGTGTAAGTATACTGCTGCATATGGTTGTGATATATGTTCATCATTAATGTTAAGATGTGTGCACTGAACCTCAACCTGATGTGAACAGACGCTAAACTAATAGTTCAAAACTGCATTCACAGTTCTGATGGTTGTTATTGCAAACAGTCAGCAAGCTTGTGGTCAGGGCCAACCCTTACTGCTTAGCCGAGCTCCTCAGGCTGTATTTACATGGGCAATTCGAGTTTTTTGCGTGGCGAGACACACACGAATTGCACATAAATAGAACCTATTATTTGCAATGGGCATATTTACACGTGCAATTTTTCTCTCGCAGTGATGTCAATTGCAGTATGTCCTATTTTGGGGTCATATCATCCATTATTTCCTATGGAAGGCAAAAATAACTAAATCATATGCCATGCCATTGCAATGCGATTTATACCATTATAAGGACTGGAAGAACATGCAATCTTTCTTCAGGCATGTGAAACTCACATGTATAGTGATGCAATGTATTTTTCTCACAAAATGCACCACACTTGCAGAGTATGTTTACAAGGGCGATATGGGGCCAAGAAACACTCGCTCATGTAAATACGGCCGTAATCCAGTGAAGGTGTCATTTGACCCCATTAAATCACTGTACAGTGCATGCTGTACAGACCACATATTTTTGAAATGAAATAATCAGAGAAAGTTGTGTGCAGATACTGAACAAGCAGGAAACATTGGGTGAGATCTGAACTTTACGGAATCTTGACTGCAGCTCTAATTAATAATACAGTTTGTAACTCAGGATCTGTACAAGGTCTCTGGATGACAAACTAGTTACAAAGTGTACTCTGGCTGGGACCCAGAGAGATCAGTGGTTATCTGTGGGGAAATCTGGCAGTAAGTGTTTTGTTTCCCTACAGCACCCCCACAGGGGAGAGTAAGTATTACACAGATCCCATTTAAAGCAATAGGTTGTCTGTGCAATAAAAGACAGGTCCTCTATTATATAGGGGAAATACACTTAGAGACCAATTAAATTTTGAACAATAAAACATGTTTTTATGCTCATTGGTTATTATGCAGATGTGGCTGATTTCAGACCAATAGGAAGTAAAAGCATTCCATAATGATCAAAGTGATGAGTATAATACATATTGGGTAGACTATTGTATGTGATTTCAGAGGCTTTGAACTATTAATTATTGTGGTTGATACAATGGCACGGGAATAGAAAAAAGCTTGTGAAGTGACCTTGAGCAGCTGAACAGACAGTGGCTATACCAAGTCTATGCACCCCTCCTAAAGTGCCAGGTTTTTGTCATTTTAAATTAATCTCACTAAGATGAATCATTTCAGATGTATCGCCTCTTTGTGTGCCCCGTTATCTGTACAATTCCATTGGAAAACAAACAAATCTTTTAGGATGGAAAAATAAAAATAACAAACCTAAAATAATGTGGTTGCATAAGTGTTCACACCCTCTTATATTTGGGGATGTGGTTGTATTCAGAATTAGTTACATTTTCTTTCATGTTTAGTAAGCTCTTTGTGGACCAACTGAAGGGTCTCATTGTTGGAAGGTGTCAGTCAGGAGAAGGGGACCAAAACATCTCCAAGACATTCCATATCGCATGGAAGACAGTGAAGACATCCACAAGAATTGGATTATATTTGGCACAACCGTGACATTACCAAAAACAGGACGTCTCACAAAAATGCATGAAAAAAAACTAGAAGAAAATTGGTTTGGGTGGCTCCAAGAGGCCAACAGTAACATTTAAGGAGCTGCAGGAGTGTCTAGCAAGTACTGGTTGTATGGTGCATCTCCCATAGGGGGTGGAAAATATCCAAGCCCGGTTATGTTTTGCCAAAACCTACATCAAGTCTGCCAGAAGTATGCAGGAGAATGTGTTATGTCTGATGGGACCAAGGCGGAACTTTTTGGCCATAATTCCAAAAAGTATGTTTGGCACAAAGCCAACACTGCGCATCGTCAGAAGAGGGGTGCAGCATTATGTGTGGGGCTGTTTTTCTGCTGCAGGAACTGGGGTTATTGTTAAGGTGGAGGGAATTATTAAAGGGGTTGTCCCGCGCCGAAACGGGTTTGTTTTTTTTTCACCCCCCCCCCCCGTTCGGCGCGAGACAACCCCGATGCAGGGACTTAAAAAAAAAACCGCACAGCGCTTACCTGAATCCCCGCGCTCCAGTGACTTCTTACTTACCGGTTGAAGATGGCCGCCGGGATCTTCTCCCTCGGTGGACCGCAGGGCTTCTGTGCGGTCCATTGCCGATTCCAGCCTCCTGATTGGCTGGCATCGGCACGTGACGGGGCGGAGCTACACGGAGCCGGCATCCTGCACGAGCGGCCCCATTGAGAAAAGAAGAAGACCCGGACTGCGCAAGCGCGGCTAATTTGGCCATGGAAACGAGGACACTAGCAACGGAGCAGGTAAGTGAAAAACTTCTGATAACTTCTGTATGGCTCATAATTAATGCACAATGTACATTACAAAGTGCATTAATATGGCCATACAGAAGTGTATAGACCCACTTGCTGCCGCGGGACAACCCCTTTAACAGTCCCAAATATCAGTCTATTCTGGCACAAACCCTTCATCTTCAGCTTTTCAGCATAAGCCTGAAGCGGAATTTCATCTTTCAGTCTGACAACTACCCAGAGCAGAACTCCAAGTCACCAAGAGAATGGCTTCTTCAGAAGATTAGAGTTTTGGAATAGCCCAGCCAGAGCCCAGACCTGAATCCCATGGAAGATCTGTGCATTGACCCGAAGAGGGCGCTACACACAAGGTGCCTTTGTAATCTGACAGATTTGGAGCACTTTTACAAAGAAGAGCGGGCAAAGATTGCCAATCCAAGATGTGCCATGCTGATAGACACTAACCCAAAAAGACTGAATGCTGTCATAAAGTCAGAGGGTACATCAACAAAGTAGGAGTTTTTGGGTGTGTATATTTATGCAACTATATTAGTATTTTAAAAAATGTTCCATCCTAAAAGCTTTCATTTTGTTTTGCGATGGGATTGTACAGATAACGGGCCGCGCTGAAGGTGGAAATACATCTGAAAGGATTCATCTTTGTTGGATTTTTTAGCATGACAAAAACCTGGCATTGTAAAGTTGAATTTGCTGTGCGAAGTATGGTTGTTGAAATGCAACTTTAGATTATGCAATATAATTCACATGAAGAAAAAAAACAAAAAAAAAAAACCTGGCATTATAACGAAAGTTAAAGGAGTTGTCCGCCAGATGAAGTTAATTTTTTTTTTGGAGATACAACCTGCAAATACAAGCGAATAAAATACACACTAAACCCCCATTTAAGTTGCCCTTTCCGCTTACCTGAACTAGCTTTTTATCTTCTTTGTAAAAATTCTCTTCAAAGATGGCGCCGGGGGTCTTCTTCTATGGTGCACCGTGGGACTTCTCCCATGGTGCACCACAGTATATGCTCCGACGTGCGCGCTCCCGATGGTGTGTTCTTGGCTCTTCTTCCAGCAGTAGCGGCAGGCATATTAGCACTTTCTGCTTAGGTTAAGCAGCGCTGCTGATTAGAGCCACCTGATTGGCTCTTCGGCACCACGTGACTACACAGCGTGCACCAATCAGGTGGCTCTAATCAGCAGCGCTGCTTAACCTAAGCAGAAAGTGCTAATATGCCAGCGGCAGGCAGACACTCACTCCACTGGTATCTGAAACCAGGAAGTGAGTGTACTGCGCATGCGCCGACCGGCGGCGCGCGTCCCCTGCAATGATTAGGGAAAGAGCGCGGTCCCGGCGGAAGAACGAAGGACTGCGCATGCGCGAAGGGGAAGAGACGCGTTCCCGCGCCGACGAGAGCTGCTGCCGGCCCGACAAGAAATCCAGACGATTTCTTGTCGTAACCTGGGACGACCGAGGGTCAACACAGGGGGGGGGGGGGCACTACTAAAGGTAAGTGAATAACTTCTTTTTGCAACATTTTCCATGCACAATGTACATTACAAAGTGCATGGAAATGTGCAAACAGAAGTAATGAGATATGATGTTTATGGCCGGACAACCCCTTTAAGGTACAAAACAAATTTTAAGTTGGGATTTCTGCTCATTGATATGGTATTTCTTGTGATGCACTAGGATTCTCTCCAACCTTTACCTGCTTTCTCTTGGGATTGCTCTTGTTCTGGTAATGCGGCCGTGTAAACTTCCTCTTCTGATGCATTTTCCTCTGTTATAAACAATAGGAAAAGTATAAAATCCATTACGACATCAGTCACACGCGACAACCATAGAAAGACTCCAATAACGGCCCTGATTTATACAGCTCTAGCTGTAGACATGCAGCATTGTACATCTGTCTATATACTAGTTCCAGCAACACTGGCTAAGGGTTCTTTCACACAAGCAGAAATATGCAGCGTATTACGCAGTGAATAGAACCCATTGATTCCAATAGGTTCAATTCACAGGTGCGTGAAAAAATGCATGTTGTGAGTTCTCCTTCAATGGAAGTGTTCAAACAAAGGCTGGACAAATATCTGCAATGGACCCGATGACCCTGGAGGTCCCTTCCAACTCTACCATTCTATGATTGTATTCTGGTGCATATTATGCACTGTAATAGCCCAATGGGCTGCAGAAATATGTAGGAAATACGCAGGAATCCTGCATATTTCCACCCAAAATTAATGGTATTTTGTGCAGTTTTTTTTTAACCTGCGTAAAAGATTGCCAATAGGCAGAAAAACACAAGGCAATGGAGTATTTCGGCCCGTGAATACGCTGCATATTCGTGGACCAAAATACGCATATGCCCGTGTGAATGCACCTTTAACTAAGCAGATTTCTTAACTTGTGTGCAGCACAATAGGCTCTACTAATCTGCCCAACAAGCACCCCCACCCTTCAGTAAGTGCCGGCGCGTCATTTCATTGTCCATAAAGACGTTTACCGGGGATGCAATGCGACGTTGCTACACGCTCTATCCTGGTGTTATTCCTGCATGCGGTCACTTCCATCTGACATTGGTTCTGATAGAGGACACCATCAGATCCACACACTGGGTCACCATCATACCCACAGTCTCTGTAGCACATGCAGCGTTCAAAATGTTGGTCTTCAGGGCACGGGTACCCTCCCGCACAAGGACCGGTGGGAGTGAAACCTAGAAGGAGAGGATATAGCATGCCCACCGATTACTGGTAATATAAATTAAAGCAAAGCTGTCAAAGTGAATTTTAGAACAAATTTAAAGAAAGGTTTTTAACCCTTTCTGCCTTCTCCTTTACACATTACATAGTGCTCAATTAGCGCTATGTAATGCACGGAGATTCCGGCCGGCGATCATGTGACCGCCGGTGTCACCTGACCCCCAGCGGTCACATGAACGCCGAGTCGGGAGCCTGCTTACCTGTCCGGCGTCTTCTGCATTCTCCCTTCTGTCTCGGCGATCATGTGACCGCTGGGTGCCACCTGACCCTCCTGAACTCTGTCAGTTCAGGAGGGTGCAGGGAAATGTATTTTTTCTCATCCATTCTCCCCATCTCCAATTTATTTGGAGCTGGGGAGAATGGCTGAGAAAAAAGAATTGGATTGGAAAGGGTTAGGGGTTATTCACCGGAGTGTATATCGGTCCCGTTTTCACGGCCAGCCTATATACGCGACCATCTGATGCATTGAAAATCACTCATCTGAACTGATGCATTTGAATCCAAGTACATAAAAACAGACGGCCGGAAAAGATATGGTGCGCATTCCGGCTGCCCGTTTTTACACTAGGCGGAAAAGATAGTTCTGGACCTATCTTTTTGGCCGGAATACGTCGGCCAGTCCCATAGACTCCTATGGGAGCCTATGAGAGCTGTTGGTAAAGGGAGGGAGTTTAGCAGTGGCTCTGGTACACTCCCTTTCCCTCTCCGTCCATTGCCGGCTGTTGGTAAAGGGTAGGGGCGGGAGATTAGCACACTAGCTAGCGCCCCATCCCGTCCTTTTGCCGACAGCTGGCAAGGGCAGGAAGGGGAAGGGAGTTGAGCAAAGCTAAAATATCTCCCCCTGCCCAACGGTATCCCGGGCTCGGCGTATATTTGCCGCACCCAGGCGGTCTGAATGGTGCATAAATGGGAGAGGCAGTCATGACTTGGTTATGGCTGCCTCTCATATATGCGATTTTCAGCTGCAGCACCGGTTTCGTAATTTTTTACAGCACCCGTGGGAGGAGCCCTAAGGATGTATGAAGCTAATGAACCATTGTAGGTCAATGAAGCACAATAAATGTTTATGGTTACCATACAGTATACACATGCTTAAAAGGCCACTCCAGTGATTTTCTTAAATTCATTCATTATAAAGCTATTCCCACTCATTGTAAAAAAAATATCCCTTCCCTAGAAGATGTAGGTGGATGGAATGAAAGTTTCTCTGTATGATTGTAACGTTGATAGAAGTAAGTGATTACAATATCAGAGAAAAAGAGAACTGAACACTTGGAGGGAGGCTCTAGTACCCTGTTGTACCACCTCTAGCTTGGATACAAGATGTGATACAGGCGGGCATGGAGGCTCTAGTACCCTGTTGTACCACCTTTAGCTTGGATACAAGATGTGATACAGGTGGTCATAGAGGCTCTAGTACCCTGTTGTACTGCCTCTAGCTTGGATGCAAGATGTGATACAGGAGGGCATGGAGGCTCTAGTACCCTGTTGTTTCGCCTCTAGCTTGGATACAAGATGTGATACAGGCAGGCATGGAGGCTCTAGTTCCCTGTTGTACCACCTCTAGCTTGGATACAAGATGTGATACAGGCAGGCATGGAGGCTCTAGTACCCTGTTGTACCACCTCTAGCTTGGATACAAGATGTGAAACCGGCAGGCATGGAGGCTCTAGTACCCTGTTGTACCACCTCTAGCTTGGATACAAGATGTGAAACCGGCAGGCATGGAGGCTCTAGTACCCTGTTGTACCACCTCTAGTTTGGATACAAGATGTGAAACCGGCAGGCATGGAGGCTCTAGTACCCTGTTGTAATGCATCTAGCTTGGATACAAGATGTGATACGAGTGGGTATGGAGGCATACAGGGTCTGTATGGTATCCTGCAACATATCACTCCACATTTGCGGTAACTGAGACTCTTGATTATTCAAATTTGTTCTATTGGTGATAAATCTAAACACCAGGCGGGAAGTGTGACAATGTTGTGGGGACTTCCTGTGACCCTCTTGTGTGCGGCCGAGCATTATCCTGCTGGACAATACCTCTTGGAAGCCGCCGTGAGAGGAATACATGTGGCTGTAGGATGTCCTGAACATATCGCTGAGCTGTCATTGTCCCTCGTACTACTACTAGGGGTGACTGACTGTCGTATGCGATGGCCACCCAGACCATCAAACCAGCAGGGGGCAGTGTGCCGCTCCACAGCAAAGGCAGGATTGAGGTGTTCACCCCAAGGTATCCAGACATGAACACGGCCATCGACAGCGTCCAAACTAAACCTGGATTTGTCACTGATGACAGTCCAGTCCCACTCCAAGGCAGTCCAGTTTCATTGTTCACAGCACCACTGTAAATGGAGATGACGGTGGGTGAGTATCAAAGGCCGTACATATAATGGGCAACGGGAGACCAAATGTCCTGCAGCCAAGTGCCTAGAAATGGTTCCAAAAGTCACAGGGGCCTGTAATGATGACACCACCTGTCTGTGGATGGAGGACAACAAAACAGTTGGAGCTGCTGGTGGTTGTCAGACATTCCTCTCTGCTAGTGGGCTGTAGGGGGCATCCTGAGCCCGGTCACCTTGTGTGCCCTCACACATCCACTGGTCCCAACACCTCCTAACAGTGGGGGAGAATTCATAGATACAACCATTCAGCTTCTCACATCCCAATAATGCGCCCCTCTCAGACTCTGGTCACGGGGTGAAATATCTTCTCTGTGTCGTAGAGGCATCTAGTGGTCAACAAGCTCTACACAAATGGAAGAAGAGTACTAGTGGGCTGTAGATTTAACTGGAGCAATCAATGCCAGTCAGCTTCTGCAAAAGCAAATAAAGTCTTGGGGTGCATTAAAAGAGGCATAGGGGCGAAGGATGAGAACATTATTCTTTCACTATATAAGGCACTTGTCAGGCCTCACATGGAATACTGCACACAGTTATGGACACCGGTGCTCAGGAAAGATGTTACAGTGCTGGTGGGGGTTCAAAGAAGGGCAACTAAACTAATACATGGAATGAAGGGACTGGAATACCCAGAGAGGCTATCCAAATTGGGGCTATTTACCCTGGAAAAAAACGACTAAGGGGCAATCAAATAACTATGTATAAATACATGAGGGGACAATACAAGGATCTCTCCCAAGATCTGTTTATACCCAGGACTGCGACGGTAACGAGAGGGCATCTGCTACGTCTAGAAGAAAGCAGGTTTCATCACCAACATAGAAGGGGATTCTTTACTGTAAGAGCAGTGAGACTGTGGAACTCTCTGCCTGAGGACGTGGTAATGGCAAAATCCATAGAGGAGTTTAAGAGGGGACTAGACGTCTTTCTAGAGCGGAAGGACATTACAGGATATAGACATTAGGTGACCAGCGGGGTTGATGATCTCAAATGCTGTTTCGGGGATTATTCTGGCTGCCATTATGGAGTCAGGATGGAATTGCCTTCCCTGGGACCAACAAGGAAGGGGTTGAAACAGGCTGGATGGACAATGTCTTCATTTAGCCTAACATACTATGTTACTACAAACAAAGAGCCTCCGAAAGCCTTTTATAGGCCAAGGGGGGAACCACTTTTAGGGCCTCCGGTGACAAGACCGGTCATCTAACCACCACAACTCTCATCATTTGTATATCTGCCTGAGATCGAACTGCAGGACAGGTTTTGCAGCAAAACGACAACTTCTTCTAGGGGCGCGATTGTTTTCTGACAAAGAGTGTATAAGTGAGCTAGTATTACCTCGGTTAGTTATTTCTCACTGAAACGCCCAGCCTCTTTTTCCTCATTTGCTCATGTGGTCTCAGTTCTAACCAGCTCGGATCTGCTTAACGCTATGTCTTCGTTAACTAGTCAATTTCTGAGTCTGTGTGATGCAGGGGGCACAGTAATTTCTGCCACAGTTACTGATGATAAATCACACAGATCCTGTCACACAGTTATAATAGAGGAGATACCAACTCATCATCATGACTGTATACTTATAGTCTTCTAAATAAGCTACAGACCATAACACCTAATGATAATTAAATTGTTTCCCTGCAGATCGAAATGGTATAGCTGTGCTGATGCATCATGGGATAGATATGAAAGTCAAACCAAAATTTTTCAGCATCAATATTGTCACTGGCACTGCAGTGCAGGTAGTAGCTGGAACAGAGGAGACCTTCAGAGTGTGACAGACAATCAGGTGAGGGGGGCAGGGATGGAAAATCTGTTTCCACTGGAGAGGCCCTTTAAGTTTTAAAGAAGTCATAAAGATAAGGAAGACGTTTCTCATTTAGTGCAGTTGTATGAAGCAGTCTCACCAGTCCACTGATTAGCTGAACTCTCCACTTCATTACAAGTAGTGCCATCGCACAGCTCTCGGGATAGCGGGCTATTTTCGCTAGCATTGTAGAATCTGGTGGCTTCAAATGCTGTTGAAGGACAACGTACAACAATGAAGAGACATTTTATAATTTATCTGGTTACATTGATTTAAACATTCCTTACCAAGCTTGCATTAGGCTCACAATAGCGCTTTTGTCCCGCGGCAGCAAGTGGGTCTATACACTTCTGTATGGCCATAATAATGCACTTTGTAATGTACATTGTGCATTAATTATGAGCCATACAGAAGTTATAAGAAGTTTTTCACTTACCTGCTCCGTTGCTGGCGTCCTCGTCTCCATGGAGCCGACTAATTTTCGGCGTCTAATGGCCAAATTAGCCGCGCTTGCGCAGTCCGGGTCTTTTTCTCTTCTCAATGGGGCCGCTCGTGCAGGATGCCGGCTCCGTGTAGCTCCGCCCCGTCATGTGCCGATTCCAGCCAATCAGGAGGCTGGAATCGGCAATGGACCGCACAGAAGCCCTGCGGTCCACCGAGGGAGAAGATCCCGGCGGCCATCTTTAACCGGTAAGTAAGAAGTCACCGGAGCGCGGGGATTCAGGTAAGCGCTGTGCGGTTTTTTTTTTAAGTCCCTGCATCGGGGTTGTCTCGCGCCGAACGGGGGAGGGGGGTTGAAAAAAAAAAAAACGTTTCAGCGCGGGACAACCCCTTTAATGTATTATTGCTGTCACAAAACACATAATGTTTCCCGCAGTTACAGATGTCATGAACTACAAGTACCACAGTGCTGTTATAAGTTCACCTTTACAAATATCAACTTTCCCACGTATATGGAAAGGATAGGTCGTCCCATCTATTACTGCAACCAACTAACTTTATCAAGGAGATTGCCGCTGTAATATGTACAAGATATACATGTTGCTCTAACAGTAATATCATAATAGTAAGAATCCTATAGTTTTTGCTATGGAATTTGATGCAGAATTAAGCATCTCCATATAGCAATCTGCTGGGAAGTAGTGTTTATAGCTGTTCTTGTGTCTGTATCAGTATACAGGTAAGTATACCACTGAGTATACCAGTCACCCGACATTAAGATTTCCCCTCCGTAGCTCCGATGACGGACAAGGGCCGACACGTTTCTAACAGTATGCAGGACAGTGCTCCGATGTTGGACGCTGTTCTGAATATGTATTTCTAACAGTATGCAGGACAGTGCTCCGATGCTGGACGCTGTTCTGAATATGTATTTCTAACAGTATGCAGGACAGTACCCCATTGCAGCACTATCCTGCATATTGTTAGAAACATGTGTCAGCCCTCATCCAACATCGGAGCTACGCAGGGAAATCTTAATGTCGGGCAACACTGGATTGGAAAGGGTTAATAAGCTGTAAGCCTGTCACCCTTTTCTAGGGCTTATCTATGTGCAAGTATTCACAATGTGTGTGAATAGCTGTTCATCAGTATTTTGCACCTGTGCAATCTCCATCATACAGCAGTCTGTACCTGCCCTTGAATCTGTATCAGTATATCGGTAAGTATGGCTGCCTTCTGTGATTTTTAAATTGATATGTCCCATTTCTGTATTGTTAGAATACCTGACAGGTTCTCTCTAAGTTGGTTATATATGCACATATTAGATTTTTTCTAGATGATGCAATGGATTTTGATGGGATCCATTGATATCTGATGCACTGTACATGGAGACAGAGTCCCAACGGGTTAGATTTGACCCCAGTGTCGGTCATCCCCTACTGTCCTGCTGTTTAGTTTACAGGTTTGCCTAGGCTGCTGTACATTATCAAACTTATCAGCTGTAGCTGGTAATAGGAACGCTTCCAGCCTCTGAATGCAAATACAATGTTTCCATTTACGGACAGCAAACAGATCTTCAGTACTTATGTTCCATTACACTTCATGTACAGTGAAATGTTTTGTAAGGATTAGGGCTCCTGCTCATGGGCGGATTTTTGCTGCAGAATCCGCGGTCAGCATCCACACCGCGAATCCGCAGCAAATACTGCCTATTACTTCCTATGGAGATCCACTGTTTCCTCCACATGAGTGGAAATCAATAGCGATTTCCGCTCACGGAGGAAAGAAAAAAAAAAATCACAGCATTCTCCATTTATGTGTGGAACCCACACAGATGGCTTCCATTGAAGTCAAAGGAAGCTGCCCAGCCCCTGGCCATTCCGCAATGGCCGCGGATTCCACATCATCGCCTAGCGACAGCGTGGGGAAAACTGTACTGGGCATGTGCGCTGGCCGGCCCATCTGCAGTACAGAGAAAGAAGAAAACTGCAGGTACGCAGAGACCACCGGCCGCGGTCAGGGCCGGATTCTGCTGTCGGAATCTGGACCTGCCGTGTGTAGGCGGCCTTAATCTGCTTTCACACATGCATTAGGGTCAGTTCAGGGTTTCCATCTCTCTGCTTGATTTTTTGGAGGAGATGGCCTAAAATAAAACTCAAAAAAAATGGATCAGTTTCTTTATTGATTTCAATTGGGTATTGAAAAAAAAAAAAAAAAAAACAGAAGAAACCATTAGGCTTTAGTTTTTTGGATGGAAAAATAGTGCAGTGTTATCTTTGGCATTAAAAAAAATCAAGCAAAACACAGAAACCTGACAGAATGGAAGCAAACTTCAGTTTGCTTTCCGTTTTTAAAAAATCCCATTAAAATCAATGAGGTAAAAACAGATGTTTTATTTGTTTTTCTCCTCCACAAATGGAGCCGATATGGAGACCCTGCATTGACCCGAACACAGGTGTGACAGCAGCCTTACCCTGCATTGACCCGAACACAGGTGTGACAGCAGCCTTACCCTGCATTGACCCGAACACAGGTGTGACAGCAGCCTTACCCTGCATTGACCCGAACACAGGTGTGACAGCAGCCTTACCCTGCATTGACCCGAACACAGGTGTAACAGCAGCCTTACAGTATTTTTCAAGATACTGCTTTGTCTTTGCCCCAGTAGTTTACCTTCAGTATGATAATGATTGCACTTACTTGGCTCGTAGTAATCATAGATTTTCACAGGGACAGGTGACGTTTTCCCCACAACATACTCCCTGAAGGCTTGTAGTTGTACGCACGTCATACACTGACTTGGTATCTGGAGCAAAATAGAAATCATGAAATGATATGATTTGCAACAAATTAACTCAACCTGGAACTTTCAATATTGTAGCTTAAATACAATATACAAAGATGGAAAACCATAGAGCTAGTAATGCTTACTACGGCTTTCCATATCTATTTGTGTTTGTAGTAGATTTCATTATTTTCTTGACATTGTTTCAGGTTTTGATGGTCACATTACATTTTTTCCCCATTTGTCATTTAGCCTCAGTGTATTCTATGAGCATCCAGGCCTCAGATTGATGCCAACATCCAGAGAAATCAAGCACGCTGCTTTTATAGATACTCTCAGGGGGCTTTGTTTCTCCTTGTGAAGACCACCATAGCTTGCATGGGGAGTGTTATAACCCCTAGGAAAAAGTAGCGGCCTTCTAGGAAGAAGAAAGCTGCCATTCTAGTGCCATCTATTGGAAGGCAGCTACACTTTAATTCAAAGTCTGACCTTTTATTAGGCCTTGCAACATGTCTAAGAATAGCCAAACCAGAGTCTTCTTCAAAAGCCATCAGTAGCCGTTTTTTGGAGTTCTATCCACTCATCACAGCAGAGTAAGACACTGGTTGGCTAGATGGAAGGCCTTGGATGTAGGTCTCACAGAGAGTGCAGTTTCCTATGTTTCTAGTTCCCGGGGGGGGGGGACAGCCAATTTGCATACTGTTTTTTCTTGGGAGCATTGTTCCAATCGTATCTTCTTAGCTCTCACAACTTTCGCCAATTAGCTCTTGAAGATGTTATTAACACAGACTTCACTGAATTTTTATTGAAGGTCTTAAAAAATACACAAATGGTTTGATTAGATCTAGGGCATTCCAAAGGGTTCACTTACTTTTTCTTGCAACTGCATGCAGTTAGGTAATATGAGAAAAATTTCAACATGTGCTCTGATGGGGCAAGAACGTTCTCATCAGAATATCATTACTGGTGAAATATACTGTAGAAATGTTTAGATATTACCGAATTATTCTGTTCATAGTCCCTTCCTATTTTAGCTGATATTCGACCCCTTTATCATTTTTGCTGGAGATTTTTTTCTGTGACATATAGGGTTTTCACTGACATTTTCCCCCTGGTTTCTAGTTTTATTATGTTTACACTAAAATTATGTACAGTGATGGTTCCTCATTTTGTTATGCACATTTTGATACACAATTTGTATAGAGGGCACATATGGCAACGGTTTTGGTTGATGTTGGCCATTTTCTTTTTATATATATTTATTTTTTTATTTTGTGTTGCAATTTATTTATTTTTACTAATTTTTGTAATTTTTTTTTTAAACATCTGTGTCTCCATGACAACATATAAGACTTCGGGGTCATTCGCATGGTCTTTTTTTTTAAATTTAAACTTTTCCACAGTAACTGTGGCATCCATTGGAGACCAAGTTAAATGGGAAAACATTCCCCTGTAGTGTCAGTAGTCACTAACAGAGCTGATCTGGGACTGCGTGGACCCTGCAGCTCTGCTGTAGCAGGGGGCACCCAGTGGTCACATGATCGCTGGGTCGACTAGCAGAAGTGAGACTTCTGCTTCCTCTTTTCAGTTCACAGTGATTATTGAGCGCTAGATAGTCTGCAAGAGACAAGGCAGAAGTGGTTAAAAACTGCTTCTGTCTTCTCCTCCGGGTCCTCGGCTGTGACTAACAGCCGAGAAACTGACTTGCTCCTACTACATTGCAGGAGTTTTAAACCTGTGCCGAATTTTAATCAGCCAGGATTAAAGCCCAGGACCAAGCGCTGTAAATGTACTGTATTTGGTCCTGAATTGGTTAATAAATAAAAAAATATAGCACTTCCATTATGTATCATTAGGATTATAGTACTATCCTTAGTGCACAGGATCATGCAGTTAAATGTAATATGCTTATAATAGGATCATGCATGAGCTGAGGATGTAAAGCCAAAGGGTGGATTGGATCTTCTCTCCTATGAAATCAGGGAAGACTTTATCAAAGACGGCTCTGCAAAAGACTTTCCTGGTGTCACAGGACGGTGCATACAGTTCTTTGCTCGATATTTACAGCTCACACATGGAGCATGAATACACTTGTGGAGACACGTTCTTACAAACCCCAGATTGTTGGAGGTTAAGGCCTCATGTCCACGGGGAAAATCAGGCCCGCTACGGATTCTACATGGAGAATCTGCAGCGGGTCCCTCCTGCCCCGCGGACATGAGCGCTGAAAATAGGAATTTAAAAGAATTTACCCATCCGGAGCGGACCGGGAAGGTCTTCTCTTCCTCACGGCCGGATCTTCTTTTTCGGCCGGCGGATGAACTCGTCACGGCTGCGGCACGTCGCCAGCACGTCGCCGACGTGCCGCGCGCATGCGCCGGGCACATCCGCCAAGCCGAAGCAAGAAAGATGCGGCCGTGAGGAAGAGAAGACCTTCCCGGTCCGCTCCGGATGGGTAAATTCTTTTAAATTCCTATTTTAGGTCTCCCGCGGATCCGGACGGCTTCCATAGGCTTCAATAGAAGCCCGCGGGAGCCGGCCCCGCGGGAGACCCGCACGAAAATGGAGCATGGTCCAGATTTTTTCATGCTCCATTTTTTTTAAAATCACTTTTATTGACCATCCGCGGGTATTTATCTACCCGCTGGTGGTCAATGCATCCCTATGGGGTGTGGATCCGCGCGCGGGAGAAGAGTTAAAATCCGCTGCGGATTTTAATTCTTCTTTTGCCCGTGGACATGAGGCCTAAGGGCTTGTTCACAGGGGCGTATTTTTTCCTCAGTATTTTGTGAGCCCAAACCAGGAGTGTGATATAAGAAGAAAAAGTATAATGGAAAGTTTTGTATTTCTTCCGTATTTTGGACCCGCTCCTGGTTTTGGCTCCCAAAATACTGAGGAAAAATACGCCCCTGTGTGAATTAGCACTAAAGATGTAAAAGATATTTTACTCACCTCATCAAAATAGAACAGCACCTTCCTTCCTTCAACCTCATACCGTTTTAACCCTATCTGTTTATTTAAAAGCAACTGAAACATAAAAACAAGTAGTTAAGAATACGCATGAAATGCAAGTAAGTAATATAATTAGTTTCCCCAAAAGTAAGACCCTATTATTTTTTGCCCCAAAAGCACAGGGTCTTATTTTCAGGGGTATAGGTGTGTCTTATACTCACCTAGCAGGCACCATTCAGGTCCCTCCCAACAGGCTGAGGCGCTCCGGTGGGCTTTTATATAATCTTTAATGCCGACAGAGCATCTCTTGTTGGTGACAGAGCTTGAACAACCTGCCTCCAGCAAGAGATTGCTCTGATTGTTTCCGTAGCACTGCATCAGCCAATCAAAGCTGTCGCTCAATAAACCAATCAAAGCAATTCAATTATGTCATTCAAAGAATGGCTGTTTATCAAGCGCCGGCTCCGATTGGTTCAGAAACACTGCCTGAGTCAATCAGAGCAATCGCTTGCTGGAGGTGGGCTATTAAACCCACCAACAAAAGATGCTCCATCGGCATTGAGGACTACACCGAAGCCTGCCGGAGTGTCGCAGCCCAGCGTGAGGGACCCGGATGGCACCTGCTAGGTGAATATTGTGTTGTTTTTTTGTTTTTATGTAGTGTAGCTAGGGCTTATTTTCAGGGTTCAACTTATACTTGAAAATCAAGGTTGGGCTTATTATCTGGGTAGGTTTTGTTTTAAGGAAAACACGGTATCATGCTGGTGAAGAAATGTCTAAGTTCTTATTCATCAAATGATTTAAAGAGGACCACAAACAGATCTCCTGACAAGTCTGCTTTAGTAAATGCTTGTAATCCCCATTAAACAAGATTTTCTTAGAACTCTGTATTGTGGCATCTATCTGTTATTCCCCCTGGAAATATATAAACTGACAACTTGGAACAATCAAAACAACAGATTTGTCGCGGAGGGTTTGCACGGAAATGCCGACGCACTTACAGTAGCAGCAAAGTGGATACGATTTTTAAATTCTCATCTAAAATCTGTGGAAATCATCCTGTGTGTAAATTACCATGTGGTGCGGGATTCAGTTCCGCATGCCAACTAATTGCCATTCCTGCTGCTGAATCCACCTCTTCTCAATGAGGAGTGAATTCCGCCAGAAATACGTGAGAAAACCCGCACCAAATGGCGGGGGTCTGGAGGTGGGCTTTCCGCTGCAGATCAGCCCCCGTGTGGACCAAGTCTTACTGTTTCAGCACTGATTGGACAGCAAAATATAGATGAAGGAAACAAGAGCAATAGATCTATAGGACGGAGGAATCTGGCAGGAGGAGATCTTTCAAGCAAAGTATTTTAGTGCTGAACTGCGCCTTTTTATCGCCAGATGAAGGCGCCAGTTCAGCGCTCAAATGCATTGTCCCGATTCCTCCGTCCTAGCACATCATTGGTCATGTTTTCTTCTTCTATACATTGATATGGAAGCTTTGTCTCTTCGGATTGGGAAAGCTGCTCTTACCAGGACGGACCCCATTACTCGCCCTCTACAGTCAGGCACCATTATCCCTTTTCTCTCCCGTATTTAGCACCACAGATCTACACTACGGAGATCTGTTTGTTTGTATTTTCTCTGGACAGCAATAGGACACGCCCTATTGACAAGGAGAATATAACATCCAATTGTCAATCTATTCAGATTTCCAGGAGGAATAACATAAAAACAGTACAATGCAGAGTTCAAAGAAAAGATACTCATAATTGTTATTTTCCTTTTTTAGTAAAACAGATATTTAAGAAGATTTTTCGAGAGGCCGACCCCTGGGGGTAGCAAATCTGTGACACTAGGTTTAACAAAAGTCCTAACTTTGAGACCAAACCCAGCCAGCAATAGTACTTCTCCAGTGTCGTCAGTCTGATATCACAAATTCAAATATGAAGGGCAACACGCCCAGATAAAATAATGACCTACAGACTTATTGGTACCAAGTATTAGAATGTAATAATATTTGGTGTCATTTGTAACCAGTAATACATGATGGCAGCGATGTCTTAAAGGGGTTGTCCCGCGCCGAAACAGGTTTTTTTTTTTTCAACAGCCCCCCCCGTTTGGCGCGAGACAACCCCGATGCAGGGGTTAAAACAGAGAACTGGACAGTGCTTACCTGAATCCCCGCGCTCCGGTGACTTCTTACTTACCGGTTGAAGATGGCCGCCGGGATCTTCTCCCTCGGTGGACCGCAGCTCTTCTGTGCGGTCCATTGCCGATTCCAGCCTCCTGATTGGCTGGAATCGGCACGTGACGGGGCGGAGCTACCAGGAGCCGCTCTCCGGCACGAGCGGCCCCATTCAGAAAAGAAGAAGACCGGACTGCGCAAGCGCGTCTAATCTGGCGATTAGACGCTGAAAATTAGACGGCACCATGGAGACGAGGACGCTAGCAACGGAGCAGGTAAGTGAAAAACTTCTGTATGGCTCATAATTAATGCACAATGTACATTACAAAGTGCATTAATATGGCCATACAGAAGTGTATAACCCCACTTGCTGCCGCGGGACAACCCCTTTAAGTTCATGAGCTGATGCATAAAAGAAATGTGATGAATCTTACTAACTTCTCCCTTAGATGCCTAATGAGGCCAATAAACTAAAGTTCCTGTCCCACTGGGACGCCCGCATGCTTCCTGGATAGATCTTTCCAAGAAGGTGGTGGAATGCCCAGAACACAGTGTGGCATGTGGAGCCGCAGACGTCAGACTGCCCCCTCCGTTAACAAACTCCTCTTCATCTGGCCGCCAGCTCGACTTGTAACATCATCAGCACTGCTCTAAGCTAGCGGCGCATGGATACAAATTAGAACCAGTTTGTTTTGTACTCTTTAGGAAACATTCGCTGAAGTTGCAGCAGATTAGTTATAATCTACGATCTTTCTCAGGAACAAATGATGTTACTTGAGGAAATCTAGTTGTTAAGTAACTGTAAACTGCTTCAAAATGTTCTAAAACACTAAGACCAGATTCACATGGGTGTATTTGTGCGCGCAATGCGCAGTGAATAGAACCCATTTTTTTTACTGGGTTCCTTCAGTCCATTTTGGTTCTGGCAGAAAAATAAAATACAGCAGGTTCTATTTTCCGGCACAAATGCGCTTAATATACACTAGGAGATGTGCATGACAATGACCATATATCAGAAACTGATTAGCCATTTCAATCGGTGTGTATTGCATGACTTGCATGCGGAAAAAGTACAGTAAAATATGCTGATGTGCGTGCAAAAAAGCATTGCTTGTGCCGCAAAAACGCTACGCTCATGCGCCCAAATACACATACGCTCGTGTGAATCTGGCCTAGGGGTGCTATTAGACAATGGCTGCTGCTACTGCTGCTCGCGTCTTTTCTGATAATTTTCAGAAAGCGTAGGTATAGCTCGGCAACTAGCTCTACATTTCCGTGTAACATTGCCCTCAGGGACCGGATACTTAAAGGGGTTGTCCCGCGGCAGCAAGTGGGTCTATACACTTCTGTATGGCCATATTAATGCACTTTGTAATGTACATTGTGCATTAATTATGAGCCATACAGAAGTTATAAAAAGTTTTATACTTACCTGCTCCGTTGCTGGCGTCCTCGTTCCCATGGAGTCGACTAATTTTCACCCTCCGATGGCCAAATTAGCCGCGCTTGCGCAGTCCAGGTCTTCTCCTGTTCTCTATGGGACTCCGTGTAGCTCCGCCCCGTCACGTGCCGATTCCAGCCAATCAGGAGGCTGGAATCGGCAATGGACCGCACAGAAGAGCTGCGGTCCAGGAGGAAGAGGATCCCGGCGGCCATCTTCACCGGTAAGTATAGAAGTCACCGGAGCGCGGGGATTAAGGTAAGCGCTCCGGTAAGCTTTCTTTAGGTCCCTGCATCGGGGTTGTCTCGCGCCGAACGGGGGGGGGGGGGGGGGGGGGGGTTGAAAAAAAAAAAACCCCGTTTCGGCGCGGGACAACCCCTTTAAAAGTGTTCGACAATCAGGGACGTTTCACATGCAGGTTCTTGTGGAAGTTTTTGATGCAGTTTTCTGAGCCAAAGCCAGAAGTAAATCCAGCAGGAAAAAGTATAGGACCCCCCCCCCCCCCATCTCTTTTGAGTCTACTGATCCAAAAACTGCAATGAAAACGTGTGTGTGAAACCACTTGTGTGGCTGCGGCAAGTCTGAGATGCAGCCGCTCTGCGGCCAAAAGCTCCGGCTCACTAATGATATAAGTGGTTAGCTGCCGCTTTTGGCTGGCCTCCAAGCAATAGTTTCTTTATGGAACTATATCTTGAAGGCTGAATTAATTGCATAATTAATGTAGCATAAACATATTGCAATGCCCTATGTACGATCTGAAGCCGAGTCCCACACCTAGCAAAAAAGCAAATGGTAGAATATGTGCTGGAAAATACCCTCTGGCGCCCCCTGCCAGACAGTATGTTGTCACCTTCTGTCTGCAGAAGCAAGTTGCACGGGCTCCTGTGGGAACACGTCTGATCACTCTAAGGCCCCCTTGTCCACGGCCGAGGCGGAATATCACTAGCGATATTCCGCAGCGGGAGAGGAGGGGGAGCACTGACAGGTCCCCGAGATGAGCCTGGTCTAATAGATAGGCTCACCTCAAAGAATCGGGGCAATTGCAGCATGCAGAGATTTAAATCCTGGCACTGCGCCTTCCATAGTAATTCAATGGAAAGCATTACAGAGTGTGATCCGCGGGCGATTTATTGCCAGCGGATCATCACTTGTGGACAGGCAGCTTAAAGCTCTGAGAAGCTAGATGTTCTTGTGATGACCAAAGTTACCAGTAAACTAAAATGGCAAAATGGAAAGACAGCGCTGAGACAGGCTAACTTTTTGGGCAAGTATTGGCCCATATCCGTCTGGGTTTACACCTGTGTCGGCAAATCCATCCATAGAGAAGCGTACTGTATCATGTGACTACAATTCAGGGCCAACAACTGACATTTATCATCACCGGACAAGCCTTATATAGGAATCATAGGCGACTTGGCGGTTCATAATTTTTACACATCGGGCTATTGTGATTGTTACACTTTGGATTATCCCCATGTACTCTGTTCGGATTAGTACTCAGTAGCATGTAGTTACAATTATTGCCTCTCACCTGCATAGCAACCAGAAATACATTTACTAAACAAGTTTGCAAAGTTTTAAGAACTTTTACATATAAATCTTAAATGTTACATGATGCCCTTGTTACGAACTCAACTAGCATTTTAGGTTGCATGTTCTTTTAATCCATAAAGCAAGGCTTTCGTAACGCCAGCTTCCTGTGGTTAAAACAAGCAATAATAGTTTACATCCAAATTAAACAAACTGTATCCTCTAAGCTGGTCACATACAGGAGAATTCCAGGGCAAGCTGAATATGACCCAATTAAATCCAGATGTGGAAAGCCATTCAGACCTCTAGGAAGTTGTAAAAACCGCTCCCACCAAAGCAGATCACTTATGGTACTCCTCCTAAAATGCATATTAAATGCCTTTCACCCAGCAGGAGACCCAGAGCCCCTCTGAAAAATGATCATGCTCCTCTAAAGAATGAGCTCTCTTCCCTTTGGACGTGATTCAGTGAATTCTCCAAATACCAGCATTTGAAAACATTTCTAGAAACTTGATCTTCCCTTATTTATGATGCAGATTGTGGATGGCATGCTGGATAATACTGAAGAATTCTGAAATTATTTGGGTTCATTTAGAAAAAAAATTACTTAAAATTTAGATTATTGATAAGCCTAGTCATTTTTTCAAGGCATATGGCCTGACAGAGGGGTGGGATCAAAGGGGAGTAAAGGCTCATTTACACGCAAAGACAATCCTTCAAAGGATTGCAAGATTGATAGTTCTAGCAATCATTTTGCATAAAATACTAATGGGCACTAATGCCTATTAGCACTTAATCAGCTTCATTTGCATGTAAATGAGCCTCCAACAGCTGTTTGCAAAGTCCAGATCACATGCTGAGATTTGCACTCAGCTGCATTGCTTCACATGAGCTGCTGCAGGCTGTCAGCTGAATGCAATATAATTAGCTGCTCCTGTGGAGAACACAGCATGCAGTCTCTGCTATCTCTCTCCCACTGAACAATGGGTTTTATGCTCACCTAAAAATCATCGTTCAGCCGAAGAGTGAAAGATGGAAGCGTTTACACGCAACGGTTATCACGCAAAAAGCCATCGATTGAACGAATTTTGAGCAATAATCATTGCGTGTAAATGGGTCTTTAGTGACCTGGGTGTTGGATGCCACTGACAAGCTTTTCTGCCATGGTCAGTATATTTAGATACAAGGCTACAACAGGGAACTGTGAAGAAAAGCCTTGCTAAAGCTGTTAAGCATTTAAACTACATTACCTCTTCCAAACTCTCAACATCTGCTCGAAATCCTGAAAGTAGAGAGAGTTCTAGAACAGCCATGTTAGAAGCACCGGAGTGGAGCCACCTGCATAAAAGAGAAGCGAGATCAGTAAAAGTCTCCCACATCATCATCATTGTCACCACCAGGGCTTACACTGAATTTTCTGAATATGGCAAACACATAGAAAGTTGTAGAGTCATTTACCTAAAATTGGAACACTATCCCAGACTTGGGTCCTTGATTCTGTTTATTTTCTAACATTCTTGGAGGTTCAAATTCTCACATTTTCAAGAAATTTGTTTGTCGTTGGTGAACAAAAGAACTTGTGCCCTCTTTGTCAGCCAAACACAACAGCAGGAGATTTGTGTTGTAGTTTGCTACAATGTATCAGTCTGAATTCCACATTGTTTAGCTCCAAGTACAATGACTGGACTGTATACAATTGTATCAACCTCTCAAGTGAGAGCAGGACCAGCTAGGAACAGATTTCCAGTCTCTGAATGTAAACCAGGATGTTTTCATTCACTGACTACAAGCAAATATCTTCAAAAAAAAAAAAATGAAATGATTAGAAAGTTACAGATAGGCTCACCGCGGAGATCTGTCAGCTGGCTCCTGCGGCGGAGATCCGCCGCGGGATATCGCAACGCCCGTGGACAGGCAGTCTTATTCATTAACTATTACAAATTTTGAAAAATGCAATTTTTTTCTACATTTTCTCTAAACTTTGTATTTTTCTAAATAAATGCAAAATATACCAAAATTTACAGTAGACGAAAATAAAATGCATCACAAAAAACAAGCTTAGAATCACTTGAAAGAGTAATAGCATTCCAAAGTTATTACCACATAAAGTGAAACATGCCAGGTTTGAAAAACTGGTCTAGGTCACATATGCCAAAATTGGCTGCAGGTGGAAGGGGATAACATACAACTGGAGAAACCCAAATCAAACATAAATCACAGCAGCTTATCTTACTTTGTAGATATTACATGTAGCATGATTACACGGTTGAGCATTCTAACCTTGTGCAGGCTTCCAAGGTCACTTTGTATTCCTGATGGTCCTGGTGTGAACCAGGATCATCATCATCGGGAAGTGCTCTCTTTCTGACAAGTGTCTCTGGGCACCCAGCTTGTCTTCGACCCCTTTGTGATTTTGGTTCCTTGAGATGGACAAGAAGCACGAATGCTGGCTTGGTAACAGGGTCAGGAACAT
Organism: Eleutherodactylus coqui; assembly: GCF_035609145.1. NCBI lineage: Eukaryota > Metazoa > Chordata > Amphibia > Anura > Eleutherodactylidae > Eleutherodactylus > Eleutherodactylus coqui. Next base: position 263,891,067 of record NC_089841.1, on the reverse strand, counting down.
TATAATGAACGTCAATCTGTAAAAAGTCCATGAAGGATTTACATAATGTAAAGAATTACAATTCACTCAATGACATCTTTAAAGGGGTTGTCCCGCGCCGAAACGGGTTTTTTTTTTTTTCAACAGCCCCCCGTTCGGCGCGAGACAACCCCGATGCAGGGGTTAAACAAGAACACCGCACAGCGCTTACCTGAATCCCCGCGCTCCGGTGACTTCTTACTTACCTGGTGAATATGGCCGCCGGGATCTTCACCCTCGGTGGACCGCAGGGCTTCTGTGCGGTCCATTGCCGATTCCAGCCTCCTGATTGGCTGGAATCGGCACGTGACGGGGCGGAGCTACAAGGAGCCGCTCTCCGGCACGAGCGGCCCCATTCAGAAAAGAAGAAGACCCGGACTGCGCAAGCGCGTCTAATCTGGCGATTAGACGCTGAAAATTAGACGGCTCCATGGAAACGAGGACGCTAGCAACGGAGCAGGTAAGTGAATAACTTCTGATAACTTCTGTATGGCTCATAATTAATGCACAATGTACATTACAAAGTGCATTAATATGGCCATACAGAAGTGTATAGACCCACTTTGTTTCGCGGGACAACCCCTTTAAGTATTATCCTACATTATATAATGCAAATATCTTACCAGGAGATGGTAAAAGTAATAGAGATATTCTACTTAACACTCAACTATTTCTGTAAGGATGTCAATGTCATTCTGAACTTATCTAGTTTCACATCATCTTATTCTTATACAACAGTTAATTGTGCTATGGATGCCTAGAAATCCCATCAGTGTCCCCCATTGCTACATTTGGTTCAGCACCAATTAATTTAGATTACACATGTCAAACGCAAGGTCTGCAGGCTGAATCCGGCCCGCCACGTCATGGGGCCACTATGGGGGTCCATATTATTACTGGCGCCACTATGTGGGTCCTTATTACCATACAGTCTTACAATCGTCCCTTTGAAGGCAACCATAATGCTGATGTGCTCCTCTGTGAAAATGGGTTTGACACCCCTGATCTAGACTATTGCTAATAATACTAAAGTATTTTTGTCCTCTTAGATAATCTTGAACATTCAGGATCATTATTAGCATAGTTTGTAAAGTCACCACAATAAGAGGGTAGAATGCTACCATTTTATTTGCCTGTTTTTTTGTTGCTCCCACTACAACATCTGCATATATACACCTATCATTACAAACTCTTCGGCAGAGTGTTTCTTATATATAGTGGGGGAGCTGTAGGGCATTACAATTTCCTGCAAATTTCCTTTCAGCACACTAGGGATAGCATATACACTTATGGTAAAAAAAAAAAAAAAAATCAAGCACCTAGAAGAAGTTGTTGGAATGGAATGAAACATTCCCTGTGTGATTGTAACATTATTATAAGTACAGGATTCCAATATCAGAGCAAAAGCATCATTTATTGTGGAGAACTGACCCATTAAGGGGAGGCTCTACCACTCTGTTGTACCGCCTCTGGCTTGTACATAAGATGTGATATGGGTGGGCATGGAAGCTTTAGTACCCTGTTGTACCGCCTTTAGCTTGGATACAAGATGTGATACGGGTGAGCATGGAGGCTATAGTACCCTGCTGTACCACCTCTAGCTTGGATAGAAGTTGCGATATTGCGGGCATGGAGGCTCTAGTACCCTGATGTACTCACTCTAGCTTGTATACAAGATGTGATATGGGTGGGAATATAAGCTCTAGTACCCTGTTGTACCATCTCTAGCTTGGATACAAGATGTGAGATAGGTGGTCATGGAGGCTCTAGTACCCTGTTCTACTGTCTCTAGTTTGATACAAGATGTGATATGGGTGGGCATGGAGGTTCTAGTATCCTGTTGTACCTCCTCTAACTTTGAAACAAGATGTGGTACAGGTGGGCATGGAGGCTCTAGTACCCTGTTGTGCCGCCTCTAGCTTGGTTACCAGATATGATATGGGCAGGTATAGAGGCTCTAGTACCTGCTGTACCATCTCTAGCTTGAATACCAGATGTGATACAGTCAGGCATGGAGGTTCTAGTACCCTGTTGGGTCGCCTCTAGTTTGGATACAAGGTAGCGTACAGGCAGACATGGAGGCTCTAGTACCCTGTTTGGCCGCCTCTAGCTTGGATACCAGATGTGATACGAGTGGGCATGGAGTCTCTGTTACCCTGTTGTACCACCTCTAGCTTGGATACAAGATCTGATAGAGGCAGACATGGAGGCTCTAGTACCCTGTTGGGCTGCCTCTAGCTTGGATACAATATGTGGTATGGGCAGGTATACAGGTTCCGCATGGTATCCTGTGACATATCGCTCCACATTTGCTGTAACTGAGCCTCTAGATCGACAGCCTATGAGCTTGCTTGAAGCTGGCGTCCCAGATGGTCCGGTACATGTTCTATTGGCGATAATTCTGGCGACCGGGTAACCATGAAAGTGTGACAATGTAGTGGAAAGATTCCTGTGACCCCCCTTGTGTGTGCAGTCGAGAATTATCCTGCTGCCTCTTGGAAGCTGCCATAAGAGGAACACATGTGGCTGCAGGATGTCCTAGACATATCGCTGAGCTGTCATTGTCCCTCATACCACTACTAGGGGAAAAAAAAAGACTATTGTAAGCGATGGCCTACCAGACCATCACACCAGCAGGGGGCAGAGTGTTGCTTAACAGCAAAGGCAGGATTGAGGGGCTCACCCCGAGGTCTCTACACACAAACACGGCCATCGTCCGTACCCAAACTAAACCTGGATTCATCGGGGAACCTGGTTCCACTTCGTAACGTCCAGTTTTGTTGTTTACAACACTACTGAAAACTGAGACATTGGTAGGTGACAAAGGCTATACAGGTAATGGGAGCTGTGAGACTAATGTCCTTTAGCGAAGCACCTAGATATATTTCCGACAGACACACAGGCCTGTGGTGCCCCCTGTCCCTGGATGGTGGACAGTGAAACAATTGGAGCTACTCAAGCTTGTCAACCAATCCTCTCTGCTCGTGGTCTGTCGAGAGTCTTCTGAACCTATTTGCCTTGTGTTCCCTCACGCATCCACTGATTGCAACATCTCCTAACAGTCTGGTCAAAAAAAAGGCCCAGGAGGTGGCAATTTGTCAATACGACTATACAACTTCTCTCATTCCATTATGTTGTAGAAGTGTCTAGTGGTCAACAAGCTCTACAAGTGGAAGAAAAGGTCACTACACACAAGGAGCCTCTGAGAGCCATTTATAGTCCAAGGAGGGGGAACCACTTTTAGGGCCTCAGGTGACAAGGCCGTTCATCTAATCACACCACAAAATATATCATTTGTATATCTGCCTGAGATGGAACCGCACGTCGAGTTTTACAGCAAAACGACAACTTCTTCTGGGGGCGGGATTTTATTTTATTTTACAAAGAGTATCTAAATTAGTGCAGACAAAACAATTAAGGAGTTGCTCAGAGCACAAAAAAATAGACTTGATTGTCTTACCAGGATTATTTATCATAGGCATTAAATGCTACAGGACAAAACCAATAAAAGAGGTATAGGGGCGAGGGACGAGAACATTATCCTCCCACTATTTAAAGCACTTGTCAGGCCTCACATGGAATACTGCGCACAGTTCTGGTCACCGGTGCTCAGGAAAGATGTTACAGTGCTGGAAGGGGTTTAAAGAAGGGCAACTAAACTAATACATGGAATGAAGGGACTGGAATACCCAGAGAGGCAATCCAAATTGGGATTACTTACTTTAGAAAAAAGACGGCTGAGGGGTGATAAACAGATATTTTTGGTATAACTTACCGTAAAATCTCTTTCTCGTCACGTTCATTGGGGGCCACAGCCAAGACCATGGGATATAGCCACTGCCACTAGGAGGCGACACTAAGCAAAAAAGTGTAAGCTCCTCCCCCCTGGCTATATCCCCCCTGCAGGCACTCAGCTAATTAGTCTGTCTGCAAGCAGTAGGAAGCCAGTGGGACTACGATTATACATATTATGTTTCATACATACCAAAATACATACTTTGGCATAATTCTCTGCCAAACAATGACCGAAGAACAGAAAGTTCCAGCAACCGCTTAAATAAACAAGGGGTGGGTGCTGTGGCCCCCAATGAACGTGACGAGAAAGAGATTTTACGGTAAGTTATACCAAAAATATCTGTTTCTCGTCCGTATCATTGGGGGCCACAGCCAAGACCATGGGACGTCCACAAGCAGTCCCGAACATATATATATATCTTGGGTGGGCATTAACAGTTTGATCATGTGGTCAAAGGACCGCCGCCTGCAAGATCTTCCGGCCGAGCGCGGCGTCCAATGATGCAGATATGTGGACCTTATAAAATTTTGAAAACGTATGTAAGGAAGTCCAGGTGGCTGCCTTACACACCTGAAGCCCCGAGGCTCCGTGCTGGACCACCCAGGTGGCCCCTACCGCCTGTGTGGAGTGGGCCGTAACCCGAAATGGTGGCGTGCGTCCTGAGGAGCGATAAGCCTCCGTTATTAAGGACCTTATCCACTTAGATAGGGTGACCTTTGAGGCTGCCGAGCCTCTCCGGGCCCCCTCCGGAATCACGAAGAGGGTGTCGGTTTTACGGAATTCTTTGGTTCTTTTTACAGAAATCTTCAGTGCCCTCACCAAGTCCAGGTGGTGCAGCGTTTTTTCCCTTGTGTGTACTGGCGTTGGACAGAAGGAAGGCAAGACAATTTCTTCGTTGATGTGAAACTCCGAGACTACTTTCGGTAGAAACTCTGGTGATGGACTCAGTACCACTTTATCTTGGTGGAAAGTCATATAGGGGGTCTGTATAGACAAGGCCGCCAGCTCCGAGACCCTACGAATAGAGGTAATGGCGATGAGGAATACCACCTTCCAGGTCAGTAGTCGCATAGGAATCTCTTTCAGCGGCTCAAACGGTTGGTCTGTCATAGCCTCCAACACGAGATTAAGATCCCATGCTTGAACCGGGGGTTTCAACGGGGGTGTCGTATGGGCGACTCCCTGAAGGAATGTACGCACAGCCATTCTGTTTGCGATTGGCCTCTGAAACAGCACCGTCAGTGCTGACACCTGCCCCCTTAGCGAGCCTACCCTTAATCCTATTTCGAGACCCGATTGTAGGAATGCCAGTATTCTGGCCACCGAAAATTGCATCGGCTGCACTCGCCGCTCCTCACACCAGGTGAAGAAACGCTTCCAGATTCTGTAATAAATAGCCGACGAGGCCGGTTTCCTGGCCCGTATCATTGTCTGAATCACCTTCTTCGAGTAACCTTTTCTTCTTGACACCTCGGTTTCAACGGCCAGGCCGTCAAATGTAGAGACCTGGAATCCGGGTGTAGTAAAGGCCCTTGGGATAGCAGGTCTCTTCGATCCGGTAGGTGCCATGGTGTGTCGGTCAACATTTCTATGATGGTCGCGTACCAGCTTCTTCTTGGCCAATCCGGCGCTATTAATATCGCTGGTCGCCCTTCCTGTCTGATTTTCCACAGGATTCTTGGTATGAGGGGGATTGGTGGAAATACGTACAGGAGTTTGTATCCTCCCCACGGAATGGTCAGTGCGTCCGTTGCTGCCGCCTGTGCATCCTGTGCTCGGGCCACAAATGGAAGAATTTTGTAATTCAGTCTGGACGCCATGAGGTCCATGTCCGGTGTACCCCATTTCCGACATATTGTCCGGAATACTTCTGGGTGCAAACTCTATTCGCCGGGATCCACCGTTTCCCGACTTAGGTAATCTGCCACCCAGTTGTCTACTCCGGGAATGTAGACTGCTGATATTGAGCTCAGATGATTCTCCGCCCACGTCAGTATGCAAGCTACTTCGTTCATTACTGACGCGCTCCGTGTGCCCCCTTGATGGTTGACATAAGCCACCGCTGTGGAGTTGTCCGTCTGGATGCGCACATCCTTCTTTTTGAGACTGGACCTAAAATGCCGGAGAGTCAGGTAAATGGCCCGTAATTCTAGGATGTTGATGTGCAACCTTGTTTCTTTCTGAGACCAAACTCCCTGAACCGACTGGTCCCCCAGTGTTCCGCCCCAGCCTGAGTGGCTGGTGTCCGTCGTCAATACTACCCAGTGTTTTGGGCCCAGAGGCCGTCCCGCCTGAAGCCTCCCGGGTTTCAACCACCACTTCAACGCATCCTGGACTTGAGGGGTTATCCGGATTCGTTGTTCCAGAGTCAGTGTGGACCTGTTCCAGCGGGACAATATCAGATGTTGTAGCATCCTCGACCGGAATTGGGCAAAGGGGACCGCCTCGAAGGCTGCTACCATCTGGCCCAGAATACTCATACAGTGTCTGATGGTTAGCGTTCTCTTCTGTATTAGAGACCGAACACCATGTAGAAGCTTGTCTACCTTTGTTTGGGGTAGTAACACTCGGTGCTGGCTGGTGTCGAATATCATGCCTAAGAACTCCAACCGTTGTGCTGGTATTAGGCACGATTTTTCGCGGTTTATTATCCAGCCAAATTGTTCTAAAGTTTCCATCGTGACACGTAAACTCCTGATGTCCGTTCCTGTCCCATTACGTCCTCCTTGAGGTACCAGTCGTCCGGGAGCCACAGCCTGTCCGCATGCCGACTTGTCTCCAGCAGTGCTGCCCCCTATGCGTCACCGGTAAGACAGTGCGCTACTCCAGGGAGGGGGAGCCCTATGGCTGGTGGGTAACCGACGCCAATGCGCATTGCAGGGTCGGGCCCCTTTTTCTTCTATGGGTGAGACGCCGCAGAAGTGGTGGAGACACCCCCTGCCTGCGTCTCCCCTGGGAGGCCAGTAGAGCCAGGGAAAAGCCCCGACTCCCCGGATTCCCGCGAATAGCCACGTCTGCCTCCTAGCAGACACTAAGCTAAAGACTAATTAGCTGAGTGCCTGTAGGGGGGATATAGCCAGGGGGAGGAGCTAACACCTTTTTGCTTAGTGTCGCCTCCTAGGGCAGTGGCTATATCCCATGGTCTTGGCTGTGGCCCCCAATGATATGGACGAGAAATACAAGGATCTCTCCCATGATCTGTTTATACTCCGGACTGCGACGGTAACGAGAGGGCATCCGCTACGTCTAGAGGAAAGCAGGTTTTATCACCAACACAGAAGAGGGTTCTTTACTGTAAGAGCAGTAAGACTGTTGAGCTCTCTGCCTGAGGATGTGGTGATCGCAAAATCCATAGAGGAGTTTAAAAGGGGACTTGATGTCTTTCTGCAGGGGAAGGATATTACAGGATATAAATCTTAGGTTAATTGTTAACCCGGGTATACAGGCAGGTAGGAACTATTAGGGGTTGATCCAGGGATTAGTCTGATTGCCATTAGGGAGTCGGGAAGGAATTTTCCCCCAAAAGGGCTAATTGGCTCCTGCCTCTTGTTTTTTTTTTTGCCTTCCTCTGGATCAACAACACAGGAGGATAAACAGGCTGAACTAGATGGACATTGTCTTCATTCGGCCTTACATACTATGTTAATATGCTTTTACCTGCATTAAACAGCAGCCTTCTCCTTTTGCACTGACAAACAAACCAGTTGGGATGGTGGGAATCTGAAATCAGAACACAGAATAACACATTGATAAAAAAAGAATAAAAAGAAAGAAAATGGCTAAGGTCTACATCATTCAGGGCCTTTTTACACGGGACGACTTGTCGCATGCAGATACCCGACAGGTCGTCCCAATGATAATCGTACCCATGCAGGAAACCGAACGATTTATCGATCCATGTAAAAGGCTCTTAGAAAAATAGTAAATACACTTGGACCCATAGATGTATATTCTTTGCTCACCACAGCTTTCTGCAGGATCTTTTTGTTCAGTCTGTGAAGCTCAAAGGTCTCTTGGTAGTCCAAGTTGGTTGATGCGAGAGATACTGTAAGATTAACACCCCCAATATAGGAAAGGATTGCATATTCAGCAAGAGCTTGTAGTGCCACACACGTGTCCTAGCAAGATGACATACAACACAAATAAATCATACATACAAGTAAAGATGCCCTAAAAGATAAAGGACCTAACTGGTGGCCTCTCGTGAATTCCTAAATATTATCTTACAACACTATTATCCTCCTATGTCGTTTATTACTTGATGTCTCTTGTAACAATGTGCTTCCAGGTAACGTCATGCATATGCAAGGATCTGTAGTGCCATACAATCATCCAGATCAACAGTGTAACCATTTTTTAGAGTAGAGTAGATATACTTTTAACATCTGGGGGCCATAGCATAGTAACAGCTTATGTAACAAGCGGGTGACCGCCACCTCTGTGCTTAGGTTTCAGTTTAATGTAGTGGGTACATTGCTAGCAAGTAGCAGTATACCGTGTTTCCCCGATAGTAAGACACCGCCGATTGTAAGACGTATCGGGGGTGTCAGGGGGGTCGGCCAATGTAAGCCGTACCCCGAAAGTAAGACGTAGTGGAGAAAAAAAAAAAATCATTACTCACCTCCCCCGGCGTTCTGTCGCGCTCCGGCAGGATGTCGCTCGCTCCTCGTCCCCAGCGCAGCATTGCTTTCTGAATGCGGGGCTTGAAATCCCCGCCTCCAGAAAGCTAATACACACGCCGTCAGCCAGTTACAGCCATTCAATGACAGCATTGAATGGCTGTGATTGGCTGAAGGCGCACGTGGCTTCAGCCAATTACACTATTCAATGACATCATTGAATGGCTGTGATTGGCTGAAGGCGCACGTGGCTTCAGCCAATCACACCCATTCAATGATGTCATTGAATAGCTGTGATTGGCTGAAGGCGCACGTGGCTTCAGCCAATCACACCCATTCAATGATGTCATTGAATAGCTGTGATTGGCTGAAGGCGCACGTGGCTTCAGCCAATCACACCCATTCAATGATGTCATTGAATAGTGTGATTGGCTGAAGCCACGTGCGCCTTCAGCCAATCACAGCCATTCAATGCTGTCATTGAATGGCTGTAACTGGCTGACGGCGTGTGTATTAGCTTTCTGGAGGCGGGGATTTCAAGCCCCGCATTCAGAAAGCAATACTGCGCCGGGGACGAGGAGCGAGCGACATCCTGCCGGAGCGCGACAGAACGCCGGGGGAGGTGAGTAATGATTTTTTTTTATTATAAGACATACCCCGAAAGTAAGACATAGTGGGGCTTTTGGGGATAAAAAGAAAGTAAGACACTGTCTTACTTTCGGGGAAACACGGTATTATTCTGTCTACAAAGCAATATAGGCAAATAAAGTATGGGGCACATTTACAACCTATTTTATGCCAGTTTCTGGCATAAAAAAAAGTTAAACCATTTTTACACAAATGGGCATTTGCAGAAAAATTTGCAACTTTTGCTATCTTTGGGCTTGACCCTGGTTCCCTCAGCCTCACATGAGAGAATGTCAGAGATAGCCTGGGTTTTCAACATTTCTACTCGGCAGGGTTGATTTCTCTTTTCCAACCTCCTTTGAGGCCCAGATGTCCCTTCCCACCTTTCCCTCCCCTAGATTTTCCTTTCCTACCTGTGTTTATCTATTTTACTTTGCGTTCTATTATATTGTTTGAGTTATCTGAATATCTGTGACATGGGTGTACTCTTTGGATGCTTTTCGAGATCCACTGGCCGAATAGATATGCTGTTAAATTTCCTATTATAGAGCTTGACCAGTCAAACAGCTATAGGTTATTGCTGTTAATTATGTTAATCAAATATTTTTGAACGAAAATTTGCAACTTTTCTCCTTTTTGCACTTTTGAAAAGTGGGTTGGGCTTGTCAGGGGGGGAAGTCACCCAGACTGACGGATTTATGTATAATTTACTCCAGAACCTGTACATGTCCACCAGATCGGACGTGGCATATATTTCTGTCTAGGTGCGCAGAGATGCCGGAGATGCGTTGAATACATGAAGTGTGCACCTTGTGTATTCGCCCCATACGCCCAGGGATATTGTAATAGGACCGACACAGGAGATGCCCGGCTTTTAGTAAATTTCCCCTATGTGTCTTTTCTTGTGTGGTGAACATGCTGCAGCCTCTCATTGTATTCAGCAGTGAAAGCAGGAACACTATAAGGGTCAAGCCAGGGGGAAGTATAAATCATGGCGGCTGGATGAATATTTTGTAATGTGAGCTGCTTTTTCTATAGAACAAGTGATTGGATATCAATTAGTTTCTGTTAATTAGCTGAAAAACTAAATATTCTTTAAAAATGACTTTAGTACAAAAGATTTATAGACAATCCTTTACATAATCTTTCTTATGCAAGGCTAGAGAGCGGCTTTAGGTTATGGAAATTGACAAAAAAAACTTGTTTGTTATTTCACAATATATGATAAATCACTGATCTGCATTCCGTTACAATCAGAATAACACATTAATTCATGCACTAAAATTCAGTGTCCAACCTGTGTTGATGAAAACCCCCCCAAGGCATTTCGTTGCTGGGAAAGCCATTTTACTACTGGAAGAGCAGACGCCACGTCTCCAAGAAGGGTGTAGGTTAGCAAGGCGTAAGCAGTCATTTCTACTTCTGCGGAGATCACTGAATGAAAAGGAGAAGGGTCAGGTGACTGGAGGCCATGTGCACACCTGGGTTTAATTAAAAAGGAGTCGTCAGCAGTTTTGCTAATTCAAAACTACTGATAGTGCCAGGTAAGGGCAGAAACCGGTATATATAGGTACCTATAATGATTTTAGGATCCCCAGCAGTCAGCAAACTAACGGTGCATTCAGACGACCGTATATCGGCTGGGTATTCACGCCGGCCGATATACGGTGTCTCTCTCTGCAGGGGGAAGAGGCTGGAAGAGCCGGGAGCAGTGCTCTGAGCTCCCGCCCCCTCTCTGCCTCCTCTCCGCCCCTCTGCACTATTTGCAATGAGAGGAGGCGGGACAGGGGCGGGGCTAAGTTTCAGGAATTAACGCTGCTAAACTCACTCCCACCTACGGCCGATGCCATGTGTTCCCATAGGAGCCCATGCAGCGGCCGACGTATTCCAGCCCAAAACATAGTTCCAGGACTGTTTTGGTTCCGACGTAAAAACGCCTGGTGCTATATTAGCCTGGCCGGGCGTTTTTACCTCTCACAAATACGCCCATGTGATCTGATGCATTGGAACCCAATGAAAACGCCCTACCCGCAGAGGGAGTCGGCTGTCACCGATAACCGACCTCCTGCTGCAACAGCGGGGGTGCATCGGAGCAGCGACCCCTGTGACATCATCAGACTCTCGCGATGAAATCGCAGAGAGCCCGACGGGTTGCCATTGCAACAGAATGCCAGCTGACAGGACATCACTATGACAAGCGATAAGGCATTGCAGGACATTGCTGCAAAGCCTTGTCATAGCAATCATAGGTGTGATTGTAGAAGCACCCTAGAGGGACATAAAAAGTGTAAAAAAAAAGATAAACATAATGTAAAAAAAAAATGCTTATTTTTTTTTCATATTGCCTCCCAAAAAATGCAATAAAAGTGATCAAAAAAGCTGCATGTACCCCAAAATTGTACCAAAAAAAAAACTACAGCTCATCTCGCAAAAACTAAGCCCTCACAGCGCTCTATTCTTGGAAAAATAAAAAAGTTATAGGACTTTGAATGCAGCGATTTAGAAAAAAAATAATTTCCCAAAAATTGTTTTAATTGCGGAAAAGTGGAAAAACCGGAAAAAAATTTAAGAATTTTGCTATTGTTGTAATTGTACCGGCCCGCAGAAAAAATGTATCGTGTCATTTATGCTGCATGATTAACGCTGTCCAAAAAAATCTATGGCAGAATTGATGCGTTTTCTTTCCCTGCTATCTTAAAAAAAAATTAATAAAAATTTTACGATATAGTCCAAAATGGCACCAATAAAGACTACAGTTTGCCACGCAAAAAACAAGCCCTTATACGGCCGCAGCGATGGAAAAAGACAAAAGTTTTGGCTTTTGAAAAATGGATATCAAAATCCGCCAAAAATGATTGCATCCTTAAAGGGGTTGTCCCGCGGCACCAAGTGGGTCTATACACTTCTGTATGGCCATATTAATGCACTTTGTAATGTACATTGTGCATTAATTATGAGCCATACAGAAGTTATAAGAAGTTTTTCACTTACCTGCTCCGTTGCTAGCGTCCTCGTTTCCATGGAGCCGACTAATTTTCGCCGTCTAATGGCCAAATTAGCCGCGCTTGCGCAGTCCGGGTCTTCTTCTGTTCTCAATGGGGCTCCGTGTAGCTCCGTGTAGCTCCGCCCCGTCACGTGCCGATTCCAGCCAATCAGGAGGCTGGAATCGGCAATGGACTGCACAGAAGAGCTGCGGTCCATGGAGGGAGAAGATGCCGGTGGCCATCTTCACCGGTAAGTATAGAAGTCACCGGAGCGCGGGGATTCAGGTAAGCGCTGTGCTGTTTTTTTTTTAAGTCCCTGCATCGGGGTTGTCTCGCGCCGAACGGGGGGAGGGGGGGGGTTGAAAAAAAAAAAACCCGTTTCGGCGCGGGACAACCCCTTTAAGCCTAAAATAGGCCCTGTCCTTAAGGGGTTCTGTGTATGCAGAATGAAAATGACATCCTTTGAGTTACTGGGGAGTTGCTGAGGGGCTCCCGAGTCACCCCTTAAAATGTGCTAATACCCCCTTGATTTGTGACAGCCCCCTCTAGCGGCACTGGAATCCCATGCATGCTCCTTTGCTTTCTCTTGCCCAGTCTGGTCATACACCCATAGCGCCCAGCACAGGTATAAAGCGCATGTGAATCCAGGCAGCTCCACTGTGCATGACAAGGCTGGAGAAGAGAAGGCAGAATGAAGGAGCATGCATGGGATTTCAGCCAATTTCAAAATCTTGCGTATGTATATATATTACCTGACTGTGATAGCCCATCATTAAAACCCAAGAAGGCGTCCTCCTCTGTTGCCAATGAGCCCGTCAAACTCCAATGAGTGAAGCCATCTTAAATCAAGAGAGACAAACCGATTACAAAAGATTGTGAGGAGATATGAAGTGTTTTTTGGGGAGTGAGCAGTATATACGGTACCTTTTGTTATAGCCATGCTGTTTAGTCTCCTGAGAGCCACAGGAGCAGAAGTGCTGCGCAACAGCGTTAAAGCGTAAGTAGTCAAGGCTGTGGTATAAGGGTCGTTTGCTGAATACAAGTGGGACTCCAAATATACTTTGGCTTTTGAAACTGCAAGTTTTTCTTCCTGGGAAAACAAGTAAAAAAAAAACTACTAGGAGCAAAAATCAGAATGCAAATGTCTGTAATGTGATAACCGATTGTGTGATATTTCAGCACATTTGGGGAGTGTCTATGCTCTCCTCCATCGTGTGTGTTTAGCACGTTGGCTCTTACCTCCGATGTGACTCCCGTCTCCAGTAGAGCTGCTACAACATAGGCTGTTAAAGCAATTTTCCCATGATTCCCACCCTGTACAAAAGAGAACATAAGATGTAATATCGGTACCCACACTGGGATTGTCTTTGAAAACCTACGATGGGAGTTGAAATATATTGGATTACAATGGAAAGAACTCGATTACGGTAGCTTTCAGGAAAAATTAACCCCTGACTCACCGGCATATTTTTTGCTTCAAGGACCAAGCGATTTTCATCATTGCATTGCAAGAGCCATAACCGTAGGAGGGTTTTTTTTTTTTGTGATGAATTGTATTTTTTTTAATGGCACCATTCTGGGGTACATATAATGTGCTGTACAACGTTTATTACATTTTTTTGGGGATGTGAGATGGAAAACCCCCCTAGAAATATCACCATTGTTTTTGGGTTTTGCTTCATTATTCAGTCAAAAATTACATGATAACCTTCTTATCTGAATTAGCAATGATGTCAAGGTTAAAGAGGTTTTTTTAAACTTTTTTAAAATTATTTTTGCACCATAAAATTAAGTTTTTAAGAAAAACACTTGTATCTGCATCGCCGTATTCTAGGATCCTCTAACATTTTTATTTTTCCAGAATCAGAGCCCTGTGACGGCTTGTTTTTTTGCGGGAAGACTTGTAATTTTAACTGGTACCATTCTGAGGTACATGTGACATTTTATTGCATTTTGTGAACGGTGAGGGGAAAAAAAAATAGCAATTCTGGCATTCTTTTTTTTTAAATTTTTGCGTTATTCACCAAGCAAGATAAATAAGATCCTTTCATTGTCTGGGGTTGCTATTAATGTGGTAATACCTATTATGTGCTGTGTTCATTTTTTGGTATTTCTTCTATTTAAAATGGGTGTTTGTGGGTAAAAATGCGTATTTTTTTAAAGCTGGATTTTTTTTCTTTATACTTTATTGAACTTTTTTTGACACTATTTTTCAGTCCCTTAAGATGCGATTGTCTGATCACTAGGATAGTAGGATACATTACTTATGTAGTGCATTCTATTGAGCCTATAACAGCAGCCTATTAGACTTGTGAGAGGAGGGCCCTAATATGCTGAGTTACATAGCAGACATGAAGACATTTGTCAGGCTTCCAGCTGTCATGGTAACCCATAGGTACCTTGCAATTGTGCCAATGGATGGCAGAAGAAGCCCCCTCCTCGGTCATCTGCTTACATGATGCAGTTGCTATTGACTACATAGAATGTTAAGCTAAAAAAAGACATATGTCCATCTAGTTCAGCCTATTACCCCACCAATGTTTATCCAGAGATAGGCAAAAATCCCCAATGAGGTAGAAATCAATTTACCTCATTTAAGGAAAAAAAAATCATTCCTGACTCCAAGTCTGGCAATCAGAATAATCCCTGGATCACCAACCCTTCTGAGTAATCAGTGACTAAAACATGTAGTATAGTATCGCTCAAGAAAGGCATGTAGGCCCATTTGAAACTCTTTTAGCGAGTTCGCCATGGCCACGTCCTCAGGCAGAGAGTTCTACAGTCTCACTGCTCTTACAGTAAAGAACCCCCTTCTATGTCGGTGTAGAAACCTTCTTTTCCTCTAGACGTAGAGGATGCCCTCTTGTTACAGTCTTGGGTATAAATCGATGATGGGAGAGATCTCTGTATTGTCGCCTAATCTATCTATACATAGTTATTAGAGTGCCCCCTTGTTACAGTCCTGGGTATAGATAGATTGTGGGAAAGATCTCTGTATTGTCCCTTGATATATTTATATATAGTTATTCAGTCGCCCCTCATCAGTCTTTTTGCTAAAGTGAATAACTTTAATTTTAATAACCGCTCTGGGTATTGTAGTCCGCCCATTCCATTTATTACTTTAGTTGCCTGGCTTTATACCCACTCAAGCTCTGATAGGTCCTTCTTAAGTACTGGTGCCCAAAGCTGTACACCATATTCCATTTGTAGTCTGACCAGTGACTTGTAAACAGGAAGAACAATGTTCTCGTCATGCGCCCCTATAGACCTACTTTGATGCACAGCATGATCCTATTTGTCTTGGCTGCAGCTACCTGACACTGGTTGCTCTAGATAACGATATACTTAAAGGGGTTGTCCCGCGCCGAAACGGGGTTTTTGTTTCTTTTGCATAGGCCCCCCGTTCAGCGCAGGACAAACCCAAGGGATGTGTTGACATTAAAAAAAAAAAATTTTACTTACCCGAATCCCCTCTCTGCAACTTCTTCCTTCTTTTCCTCCAAGATGGCTGCCGGGATCTTCACCAACGCTGCACCGCGGGTCTTCTCCCATGGTGCACCGTGGGCTCTGTGCGGTCCATTGCCGATTCCAGCCTCCTGATTGGCTGGAATCGGCACACGTGTCAGGGCGGAGCTACGCGATGACGCGTAGAAGGGGCGGAGCCAGAACGCCGCTCGTGCCCGGACCGACCAGAAGGGAGAACACCCTTCTGCGCAAGCGCGTCTAATTGGGCAATTAGACGCTGAAATTAGACGGAGCCATGGAGACGGGGACGCCAGCAACGGAGTGGGTAAGTGAATAACTTCTGTATGGCTCATATTTAATGCACGATGTACATTACAAAGTGCATTATTATGGCCATACAGAAGTGTATAGACCCACTTGCTGCCTCGGGACAACCCCTTTAACTAAGATTTCCAAGTCCTTTTCCATGTCAGTGTTACCCAATGGTTTCCCTATTTAGTGTGTGACACGTATTTCCATGCAAATGTGCAGAACCTTACATTTATGAGTGTTAAATCTCATTTGACACTTTTCTGCCCCCAACTTATCCACTTCCATTTGCAACGGTATTCTGTTGTCTGTTAATAGCATCTCTTAGAAACCCTTCAAACATTTTACCCACAATAGAAGTTAGACTTACCAGCCTATAGTTTCCAGGTTCACTTTTTGAATATTGGTACTACATTAGCTATGTGCCAATCCAGTGGAACAGACCCCATCACTATAGAGTCCTTCAAAATCAGAAAGAATGGTCTGTCTATCACATTTACATAATTTTATTTAGAAATCGGGGGTGTATGCCATCGCAATTTGTCTATTTTAGTATTTTTTAAGATGGCTCTGCACTTCTTCCTGGGTTAGACTGGTGACATGGTGACATTTAGTGGAGAGTTTACATTATCACTTTGCATTTCATCTGACACTTCATTTTCCTCTGTGAATACACTGGAGCTATTTCATAGATTTGTTTTCTCCTCATCACCCTCTACAATTTATTCTACATATTTACTAAAAGGACAACATTTTCAGTATGAATTGTTTTACTATTTCTATAATTGAACAGTTTAGGGTTAGATTTATTCTTCAGCAATGAGTCCTTGTCTCCACTTTGCTGCTTTTATCTGCTTTTCATATCATTTATTTTTTTCCTTGTAGGTTTTTAGTGCTTCTTCGCCGCCTTCTTGTTTTAGTATTTCAAACTGTTTATTGCCCCCTATACATCTTTATTGAGCCACAGTGGTTTTCCTTTATTCCTGTAAGGTTTGAACCTCTCACAGTAAGGCCGCCCGTCTACAGGCGTTGCAGTATCCCGGGAGCAGGAGCCGGCAGACGAATCTCCGACAGATAGGCTGAATGCGGAGAATTGCAGCAATTCGCAGCATGCTGCGAATTGCCATCCGCGAGCGGAGAATCACAATGATTCTCTGCTTGCGGACACGGGACCGGTGCTTTCCATAGCAACGCCGTAGACAGGGAGCCTAAGTATTTAAGATGCTTTTAAACATTGCCCATTTATTGTTTGTACTTTTATTTTTGAGGACATTATCCCAGTCAATAAGGTTAAGGGCCATTGCTCAGCTGATCGCACTTTGCCTTCCTAACATTTAGTATTTTTGTAGCTCCCTGATGAAACTCGCTTTTGAAAGTCAAGTGGGAATTTATTATATCATGGCCATAATTTCCTATAATAGCATTTAAGTGGTTAAATTGCGAGAATCTAAGGTTTTGCCTCTCCTGACTATTAGAGCAGGAGCCTGGCTGTCAGTAGTCAGCCAAGCCACCGCCGTTAAAAGACGTACGTGCATGTTTAAAACCCATTAGTGAAGTAATTAAAAAGGCACTTTGGCCGCCACTAAGGGGTTAAGGAGAACAGAGTCTTTGTGTGAGAAAAGACAGGAAAGGACATGTTTCAGGAGGCTGGACATGTTTCAGGAGGCTGGAATCGGCACATATGACGGGGCGGAGCTACGCGATGACGCGTACAAGGGGGCGGAGCCAAAACGCCGCTGCTTCCGAGCCGAAGGGAGAAGACCCATCTGCGCAAGCGCGTCTAAAAAAGCAAGAAGACACCGAAATTAGACGGAGCCATGGCGACGGGGACGCTAGCAACGGAGCAGGTAAGTGAATAACTTCTGTATGGCTCATATTTAATGCACGATGTACATTACAAAGTGCATTTATATGGCCATACAGAAGTACTTAACCCCACTTGCTTTCGCGAGACAACCCCTTTAAAGCAGTAAGCAAAGAGAATTGCTGAGGCAGTGGTTTACAAGAAAGTATAACAGCTAAATTAACAGTACATATAAGCTTTCCCCATGACGACTCAGATAAATCTTGTTTATTTTATCTATGATTTTGTCCAGACGGAACATGACGCTTGTTTTCTTTGTCCTGTAAAAATGATTTTATTTTACTTTTTGTATTAACAGTGGCATGGACTGTTTTTCTAGACTTCTGCTTACCTGAATGTCCTTGTTTAGAATTCGACCCATAGCTGGAAAAGAGCCATCCCTCTTTTGGTGCTGGATAATCCAGTCTTTTGCTGCTGAAAGCTCCAATGGATCAATAAAGATGAAGTCCCGAGATTGTGCAAATGATTTCAACACAAAGGCTGTGAGCCTGTAAAAAAAAAAAGACAGTATAATGAGAACGCCAGCATAGTGGTGGAGCATAGAGATTGTGCTGATTTCTTTGACTACTTCTTTACCACATGCTTCCAGAAGAGTCCCTCTCTCCAAATGCACTATATGAGCCATCCTGTCTCTTGTATGATAGCTGGCGCTGATAACCTGTGAAAAGAGAGAGAAAATTACTACAAAGTTCCACAGCTATAGAATAAAGAAATAGACGTAAGGGCCTCTTTACAGACTGAATCAGACTGTCTAAACAGGCAGTTGGTCACTTAGGAATGACCACCTGTTTACTGTGAGTGGAGGCAAGTGGGCGCTCCACCTCCATTCACTAGCGATAATCATTGGTGTGTAAAAGTACGGAAATGATTATCGCTAGGACGACTGTCAGACAGGTCATCACGTGTAAAAGGGCTCTTAGTCAACAGACTAACGAGTACTGCACTTACAGTTACAAGGAAAAGTAAGTGAACACTTAGAAATGACTGCAGAAATCCAAGTAATTCCAAATACAATGTGGTCTGATTGTCAAAGTCACAGTTACAGATGAACATAATCTTGAGTAAACATCCATAGTGTAGGGAGAAAAAGTATGAGAACCTCTGTGGTAATGACTTGTCCCTGTGGTAATTGGGTAAATGTGTTTCAATTATGGAGTGGAGATTGAAAGTGTGGATTTCACAGGTTATTTTCCCATTAAATAAAGCCGCACAAAGCCTGGTTACTTCTCCTCAAAACTGGTTAGTATGACATGTGCCTCGATACAAAAAACGACTTTCAGAAAACCTCAGAAGACATATAATATAGAGTCACATAGAGTTGGAAAAGGCTACAAATGCATTGCTAAAGACATAGGTGAACATCAATACATGGCTACTCAAATTATCTACAAATTCTGACTATTAAGGACCATTGCTATCGACCCGAATTTGGGATATCCTGTTAAAATCACTCCAAGAGCACGACAAAATTCTGAAAAAGGTGAGAAGGAACTCAAAGGGAACAGAAAAACCTGCAGAAGACTATACAAATTAGAAAAACATCTGTCCATTACTAGAACGCATTGAATAGGAATGGTGTTCACGGACGGACACCATAAAGAAAGTTGCTATCCATAGAAAAAAAAAAACACCACGGCTATATCAAGTTTGCCTGATTCCTACTGGATGTTCCACAATGCTTCTGGGGAAAGTGTTCTATGGGTAGATGGGACAAAATTAGGACTTTTAGTATGAATGCAAAAGGCTATGTAGGGAGGAAAAAATGGGCACACCAACACTAAAGCTCATCCCAACTGTAAAGCATGGTAGAGGCAGCATCATGGTTTTGGTTGTTTTGCTGCCTCATGGTCTGGACTTCTTGTTATCCTTGAGAGAACAATGGATTTTAAAGCGTATCAAAACATTTTATAAGTGAATGTAAGGGCAATGGTCCATGACATCAAGCTGTAGAGATGTTGGGTGATGTAACAAGATAATGACCCAAAGACTGCAAGTAACTCAGCAAATGATTGCTTGGCAAAGCAGATTTGTGCTTTGGATTGATCAAGTCAGTGTCCTAACCTTACCCTTATTAAGATGCTGTGGCTGCTTAGTATGCAAGGCATCCCTGAAATATTGATGAATTGAAACATATTTACAGGGAGGAATGGTCCAAAATTGCTCCTCAGCATTTTGTATACCTAATTTGCAGTTGCAGGAAATGTTTGGTGGAGGCAATTGCTGCTAAAAAGAAGGCTACAAGTTGTCAAATTCAAGGGTTCACTACTAGAGATGAGCGAGCATACACGCTAAGGCTAACTACACGAGCGAGTAGTGCCTTAGTCGAGTATCTGCCCGCTCGTGTCTAAAGATTCGGCTGCCGGCGCGGGTGACAGGTGAGTTGCGGCGGTGAGAGGGGGGGGGGGGAGGGAGAGAGGGATCTCCCCTCTGTTCCTCCCCGCTCTCCCCCGCCGCTCCCTGCATGCTGCCGGCACCCGAATCTTTAGACACGAGCGGGCAGATACTCGACTAAGGCACTACTCGCTCGAGTAGTTAGGCTTAGCGAGTATACTCGCTCATCTCTAATCACTACTTCTCCCTACACTGTGGATTTTTATTTAATGTGCCAGGTGTTTGTGTGTTATTAAATTAGTTAGATTGTGTTTGTAATTGTGACTTCACTAATATCAGACCATGTAATCAGTAATCAATGCAGAAATCCTGGTAATTCCAAAGGGTTCACTTAAGGCCTATTTAGACAACGATTATCGCTCAAAAGCCATCTAGGCAAGCTAAAAGTCAGCTATGAGCCTTATCAGCGCCGCACGCTGAGTTCTCCGTGGGATACCAGCTGATAGCATTCTTTCAGCTGGCATCCCACATGGAGCTCTGAGTGCTAGCTCCGAGAACAAAGCAGCTCCTGCTGTTCTCTGCGTTATCAGCTCAGCGGGATACCAGCTGAGAGCTCAGACAATAAAGCAGCTGTTTGCATATACAAAGTAGTATTCTTGGAACTATCAGTGGTGTCCCGCTCCGCCTGCATTTAACGCTTAAAGGGGTTGTCCCGCGCCGAAACGTTTTTTTGTTTTTTTTTCATAGACCCCCCGTTCAGTGTGGGACAAACCGAAGGAACGTGATAAAAAAATAAAAAATTTTACTTACCCGAATCCCGTCTCTGCAGCTTCTTTCTTCTTTGCAGCCAAGATGGCCGCCGGGATCTTCACCCACGATGCACCACGGGTCTTCTCCCATGGTGCACCGTGGGCTCTGTGTGGTCCATTGCCGATTCCAGCCTCCTGATTGGCTGGAATCAGCACACGTGACGGGGCGGAGCTACGCGATGACGCGTAGAAGGGGGCGGAGCCAGAACGCCGCTCGTGCCGAGACCGAAGAGAAGGGAGAAGACC
Organism: Eleutherodactylus coqui; assembly: GCF_035609145.1. Lineage (NCBI taxonomy): Eukaryota > Metazoa > Chordata > Amphibia > Anura > Eleutherodactylidae > Eleutherodactylus > Eleutherodactylus coqui. The sequence goes on along the minus strand of NC_089841.1, from coordinate 263,869,999 downwards.
CTTCTGCGCAAGCGCATCTAATCGGGAGATTAGACGCTGAAATTAGACGGCACCATGGCGACGGGGACGCCAGCGCAGGGAAGGTAAGTGAATAACTTCTGTATGGCTCATATTTAATGCACGATGTATATTACAAAGTGCATTAATATGGCCATACAGAAGTGTACAACCCCACTTGCTGCCGCGGGACAACCCCTTTAAGTAGCTAATTAAAAGTTTATGCAAAGATGATCGCACAAAACTGTCACTCAAACTGTCGTTTGAGCAATTTTTCAGATTAAATGGGCCTTTACTTTCTCTTTCAAATGTAGGCTGAATAAAATAATATGGTCATTTTATACTGGGCCTCCTATGATAAGACATCCTAGCAGAGGAAAGAGGACAACAGAGGTCGCAATATGGCCCTGGTGAACGACCCTCAGTACACAAAAATGTTAGAACCTAAGAATGCTTACATCATTAACAATTCTAGGTATAGAGACATTTTGGACATGCAAGTAATACAGACATGAAGTGAAAATGAATGGGGCCTATGGATACAACAGACGTACAAGGGGGTGCTGATAAGTCTTTGGCTTTGTGTTCTTTTTTTGTTTCTATGGTAACGAATGTTACATCCCATGAAAGCCTTATGTGTCTAATATACGTTTTCAAAATATTGTGTTTGAACAGTGATCTCGGCACGTGGGAAAACAACATGGCGGAGTCTAAGGTGATATTCACAGCAAATGAGAGCAGAGGAGTGATAAAATTCTTGTTTCTGCAAGGAAAGTCCGCGAAAGATATTCATGGTGATATGTCGCAGACATTGGGCGATCAATGCCCTCCATATTCTACAGTTAGGAACTGGATTGCCAAATTTAAAACGGGCCACTTCAGCACCAATGATGAGGAACGTCCTGGACGACCGAGAGAGGTTGTTGTTCTGGGGATCGTCGATGCTATGCACAACCTCATACTGGAGAATCGGCGAATTTCAGCTAAAGGAATAGCAGACATCATGGGGATTTCTTGTGAACGTGTTTGTATCATTATCCATGAACATTTGAACACGAAGAAGCTATCTGCAAAGTAGGTCCCCAAATGTTTGACAACAGATCAGAAAAGCATGCGAGTGAAAACTTCCTGGTCCATTTGTCAGCGTTTCCAGACTGATAAGAACTTCCTGGATCGACTGGTCACTATGGATGAGACCTGGATTTATTTGTATGACCCTGAAACTGACAATGTTACCATGCAGCAGCTGCCGGGGCCGCAGGTGGTTGGTCGGAGCGGTGCGCATGCTCGTGGGTCCAGGCGGCAGCGTGTGCGCGGGCGTCTGAGTGCAGCTCTATGCATGAGTCCCTCTTATGAGACTCTGCTAGGAGGCGTTGCCTCCCCCTCTCCGCCCCTGGGCGGAGGCTTCTGTTTATAAGGCTGGCAGTGAGGTCCATTCACTGCCAGTTATTGGTTTCTGCTCAGTGTGCTAGCTTCCTGCCTCTGACAGTCTCCTGTGTTCAGCTTGTCTGCGTTATCTGCCAGGTTATCCATCTGCCTCGGTCTGCTTTATTCACCTGCCATTCCTGTCAGTATCCTAACCTGTTCCCATCTTGGTACGCCAGCGTCCCTCCTCGGTCCCTAGCGAGTGTAGGGACCGCCGCCCAGTTGCCCGCCTGGGGTTAGCCAGGAGTGGAGGCAAGTAGGCAGGGACAGGGGTTGCGGGTAAGTTCTAGGGCAACCCAGGCTGGCGTATCATCGGGTAGGATACCGTAACATAATAACTGGCCCTTAAGAAATTTCCCTACGGGTTTTTGTTTGGTCTCCAATGGAGACTATGAGCGTCCTTGCTAACCAGTTGCAGGAGCTAGCGGGCGTGATCCAAGACCTGTCCGGTCGTGTGGTGGCCCAAGAGCAGCGGATGTTGGCGCATGTTCCTGCCGCCCCATCTATTCCTGAACCCAAATTTCCTCTCCCTGAGGTGTTTTCTGGGAAGAGAAGCAAGTTTTTTGTTTTTCAGCAGGCATGTAAACTATATCTCCGGATGCGGCCCGGATCCTCCGGCTCTGAGTCCCAGAAGGTAGGATTGATTCTGTCCTTGCTGCGGGGTCCCCCCCAGACATGGGCCTACTCCTTACCTGAGAGTTCTGCTTGCCTGCGCTCTGTTAATGCATTTTTTCAGGAACTAGGAGGTATTTTTGATGAGCCGGACCGGGTGGGGTTAGCAGTGTCTCACCTCATGGCTTTGCGTCAGGGGCAGCAGTGTGCTGAAGACTACTGCTCTACGTTTAGACAGTATGCCGGTGAAACCTCCTGGAATGATGGCGCCCTCAAAGATGTGTTTTTGTTGGGCCTTTTTGATGCTATCAAGGATTTAATTATTTCCCATTCCGCTCCCATAACACTTAATGAGGCGATGGTATTGGCAGTAAAGGCTGACAGGAGACTGAGATCTAGAGAAAAGGAACGTCAGGCCTGTAGAACTAGGGAGTCCTGTAGATCCGTTACCATTTCTCCCATGCCAGCTCCAGGGGCCGAGCCTATGGAAGTGGACCAGTTAAGTCCTGGGGAACGGCGACGGTTCCAGATGACTCACCATCTTTGCCTCTACTGTGGAGAAGACGGACATCAAGTAGCAACCTGTCCACAGAAGCAACGTCAACATCAGGCTGAAGCGGCGGAAGAATGACCGATCCTAGGCGATTCTCTGAAGGGTCGCCTAGGGTCACAGCTACTCCCTAGGTTGTTGGTGCCTTGTCAGATTGGCTTCCGGAATTTTATTCGGTCCGGTCAAGCCTATATTGATTCGGGTGCTGCAGTCAATTTGATTAATTTAAATTTTTTCAGACCTCTAATAACCGAATTTTCCATGCTGAAGCCCCCCATGCGCTTCATTGGTATTGATTCGACCCCTCTCTCCGCAGGTGTTGTTAAATGGAGGACTCCAATTCTGCAGTTCACTGTGGGTGTTCTCCATTCTGAGAATCTGTCTTTCCTAGTTATGGAAAATATGTCTGTTGATGTGGTGCTTGGTATGCCCTGGTTGGCACTGCACAATCCCCAATTTGATTGGTCCACCCGGGAATTGACTCATTGGGGGTCATCCTGTCATAATCACCTAACTACTATAGCCCTGTGGTCCGTAGATACTGTGCTTATTCTGGAATATTTGTCGGATTTTCAGGACATATTCTCCAAAAGACTGTCTGAGGCATTGTCTCCCCATAGGGAGTGGGACTGTGGTATTGATCTGATCCCCGACAGTCCCATCCCTAAGGGAGCCATTTTCAATTTGTCAGGGCGTGAGCACGAAGCCCTTAAGTGCTATATCTCGGAGTCTCTGGTCAAATGACATATCCGGCCATCCAGGTCCCCTGCAGGGGCAGGTCTCTTTTTTGTTGAGAAGAAGGATGGGACATTGAGGCCTTGTGTGGATTATCGGGCCTTGAATAAAATCACAGTGAAGAACCAGTGCCTCTTGCCCCTAATTCCTGACTTGTTGAATCAGGTGGTAGGGGCCCACTGGTTCTCCAAACTGGACTTGCGGGGGGCTTACAACTTAATTTGCATTCGAGAGGGAGATGAATGGAAGACGGCGTTCAACACTCTGTAATGCCCCCGCTGTGTTTCAGGGTTTTATGAACGCGGTTTTTCACGACTTCCTGGGGGTATTTCTGGTCATATATCTTGATGACATCCTGGTGTATTCTCCTGACTCGGATTCACATGTGTGGCACCTGAGGTTGGCTCTGACCCGTTTGCGCTAGTATCAACTTTTTGTCAAGTTGGAGAAATGTACATTTGGTTCTAAACAAGTATCTTTCCTTGGTTATGTGATTTCACCCACGGAGATACAGATGGAGTCTGATAAAGTAGCAGCAATCTCCCAATGGGTCAGACCAGACAACCTTAAGGCTCTCCAGCGGTTCTTGGCTTTTGCAAATTTTTACCGGAAATTCATTAAGAATTACTCGGTTATTGCTCAACCCTTAACCGATCTGACTAAGAAGGGGGCTGACTTGGTAAAATGGTCGCCGGCAGCCCTAGAGGCCTTTAGTCATCTAAAAAGGGCATTTACGATTGCCCCGGTGTTAATACAGCCGGATGCGCGTCTACCCTTTTTCATTGAGGTAGATGCATCTGAGGTGGGGACAGGGGCAGTATTGTCGCAGTAAGTCAGTGGGAGATCTGGGTATAGCCCATGTGCGTTCTTTTCGCGGAAGTTTAGTTCAGCAGAACGCAACTACGATGTGGGTAACCGTGAGTTACTGGCAATCAAAGGAGCTTTAGAAGAGTGGCGACACCATCTTGAGGGTGCTAGACACCCTATTACCGTATATACTGATCACAAGAATTTGGTATATCTCGCCAATGCTAAAAGACTCACAGCTCATCAAGCCAGGTGGGCGTTGTTCTTCGCCAGGTTTAATTTCGTCGTGACATATATCGCAGGAGAGAACAACGTGAAAGCAGACGCCCTGTCACGGAGTTTCGGGGTGCCGGAAAGTGAGACTATGACCCCCGAGAATAGCTTGGCACCTGGCGTGGTGGTGGCAGCTGTAGAATGTAACTTCGTCCCTCAGCTACAGAATGCTCAGCAGGACGCTCCTTCGGGGGTGCCGGAGGGCAGATGGTTTGTGCCAGAGACCTAACGTCTTAGAGTCATGGATGAATCTCACTCCTCGGTTCTCGCAGGTCATCCAGGGTTTCAGGGAACCCTGGATCTTTGTCTCAGACACTTCTGGTGGCCAGGCATGTCTCAGGAGATCAGCAGCTTTGTTAAGAGATGCTCTGTCTGTGCACGCAATAAGAGTCAGCGGTGTCCTCCAGAGGGCCCTCTGAGACCGTTACCGGTACCTTCTAGTCCGTGGTCGCAGTTATCGGTAGATTTTATCACTGATCTACCAGAATCCCAGGAGTGCACCACTATCTTAGTGGTTGTCGACCGGTTCTCAAAGATGGCACATTTTGTGGCGTTAAAGAAGCTACCGTCGGCAAAAGAGTTTGCCAAGATTTTTGTAAAAGAAATAATTCGTCTACATGGGGTTCCCCAAAATATTGTATCTGATCGCGGGGTTCAGTTTGTGTCGCAGTTTTGGCGTGCCTTCTGCAGAAACCTGGGAACGTCGCTTTCCTTCTCCTCAGCATTCCACCCGCAAACTAATGGTCAGACTGAGCGGAAGAACCAGGATTTAGTGCAATATTTACGGTTGTTTGCTGGCGAAAAGGCTCATCAGTGGGCAGAGTTCCTGCCGTTGGCAGAGTTTGCGCTAAACAACCGCACTTGTTCTTCCACTGGGGTATCTCCATTCTTTTGTGTATACGGTCAGCATCCTCGATTCCTTACAGCGATCCCTACTCCATCTGTCTGTCCTGCAGCTGATGTCGCCACAGATACTCTGCAGGGAGTATGGAAAGAGGTACAGAATAACTTGGAAGCAACGGGGGCTCGTATGCAGTTGCGTAGTGGGAAGAGTCTGTCCGTATCTGAACCTTACAGGATGGGACAGAAAGTATACCTGTCTTCTAAAAATCTCAAATTAAGGGTCCCATCTTTGAAGCTGGCGCCGCGTTACGTGGGTCCCTTTGTCATCACACGTGTGGTGAACCCGCTCGCCTATGAACTGGGTTTGCCAGCTACATGGAGGGTTCACAGGGTGTTCCATAAATCTTTATCGAAACCTTTTGTCCCTTCGGTTTTGTCCCCTTCGGGTCCCCAAATGTTCGACAACAAATCAGAAAAGCATGCGAGTGAAAAACTTCCTGGTCCATTTGTCAGCGTTTCCGGACTGATAAGAACTTCCTGGATCAACTGGTCACTATGGATGAGACCTGGATTTATTTGTATGACCCTGAAACTGACAATGTTACCATGCAGCAGCTGCCAAGGCCGCGGGTGGTTGGTTGGCGCGGTGCGCGTGGGTCCAGGCGGTGGCGTGTGCGCGGGCGTCTGAGTGCAGCTCTATGCATGAGTCCCTCTTATGAGACTCTGCTAGGAGGTGTCGCCTCCCCCTCTCCGCCCCTGGGCGGAGGCTTCTGTTTATAAGGCTGGCAGGGAGGTCCATTCACTGCCAGTTATTGGTTTCTGCTCAGTGTGCTAGCTTTCTGCCTCTGACAGTCTCCTGTGTTCAGCTTGTCTGCGTTATCTGCCAGGTTATCCATCTGCCTCGGTCTGCTTTATTCACCTGCCATTCCTGTCAGTATCCTAACCTGTTCCCATCTTGGTACGCCAGCGTCCCTCCTCGGTCCCTAGCGAGTGTAGGGACCGCCGCCCAGTTGCCCGCCTGGGGTTAGCCAGGAGTGGAGGCAAGTAGGCAGGGACAGGGGTTGCGGGTAAGTTCTAGGGCAACCCAGGCTGGTGTATCATCGGGTAGGATACCGTAACAGACAAGCAGTCAAAAGAGTGGAAGCACAGTGGTTCTCCTTGGCCAAAGAAGTTCAGGGTGCAAAAATCAGCCACTAAGGTGATGGCATTTGTGTTTTGGGATAAGGAGGGCGTGCTGCTAGTGGACTACCTTTAAAATGGTTCCACCATCAATGCAAGGTATTACATTGAACTTTTGGACCAATGGAAGGCAGCTCTGAAGGCCAAAAGGCGCGGCAAGCTGTCCAAAGAAATCTTGTTCCTGCAAGACAATGCCTCTGCTCACACTGCACAAGCGACCACGACAAAACTGGTGGAGCTAGACTTCCAGCTGGTTGACCACCAACCTTATTCACCAAGATCTAGCTCCCTCTGACTTTCATCTGTTTCCAAACCTGAAGAAACACCTCAAGGGTACCAAATTTCACACCATTTCTGACGCCATGGCTGCTACGGATGACTGGTTTGAGGCACAACCGAAATCTTTCTTTTTGCAAGGCTTACAGAACTTGAAATATCGATGTAAAGTTTCTTTCTGGGTAAAGCCAAAGACTCATCAGCAGCCCCTCGTATACGTTAGGAGCTCTCCCGCCTTATATACAAACATATACAGCAACGGAATTACAAATGATAATTCGTTAGGTTATCATTTCTACGCAAATAAAAATGGAATGAATGGCTTGTTTACTGCATATGCAGGCAGGTGGGACTACTCGGAGTCCATTCAGTGAGCAATGATTGCTCCTCTGTAAAAACACAGGAGCGATACTTGCTGGGATGACGATGGCAGATGCGCCTGACATTGGAGCAGATTTACTAACTGAGATGCACCAAAAAATGGTATATATGTCATGTGCCACACTTATTTACTGTTTTACATCCTTATTGTGCCTTCATGCCACTTTTCAAGAAAAAGGGGCGTGGTTTGTTAAGTCGAAAAAGAGAGGATATAAAGACAACACAAGTCAAACATGAGTCACTTTAAAAATTCATCACATCTTGTCCAAGTTTATGTTATTAGATCATATTAGCAAATTTTCCCCATTTGTTTTACAAAAAAATCAACTAATTTTAAAATGAATGCCTGACTGGGCAGAGCTTTGAGTAACCAAAGATTTTATAGAACATTCAGTAGAATAGATAAAAATACAGTACTAATACAATTCCTAAGCCAACCTTGTAACAGGTAGTCCAGAGCTTCATTTTCCACTTCGGGACATAATTGCTTAGTTTTTTGGAGATACTTTAGAACAAATACATTTGGGGCAAAATGTATCATATTTTGTTCCCCACATCCAAATGGAAGGCGAAGGAGATTATCCAAGTTACTTACAGTGGGACCCATTACATCTCCTAGGGGTGAAAATTCAAGCAGAATTAAGAACCAAAAAGAAAATGCATATTTAGACCTTTACTATTACAAGTTATGATTACAAATAAGACTATTCACTAGCTGGTTATCATAACCAGGGTGCCTGCTTATTAATCACATATATAAATCTGCAGGACTACATACTCAATGTCCTCTTCAGTAAGAGCTAGTACATTTTATTGTTTAATACAATGTGACAGCTGGATTGTTTTAGAGGTATACCAAATTATTATAAAGCTTGTCTGCAAGTTAAAACTTTGATGTGAAAATGACTTCCCCATGGCAAAAACATAATAAAGAGCTGATACTCAACAAGTCCCCAGTCGGTGGCTCCGAGTCTTCCCCATGACATTTTGTTTACAGGCTGCAGAAGCAGGTTTACTGTTGACTGCAGCCTGTAACCATTATATCAGCAAGAAGACCCAGACCCTACGGTGGGGGACTTGGGGCGAGAAGCGAATATGAGCTTTTATTATATTTTTGTCATGGGGAAGCTGCTTTCACATAAAGGTTTGAACTCAGACAACCCCTCTTTAAAACATGTGGTTGACTACATGAAGTAAACTAGTTTATAAAGTATAATACATTATGTGAATTAGCATGATTACAGTCATATCTTGTACACTGTACAGTACAATTTTCCAAGCAATCTGTTCATATTTGTTACGTTCAAACACAATAAAAAAAAAAAACAATATTGACCTATTATAGAAGCTGTGGCTCTCTCGGACCCTGGAATGACATTGTGTGGGATGCCCAGTGTAAAAGCCTCATTGTGGTTCTCGTCTGTCTCTTCCTTCCTCCAGATTTTAAACTCCCCCATGGAACCCCAGCCAGTCGAAAAGCCGATGAACTTCACGTCCGGCTGCTTGCCCGCTTCCCACTCCACGATAACAGAGTCATTGAAGCCTTTGGTGCCGTGTCCTACCTGAGGAAGGTTGAGACAGAGAAGAAAGGGAGTTGGGTGGTCTTCACCCATAAAACTTGTCTACCATTTTAACATGTATTTTAATCATAGTAATTATTATCCTTGAAGACAATCAAATACAAATACAAGCAAAACAATAAGAAGAATGACAAAATATTAAAACCTTTAATAGAAAACTCTTTTTTCATCTCTGAGCACTTAATTTGTACACTAAATATATATTAAATTGTTTACCTGAATAAAACCATTTTTCCAGCTAATCCAGAAAGCGCGAAACTCATCCCAAGATAAGATAGCAGGGGTGTTTGCAGTAGATACAGGTTCTCCCATTTTGCTGGTTGTTATCCAAGTTCTAGAGTTCTGTTGACCACCAATAACGATCTCTATCATCTCAGCCATGTCGTGAGGCCCTGATGAGAGTGCTACATGGGCATTATTGTGAGCTTTCACAGTCAAGTCAAAGTGGGTCATTCGCTGTGGCTTCTGTACATATTGATATTCAAACTTGTTGGGAGTAGAAATCTGAATTTTCTCTAGGCCAAAAAAGACACTGCATAAATTCACAAAGTAGTACATAAAAGATGATGGCAACAAGCAGTAGGAGAAATAAGTAAATGTTAAAGGGGTATGCCCAGAATGAACATTTTATCACCTATCCAGAGGAGAGTTGATTCGTGTCCAATAAGGGGGGGGGGTTACACCACTGAGACCCCTACTGATCAGGAGCTTAAGGAGCTCAGGTCCCCCCACTCCCTCAGCAGTGAAGAGGAGCTGGAATGGAGCAAGTGAACATTCAACTCTATGGGACTGTCTCGGCTATCTCCAGCAGTTTCATAAAGCTGAATGCAAAGGCAGCATACATGCTTGGCCACCTTTCCTTTCAAGGTCTTCCTCACTGCAGGGGTTACAATAAGGAAAGGGGAAAATGGGACCTACTTTGTGGGAGTACAAGTGGTGGAGTCCTCAGCAATCAGACATTTAATTCTGGGAATATCCATTTAAAGACATTTTACAAGCAAAACAAATAATAGCCTCCTCTTCTTACTTTTGTTAGTTGCACCATTTCAATTTTTTTTGCTAGCAAGTTGGCATGATAATTCCCACATCTCTTCTACTGGAATACTGGTCATGCTCCACCCTCTAGTGTCTCAAGCATTCTATACAGTATTATTTATTTTGTCCCTGCCTGTTCCTTTGTCACTTAAAAGGACCTGTCAGCGCTCAACATGCATATTTTAGTAAATACTTGTATTCAGCATACTATAATAATTCAGGGGCATTTAGTAGTCTGCATTGTGCTGTTCCTCTGTTATTCCTTCTAGAAGGTGCGTCAGCATTCTTACTTAATGGGAAATAAAGGAATTTGGTAAAAACAAACATTTGAAGAGTGCCGACAGGTCCTCTTTAGGTAGCATTAGCTAATAGTTTGGCGTGATATGGCGTGAGTGAGGTGTCCGATTCTTATGCAGGACCTGCTTCCTGCAGGCGGAGCTTTATTTCAACATTAGAGAGATAATAAACCTTGGAGTTCCAAAAGGGAAAAAAGTCAAAGAATAGGGCACGATGGCCACGATAATCATGTCATTAAGGGCTCATGCCCACCGCCGGGTTGAATTCCGCCTGCAAAATCTCGCAGCGGAATCAGACTCCGCACCCCCAGAGTCCCCATACTCACCTGTCTGGATCCACCGCAAAGGTGTCGGCCGGCGTGCATGCGCAGCGCATAACGCGCCGGCGCTGGGGTGTGATGCAGATTCCCGCAATACTTCCACTGTGCGCATAGCGCGGAGTATTGACTGCAGTGGAAGCCGTCCGTGCGTTTTTCCACACAAATTAGAACATGCCGTTATTCTCCCCCGGCGAGCAAAAAATCACAGCTGATTTCTGCTCGTGGACAGGGGAGAATCGTTTTGCACAGCATATCTGTGGATGGACATTGCTGCGGAAATCGTAGCGGGTGTCTTACTGTGATTACCGCAGCGATAATCCATCCGCGGGCATTCGGACTAAATAATAAAACCAGTAAAATATTAGTTTCTTTCGAATACTTTTGTAGGACTTAACAAGATTATTACAAATTCAAAGATAACAAACACTGGATTTCTTATACAGAAGCTTGCAAATTCCCAAGACAAAACTGTATTGTCCAAAGCAAACAATGAGAGCTCAATTTTTTTTTCTACAGTGCACTGGAAATTTCAAATATGAGATAGGACTTATCCCACAAAATGAATTCATCCACTGTATAGAGGATAACTATCTGTTCAGTGGAATTCTGATCGCTCAAACCCCTACCATTTACAAAAACGAATGCCCGAAGAACCCCAAATGAATTAAGAAGTGGTCACATATGCACATGCTCAGTTGGAGCCCCGCTGATCATATAGTTATCCCTTACAAATACAAAAAGCTTTAGCAATCGTACTCATAGTCCAAGTGCAAGAATCACACAGACCAGCTCTCTGTGTTCCCAGTTAGAGTAACTACTGGTCTCTTAGCTGCATCTTAAAGGGGTTCTGTCATTAAAAAAAAATCAATACTTGCCTATTCCTCCCCAGGGAGCCTCTTTACCGCATCTTCAGCCCCCCAATCTTCTCCAGTCCCCTGGCTCAACTCGCCGCAAGCCGGCAAGATCCTCTTCATCTTGTTATAATGCGTCTATTCCTCGCATTCTTCTTCCTGTGGGGGAATGTACACTACGTCACCAGTGACGTATTGTTCACTGCCTACGAAGGAATGCCGATCTATCACCGAGACTGTGCACACACGCAGTCTCGGCAATAGCTCCGCACTCCCTGCTAGGCTGTGAACGCTACATCACTAGTTATGTAGCGTACATTGCCCGGCAGGAAGAAGAATGCAAGGAATGGACGCTTCGTCACCAGAAGAAGAGGATGGATAGCTTGTGGTGAGGTGGCCTGGAGGGACTGCAGGAGCCAGGAGAAGATCGGTGGGGAGATGTGGTAGATAGACTGCCTGGGGAGGAATAGGTAAGCATAGAATTTTTTTTTTTATGACAGAACCCCTTTAAATTTCCACCTATTGGCTTACTTAATTCCTCAACCAGCAGGTGATACTCTACCTGTTATTTCACATAGGAGAGATATCTGGAAGAATGTGTCTCCCCTCTGCAACCTCACCTAAATGCTTGTTACAAACCCCCTATGCTCAAGCCACTCTGAGCAACTTTCACCACCAGACAGTGTTCTCGTGACAGTGTCTGCACTTCCTTGTAAATTTCTAGCCTCTACTGTAAAATTCTAAGATTGTAAAGCAAGGAACCATCTGGTGACTCTGTGATTTTTTTATTTAAATGTATCTATTTCAGGGGCCATGACCAACTTAAACATCCTTCCTAATAGGTAATATTTAAGGAACTCAAGGATCACCTAATGGCCAAGCATTCTTTTTTCACTATTGCATAATCTTTCTCCGGTTGTCCATTGGTATACGGTCTGGGCTCTCATGGCTAGAGTCATACCTTAATGTGCCAGAATCTCTGCTTTGAGTGGTTCAAGTCCTGAGCCACTTCTGGATGCAGATCACACAGACTAGCTTTCTGTGTTCCCAGTTAAAGAATCTACTGATCTTTTAGCTGCTGTTTAAAGGGGTTGTCCCGCGAAAGCAAGTGGGGGTATACACTTCTGTATGGCCATATTAATGCACTTTGTAATATACATCGTGCATTAAATATGAGCCAAACAGAAGTTATTCACTTACCTGTTCCGTTGCTAGCGTCCTCGTCTCCATGGAGCCGTCTAATTTCAGCGTCTAATCGCCCGATTAGACGCGCTTGCGCAGTCCGGTCTTCTCCCTGGTGAATGGGGCCGCTCGTGCCGGAGAGCTGCTCCTCGTAGCTCCGCCCCGTCACGTGTGCCGATTCCAGCCAATCAGGAGGCTGGAATCGGCAATGGAACGCACAGAGCCCACGGTGCACCATGGGAGAAGACCTGCGGTGCATCGTGGGTGAAGATCCCGGCGGCCATCTTAGCAAGGTAAGGAAGAAGTCGCCGCAGCGCGGGGATTCCGGTAAGTACTATCCTTTTTTTTTTTTAACACGTGCATCGGGTTTGTCTCGCGCCGAACGGGGGGCCTATTGAAAAAAAAAAACCGTTTTGGCGCGGGACAACCCCTTTAAATTTCCACCCACTGGCTTACTTAAATCATTAGCCAGCACATGATACATTTATCCCAGATACCTCTTCTATGTGAAGTAACAGGGAGAGTATCTCGCCTCTACAGCCACGCCTACCTGCTTGTCACAATACATAAGAAGACCTTCAGAATTGAATATCTTAGAGTGTGTTCACAAAAAGCTTATTAATTGTCAGATCCATGCCAGAATTTTCTGACATGGATCTGATAGTTTAATCCACTGCAGAACTTTGTGGCTGACCCTCAGTGTTCTGCAATAGATTTTCATGCAAATCTGCACATAGATTCAACCCCAGTCAACGAACAACTGCATCTGCTTAGATTCAAAAGAACAAATGCCAACATTATTCACAAGATCTTTGGTGCTCAGGCCGAAACTAGTAAAACGCAATGTTCCTTCAGCAAAATGTGCAACTTTGCTTGGTTTGTGTCCAGTGATTCAGTGTTCCATCTACTTCTGATTAGTGGCTCATGCTCTTTTCACACCTAACGAGAACATTACGATTGTCGTTTAACCAGGCGGATAAGCTGGTGACAGCATCACCAGCTTGTTCTCACGCGAGCAGCCTGTTTAGACAGACAGATCATCATTGGGAATCATGAACTTCTTGTTCACTTCTTGTTCAGCGTTTCACATTCCTATGTTAAACGCAGCGAGAAGCCAACGAGCTGCTGCTGATTTTTATGCTGAAAGACTGATGAGAAGCACATGATTCTCGTTCGTCGTTCAGTTGTTGGCTCGCGTTCAAACTGAACAATTATCATTTCATCTTAATGCACCAGTCGACCAGTAGTGTCAAGTCTCTGCTAATAGTTATTTAGAGCTCCAGCCTCCGCTGCCCACGGGTTTAACAACCTACCGTATATACCGGCGTATAAGACGACTTTTGAACCCCGAAAAATCTGCTCTGCAGTCGGGGGTCGTCTTATGCGCCGGTAATACAAAAAAAAAAAGTGTAAAAAAAAAAAATCATTACTCACCTCCCCCGGCGTTCTGTCGCGCTCCGGCAGGATGTCGCTCGCTCCTCGTCCCCGGCGCAGCATTGCTTTCTGAATGCGGGGCTTGAAATTCCCGCTTCCAGAAAGCTAATACACACGCCGTCAGCCAGTTACAGCATTGAATGGCTGTGATTGGCTAAAACACACGTGGCTTCAGCCAATCACACTATTCAATGACATCATTGAATGGGTGTGATTGGCTGAAGGCGCACGTGTGTTAGCAATCACACCCATTCAATGATGTCATTGAATAGTGTGATTGGCTGAAGCCACGTGTGTTTTAGCCAATCACAGCCATTCAATGATGTCATTGAATGGATGTAACTGGCTGACGGCGTGTGTATTAGCTTTCTGGAGGCGGGGATTTCAAGCCCCGCATTCAGAAAGCAATGCTGCGCCGGGGACGAGGAGCGAGCGACATCCTGCCGGAGCGCGACAGAACGCCGGGGGAGGTGAGTAATGATTTTTTTTTTCTCCATTGTAATACCGGCGTACAAGGTAACAGTTGGGGGGTCGTCTTATACGCCCCGTCGCCTTATACGCCGGTATATACGGTAATCACTCCTGTTCAAGTAGTCCTGTTCCCGGCTTCCACTGAAGACCATGTGATATCGCATGTTAATTACACAAAACTTTTTCCTGAACTTATCTGTGATACATTTTGCTTTTCATGCAGTGGCCTTCTTTAAGCGCCTTCTACATGATCATTATTGTTAATACTGTAGCCCATCCTGTAATTACAGAACACAGTCCCTCAACGATTCCTTATTCCAGTCCCCCATAAACCAGAAATTATAGCAAAACACAAAACTACCAATTACATTCCTAACGGATAATTCACAGAAAATGATTAGTGGTTTTTGTATGTGCGGGGGGGGGGGGGGGGGGGGCAATTATTTGGGAACGTAAGTTTTAAAACCGGTGAATCTCACAGGAGGACTTTAATTTTGGGATAACTGGTGACATAAATTTGGCGTCCCCTAAGGAATACCCATTATACGTGTTATGTTACACTGATTTTACTTACCATTTGGGCATAAGAACACGCTGTATGTATATTCTCGGTCTAAACCCTCTGGCTGGAAAAGAAGATAAATATATTTCTTATTAATCCTTTTATCAATGGACAAAATATTGCACTTGTAATGGCAAAATGAATATTTGTATGTTTTGCTCAGATTCGGATATAGTCTTTTCTACGCATATAAGACTCCATCAGAAAAATGTTTTACCAATATGTTTTAATATTAAAGGAGTATTCCCATGTGAGACGTCTATTGTATATCCACAGAACAGGTCATTGAAGTCTGGTAGATGCGAGTCCCACCTCTGGGACCTGCACCTTTCTCTAGTCGTAGTCCTTACTGCCCCCAACCTGACTGAACATGGTAGCCAGAGATGGCCAGGACCTATGGAAACAGCTGAGCAGACTTGCTATGTTATTTCTCATAGAAGTCAATGAGAGTTCTGCATACCACGTAGCACAAAGCTATGGTGTTTCCGTAACTTGGCTCGGCTTCCGTAGCTCACTCTACTGTGCTATTAACTGTGCTTAACTCCAATTGACTACTATGGGAGTTACATTTTGGTGCCATTTGGACTAATCGTAGACCAGACTTGCCTCCATACTGTGCTGCCCTTAAACTGGGAAGCATTTCATCTTAACCAACCCACTTTAAAGGGAGATTTCACCACGTTAAAAAATTACATTAGAACAAAATGTTTAAGAATAAATCAACTTGTAAGCTTTACAATAAAATGATGATGGGACATCATGTTAATGTTAGGAAGGCTTGTCTGTAGAGATGAGCGAACGTGCTCGGCCACGCCCCTTTTTCGCCCGAATACCACGATTTTCGAGTACTTCCGTACTCGGGCGAAAAAATTCGGGGGTCGCTGTGGTGGCGCGGGGGGTTGCAGCGGGGAGTGGGGGGGAGAGGGAGAGAGAGAGGGCTCCCCCCTGTTCCCCGCTGCTACCCCCCACGCCGCCACGCCTCTCCCCGCCCCCCGGCGCACCCGAGTACTTTTCACCCGAGTAGTGAAGTACTCGAAAATCGCGGTATTCGGGCGAAAAAGGGGCGGGGCCGAGCACGTTCGCTCATCTCTACTTGTCTGAGACGTGCAAAAGGGTTTTTGTTTTATTCAAATTCTTTATTTATTTTCAAAGTAAAAATGCAATTATACGTTGTCCAAAGACAGCGTGAAGAACATGCTTCTGGGTATATGGAAAGTATATGGAAATATACTTATCTCTGTCAATCGACACTAGGCCTCAGGGGTTTTTCAAGTGGCATTGGTAGGATTCTGAGTGACATGGTGTATAACTAAGGTAACCCTCTGATATTATACTTCATTATGTATTGGAAGTTTAGATAGAGGTGACGTGTATCTTGCAGGCTCTCATGTTACTGCAGGATGCTAGACATTGGTTATTCCCTGGTATAGTATCTGTATGGATATCGGACTTTAATCTAGATATGAAGGGATATGTTTGTATGTCTTAGACATATGTGTATTTTTAGAACAATCGCCAGATATATATTTGCATGCATACATATATGCTCAAGAAATACCCACATGCGTGCAATATTTTAAATTGTTTTTATAATGTAGGTGTGGTTTTCCTTTTTTGCTATGCAGCTGGTAAGCTCGTAAAGGCTGTCAAAAGAGGATGTGAAATTCTGCATCCCATTAGAAAAGTAGTCAAAGACAACAGTGTGCAGACAGTTTCTACTGTCACAGAGCTCACTAAAGCAGTTTTTTTTCTGCTCCTATGACAAGTTTTGAATAGAATGGCATGCTGATGTCATGAAATTCAGCAGACTGTCCTTAACCCCTTAATGACACAGCCCTTTTTTTTCCATTTTTATTTTTCCCTTCCCCCTTTTGAAAAATTGTAACTCCTGCATTTATCCATTGATGTCGCTGTATGAAGGCTTGCCTTTTGCAGTACGAGTTGTATGAAGAAAGGTCACGCGATCTCTCTTCATACATACCCTGACGCTGCATGACGTAAATGCATGTCATATAGCAGGAAGGGGTTGAAGAATATTTAGATATTCTGGCTTGCTGAGGTCCTGCTGGTGAATGTGACTGGTAAATGAAAGGTGACGGCCTGGGCACATGCTAGATAAGGGTCCTTTAAGAGGAGCGGATTCTCGTTTGAACTAACAAATGAGTGACGTCACCGCTAGCTCGTTCTCTCTCATGTAGCCTGTTTATACCGGCAGATACATCGTTGGCTTGTTCAAATGAGTATCGTTCAGTCGTTCCCATTTACTGTGTAAGTGACTAAACGAGCGCTGTTTTAACCGAACCATAGGTGAACGAGCCAATAATGATTTTTATGCTGCATAACATGAATAAAAACGTAATAACTACCCTTGCCGTTCAGTTGTTGGTTCGTGTTTAGACCGAACAATTATTGTTCGCTTTTGTTAATCGCTCCCTCTAAAAGCCCCTTAAAGGGGTTGTCCCGAGAAACAAAGTGGGTCTATACACTTCTGTATGGCCATATTAATGCACTTTGTAATGTACATTGTGCATTAATTATGAGCCATACAGAAGTTATCAAAAGTTATTCACTTACCTGTTCCGTTGCTAGCGTCCTCGTCTCCATGGTGCCCGTCTAATTTTCAGCGTCTAATGGCCAAATTAGACGCGCTTGCGCAGTCCGGGTCTTCTCCTTTTCTCAATGGGGCTCCGTGTAGCTCCGCCCCGTCACGTGCCGATTCCAGCCAATCAGGAGGCTGGAATCGGCAATGGACCGCACAGAAGCCCTGCGGTCCACCGAGGGAGAAGATCCCGGCGGCCATCTTCAGCAGGTAAGTAAGAAGTCACCGGAGCGCGGGGATTCAGGTAAGCGCTGTGCGGTGTTCTTTTTTAACCCCTGCATCGGGGTTGTCTCGCGCCGAACGGGGGGGCTATTGAAAAAAAAAAAAAAAACGTTTCGGCGCGGGACAACCCCTTTAAGCTTTCTCAAGTCTACTTTATTTCAATGCTCAGAAATGAAATCCCGAAAGGAATAAATAATAGACAAGAAACAGGGAGCTCACCTCTATCATCACACTCCTACGGACAAAATCAACCCCAGATGGGAATTTCCTCTCTCCATACACGTCTTCTGAATATTTGCTGTTCTTAAGACTACTGCTCCCCTCTCCGAGACAGTTCATTCCTGCGTATGCCAGGCCTCTAGCTGGGAAGAAAGATAACAACATTACATTAGCCACCATAACAAGTTGTTAAATAGTAAAACACTCAAAATAATTCATTTGGTACGTAAAAAAATAGTCGCCGATTCATTTCTTATTATCTGGTGTAAACAGGCAATCATTTGTCTTTCAACGACCAGCCAACAACTTTGCGCTTCAATGTCCGTGAAGTTGGACAATGAGTGAACAACAATTGTTCTGCGTAAGAGCGCACGGTGGTTCATGCTCTAACAACCTGCTGTAGTGACTATTTCCGGTGACTATTTGAATTATTCTTGTCCTGTGCAAGGCTGCCTTCACACTTGGGAGGAAAAAAATAAATAAATAAAAAAAAAAAAAAAAAAAAAAAAAAAATCGCACAATTTTTGAGCGTTATGAGAGTGCGAGAAAATGTAGAATTATGAAACCCATGCTTTTCTATGGTTTTCCATCTGTGATGATTCCGGTCACGCGATGTTCCAAGATTTGGAAATCACTGCATGCCGTAATCTTTCCGTGTTTTTGCAAATTTTTTGTCGCCCATGTTTCCCTATGAAGTCTCGGATTTATCACATCGCAACACACGAACTTGTGATGTTCATGCGATGCAATGTGTTTTTAACATTAGCAACCAGTTGTCTATCGTGTGAGAAAAACGCAGGCTGCTGAATGCGCAATGTTTATAAAGGATTTTCTCGTGGCAATATCGTGATCGCCTGTGTAAAGCAGTCCTAAAGCTATCCCTAATCTATGATACAATTTCTGATGACAGTGAGGGGCTGTCCAAAATTAGAATGAAAGAGTCTGCTTTTTCCCCAGAAACAGTGGTATGGTCCAGTGACTTGTCCAAAGGAAATACATTAAGCCAGCGTTTCCCACCTCCAGTCCTCAGGGACCCCAACAGGTCCTGTTTTCAGGATATCCTCAGTATTGTACAGGTGATGTAATTATTGTGAGCACTTCAGAATTTGTCACAGGTGTTTCTCCTATAGGATTTCCTGAAAACAGGACCTGTTGGGGGTTCCTGGGGACTGGAACTGGGAAGCACTGCATTAAGAGCATGTTCATACATTGCGGATTCTGCAGGGCAGTTTAAAGTCAGAGCAAATATGTCCCTTGAGTCGTTGGAGATAGTGGGCAAGCTTTTGGATTGGCGATATACCACTAGGATGTTTGGCTTCCAATGTGAGTTCCAGTTGGGCAGATAGAGTCTATATGGAGGCTCTTATGTGCTAGTGCGCCTGCGCTAGTGAAA
Organism: Eleutherodactylus coqui; assembly: GCF_035609145.1. Lineage (NCBI taxonomy): Eukaryota > Metazoa > Chordata > Amphibia > Anura > Eleutherodactylidae > Eleutherodactylus > Eleutherodactylus coqui. The sequence continues at coordinate 263,850,757 of NC_089841.1, read as the reverse complement.
ATAGACCTTGCCAAAATGGCGACGCCCCTGTGGAGTTTTGGACTCTCGCATGATGACAGGAGGTCTCGCGCATGCGCAGTATCCCGATTGGGATGCCATGATCACGGCCGGCTCCATGGCTAAAGAGAGACATCGTACGGGGTCCGCATTGGTCCGGATATCCTTGGAGAGCATCTAACAGATGTGAAGTTTTAAATTTTGATAATTAATAAAGATGATTGGTGGAGGTTGTATATATATTTGTTCATTGGCACAGTGTTAGGCAGTTTGAAAAGGGCTGAGGATTCAGCCGAAACGTAACTCTTGTTCTGTGGAATTGGATCTAAAATAAAAGCCATCCGAGGCTACGTGAGGATGTGGAATCTTTTCATGCACCACTTTTTGCTGCTCCTATCTATTTACTAACAGATGAGAAATAAGACATGCTTATGGATGTCAATGTGCTGCCTGAGCACAAATTGGACCTCACATGGACATGTGCCCATGTGCTCTCCGAGGAAAGTTGTGCCTGAGCCATTTGGAAGTGAATCGCACATGTGAGTAGTCTTAGAATCAGAAATAGGTAGGAGAATATGGAAGACTGGTTAATCTGTGAAATTCTCTATCAAGTAATTCCTAGAAATGTGCCTATGCAGTTAGTAAGGAATCCGTCACCCTTCTGAAATTTGAGAGCAGATTGAATAGTTTAATAAGATTACACCACATTGTGTACTTTCAAAGTAGTCCATTTTATGAACTCCGAGTAATCAAAACTCCTCTCTTGAAAGTTCTTACTACTAGAATGTTGAGAGTCACCGGTCAGCTCCCTGAAGATATATAGACCGTACAATTATTTGTATAGTTTTAGATCACTTGACAATTTGAAGTAACACGGGATCACCTGATATGTTCGCAAGTCCTAGTTCAGAAAACGAAAACACTGCTGATGTGGGTTTGGTCTCTCCTGAAGCCACACACAGTTTCCGAACCAGATGCTGTTTTCCAGGATATCCTACAAATTTTACACCCTTTGTGATCATGATCTTTATATGTACCTAGTAGGATACATAGATAGAAACTTACGTAAGGAACAATCAAGTATACTGATGGCGAAGTGAGGCTATTAGGACATTATTATAGTGTTCAAATACTATTAAAAAAAAGCAACACCACCACAAATTCAAAAACCAAATGAAATGCAGAGATGCATAAATTACAATGCAGAAAACTAATCCTTGTCATTTCTATACCATCATATTGGTCTAAATACAAGCAACATTTGAATTGATGGTTAGAACATATGTATTATCTTTTGACAGCTGCCACATTTTTATTACTGAGCGCACATACCCATTTGCCCACAGATCGGAAAATCTGATGAAAATCGCACCCATTTATTTTGAAAGGGGGTATACACATGGGATTTTTCTTACTTGGACTAATGGTCCAAGTGAAAAAGAAATTACAGCATGTCCTATCCTTGTCCAATTTTTGGATGAGAACAGCACATGTCAATGTTCTGTGTTCAGCACGTCAGATAGCACATTCTCGGGATGCCCAAGTGTTGTCTGATGCAAGTCATGCCCGAGAATCTTGTGCCCATGTGCAAACACCCTAACTAGAATAAATCATCTCAGTTCATAAAAACTGATCGCTCCCATCATCATCGATATTGAATCATCCCAGCAGAGTCTGAAAAATATCCGATACATGTTATGTCCTCACCTCAACACTGATAGGAAGGTAATTGTAAACTGTAAGTGGAATCTTGACCTGTTCTCCTCGTATTACGTGGTATGGCAATGTAAAATCAATGAAAAATGGTTTAAATGTCTTTAGATGGGCTGCCTTGGCCACTCCCAATCCTGTTTCTGCCGATACACCAATTACTTCACTTATCCATGTTGTTATCGAGTCCGGAACTTCTACACGCAGCTCTCCCTCTCCAGTAATATTGCTATGAAGATATAAAGTGACATACAGATGTCTATCACCCAGGATAATGGCTTTAGAAACAGAGCTTCGTTAATATATCCAAAAACATATGGGATTTGTTCTAGTGTTAGGGTCCTTTTAGCTGAGCCGATGGAATGAGCCAGTGACGTTGCCGCTAGCTGGTTCGCTTGTGCAGCCTGTTTTAGCAGATACATCATTGGTTCGTTCAGTCTTTTATATGCGCTGTAGAAGTGAATGAGAAGGACTGAACAAGCGCTGGCTAAACCGAATGAGGAGAGAACGAGCCAACAATGATTTTTATGGCTGCATAAAATGGAAGAGCGAAAAGGGAACGATTTGTCATTTAGTCGTTGGCTGCATTTAGACTGAACGATTATCGTTCACTTTCGCTTGTCTGAACGATTTTTTTTTGAACGATGATAATTCTGTCTAAAAGGGCCTTTAGTATTAAAGGGGTTGTCCCGCGAAACAAAGTGGGTCTATACACTTCTGTATGGCCATATTAATGCACTTTGTAATGTACATCGTGCATTAATTATGAGCCATACAGAAGTTATCAAAAGTTATTCACTTACCTGTTCCGTTGCTGGCGTCCTCGTCTCCATGGTGCCGTCTAATTTTCAGCGTCTAATGGCCAAATTAGACGCGCTTGCGCAGTCCGGGTCTTCTCCTTTTCTCAATGGGGCTCCGTGTAGCTCCGCCCCATCACGTGCCGATTCCAGCCAATCAGAAGGCTGGAATCGGCAATGGACCGCACAGAAGCCCTGCGGTCCACCGAGGGAGAAGATCCCGGCGGCCATCTTCAGCAAGGTAAGTAAGAAGTCACCGGAGCGCGGGGATTCAGGTAAGCGCTGTGCGGTGTTCTTTTTTAACCCCGGCATCGGGGTTGTCTCGTGCCGAACAAGGGGGGGGGGGGGGGGGGGTTGGAAAAAAAAAACCCGTTTCGGCGCGGGACAACCCCTTTAACATCCAGTTCAGCCTATTATCCTGCAACGCTGATCCAGAGAAAGGTGAAAAAAACACATGAAGTAGAAGCCAATCATCCGCATTTTAGGGGAAAAAACTCCTTTCAGACTCTAACTCTGGCAATCAGAATAACTTCCTGGATCGAGAACCCTTCTGAAGTAATCTAGTGATTCTAACTTGCAATACTGTTTTGCTCAAGAAAAGCGACCATGCCTCTCGTAAACAATTTTTCGTTTCAAAATAATTTTATTGAATTATACACTTTTTAACAAACTGAGAAGCTTTAGCAAGTTCCCCGCACAGGGGGTATCTTAGAAACTGTCAATTAAGGTAAACATTCGAAAACCACACATATAATCAGCTGATGCAGTGCCGAACAAACCTCTTTTTCTCTTTTCTTCCATCAACTCTCCAATCCCCCCATCCATAGACAACCCCAGAACATCTAATAGCCTTTATTGATTCTCCCTTTATGTATTGTGTTTTGTTTATATACATTCTTATTACTTATTTCTCCACCCCCCATTTAATATTATAAAATCAATTCTGCTCTGGATCCGACTCCTCATGTGCTTAGAAGTCTGTTTATGCCAGGTATTTCTAGAAGTGATGTCCATAGCTGCCATGTTTTGAGAAATAGTTCCATTTTATCTTCCCTCACCGCCAACAGCTTTTTGTACAGATATTGGAAGCTGAGATGTTTTATGACGCAAGAGCTTTGCGTCATAAAACATCTCATGTACTATCTGCTGCCAAATAGACCATTGCTGTAAGCTGAAAATCCTCAACTATTCCATTTCCCCACAACCTTAGTTAAAGGGGTTGTCCCGCGCCGAAACGGGGTTTTTTTTTTTCAACCCCCCCCCCCCCCCCGTTCGCCGCGAGACAACCCCGATGCAGGGGTTAAAAGAGAACACCGGAGAGCGCTTACCTGAATCCCCGCGCTCCGGTGACTTCTTACTTACCTGATGAAGATGGCCGCGGGGATCTTCTCACTCGGTGGACCGCAGGGCTTCTGTGCGGTCCATTGCCGATTCCAGCCTCCTGATTGGCTGGAATCGGCACGTGACGGGGCGGAGCTACACGGAGCCGGCATCCAGCACGAGCAGCCCCATTGAAAAAAGAAGAAGACCGGGACTGCGCAAGCGCGGCTAATTTGGCCATTAGATGGCGAAAATTAGTCGGCTCCATGGAAACGGGGCGGAGCTACACGGAGCCGCTCTCTGGCACGAGCGGCTCCATAGAAGACTGCTGAAGACCCGGACTGCGCAAGCGCGGCTAATTTGGCCATCGGAGGCCAAAAATTAGTCGGCACCATGGAGACGAGGACGCTAGCAACGGAGCAGGTAAGTGAAAAACTTCTTATAACTTCTGTATGGCTCATAATTAGTGCACAATGTACATTACAAAGTGCATTAATATGGCCATACAGAAGTGTATAGACCCACTTGCTGCCGCGGGACAACCCCTTTAAGCTCAATGAGATTCAATGGGAAAAATTTACTAGGAGGTTCTGTAACAGATCCAGCTCAAAATACAGAAAGACAAAGCATGACAGCATATCTTTTTCTTCTATCCAAAAGGCAGGCAGCTGGGCAGAAACCAAACGGATTCCATTATAGTCAATGGGATCCACCCGGCGCTGTTCGGTTCCATCCAGAGACGGAGCTGTTTGGCCACAGGAATTCCCCTTTCGTCCTCCCTGAACAGAACAGAAAAGAAGAACCCCGAGTGCAGATGTGAAACCACCCTAAACCCTGCATGCCTGATGCCAGACTCGGTATGACTGCCCCCGGCTAAATACCTGAAGAGGTGCACCTATATTATGTTTCTCATGTTTCATCTTCATTTGTTTCAATTTTTTCCGCACTTTTCAGCTTTCTTTTTTTAATATAACTTCTTATCTTCTAAACAGGAGTTTTCTCCTTTTGTTTCTGATAAAATGCTAAAATGACTCTGAGAAGTCAAATTTCCTGAGAAGCCGTTTGAAAATAAATTTTTTTACTTACTTGACGTTGAAGCAGTGCCATATCCAGGTTTCAGGAAAGAAGGTCCTTCTCCTCTTCTCGAATCTAAAAAAAGACAAGATTATACTTTCTAAAGGAACATCATTACTGCAATATATAATATGCACAGCAGATTATTCACAGTAGTAAAGGATTTGTGTACACCAATGTGATGTCATACCGCACTATTTGTTTACATCATTAATTATACCATTAAATTGTTGGTTCAACATGGGGTGGTGGGGGGGGGGGTAATGGGCTGAACTGGATGGACATAGGTCTTCTTGCCTAACATACTAGGTTACTTCTGAGCATCATTTAGAGTCCAGATGTAATCCAAATAGAAGGTTCATAGTATTTTTACACATAGCAATAACCGTAGCAGACGATGTCACAGTTTGCTCGTTGCTTGGGCGGTCTAGCCTATCACATTGCCACAAAGACCTGATCCATCCTATCGCCTATCTATCTGTTAAAACTGCCTGAATTGCTTTGGTTTTATATAACGATATGGTTCAGTTTTACTAGCCATTAAGGCCTCATGTCCACAGGGAAAATCAGATCCGCTGCGGATTTGTAACGCGGCTTTGGCCTGCGGATGCACTGTAATTGTCTTTTATTTTTCATGCGGGAGATCAATTGAGCTTTGTGCTCTATGTGCTCCTGCACGTGTGATCCGCACTAAAATAGAGCATGTCCATTTTTTTTCATGCTCCAGAAATTTTTTAATTCACTTTTAAATACCATCCGCAGGTGTTTATCTACCCGCGGGTGGTCAATGCATTCCTATGGGGCGCAGATCCGGAAAAATGCTGCAGATTTTAATTCTTATTTTCCCCATGGACATGAGGCCTAAGTGTCTATATACCTCCCTCTTTGGTACTCAGACAAACAACCAAATGTCTCCAAAGAGGCAGGGAAACACGTTGAACCGACTTGACTTGAACCAAACCGACTAGAATTCAGCATCATGGGGAAAAAAAAAATCACACTTCTAGATTGATATCTTGGGAATATAGAACCAAAAGCGATCCACTAGTTGAACACTCTTATCATTTCCCATCTACTGAGTGCTTGTTTTTTCTTTTTTTTTGGTGGGGGGGGGGGGGAGGGGAGGCAGAGTTATGCTTATAGCCCTATTTAAACCTGAGTAGCCAACTGAGTGCACTAACCAAGCACTCACTGAACATTCTGGAAACCATTGGCAAGACTGCTGATAGTGACTAAATCATTTTCGTCACTTGACTATTGACCCAGCCACTGCCTTATAATAATCCATGTGTGATGTTTGTTTGTTTGTTTAAAGGGGTTGTCCCGCGGCAGCAAGTGGTGTTATACACTTCTGTATGGCCATATTAATGCACATCGTGCATTAAATATGAGCCATACAGAAGTTATTCACTTACCTGCTCCGTTGCTGGCGTCCACGTCTCCATGGTGCCGTCTAATTTCAGTGTCTTCTTGCTTTTTTAGACGCGCTTGCGCAGATGGGTCATTTCCCTTCGGCTCCATTTGGCAGCAGCGGCGTTTTGGCTCCGCCCCCTTGTACGCGTCATCGCGTAGCTCCGCCCCGTCACATGTGCCAATTCCAGCCTCCTGATTGGCTGGAATCGGCACATGTGACGGGGTGGAGCTACGTGATGACGCGTACAAGGGGGCGGAGCCAAAATGCCACTGCTGCCGAGCCGAAGGGAGAAGACCCATCTGCACAAGCGTGTCTAAAAAAGCAAGAAGACACCGAAATTAGATGGAGCCATGGAGACGGGGACGCCAGCAACGGAGCAGGTAAGTGAATAACTTCTGTATGGCTCATATTTAATGCACGATGTATATTACAAAGTGCATTAACCCTTTCCAAGCCACTGTCTGACCTGTGAAGACATTATGATTTAAGGCTGTATAGCTCTGATGTTGGAAGACGTCCGTCAGGGTTCTCTTACTGTATATTCCCAGCCTCTCTGCTGTCAGAGCCTATGCAACGTGTCACCTCATGCAGTACTGGCTTTAGCCAGCATATAGCGCTGTTGTATAACGGCAGAAAGAGTAAGCCCCCTAGGAAAACCAGGATACAAATTGGATTGGAAAGGGTTAATATGGCCATACAGAAGTGCTGAACCCCACTTGCTTTCGCGAGACAACCCCTTTAAGGAACCTGCATTAAAACTGTGATATATCTCCATCTCTTAGTGGAAGGTCAACGTTCCCTCGTACATCGCCCGTCTTTTCGCTTGTATGCACTTCAGCCCGGAATTTTAAAATTATTACTAATAAAGTTTACATATTTTAGTTACGTCCATTTCTGTGAAGGCTTTGCTTATTGCTTGGTTTAAACACCGATTGTTCAGTCGCTCTTACTCACTGATACAGAGAACTGACCGATCCTGCTACAAAAATAAATATATTGTGTTTAAACTAAATGCCCGAGTGAAGAAGTAAACTATAATATTGAGGTGCAGCATTGAACTTCTGCAGGCTTCTACGTTTTGTAATAGACAGACCCCTAAAAAGTTAGCAGAGCTTCTAGAGTGCAATGCTTCCTGCTCCATTGCAGGCCGGGAGAGATTTTTTTTCGCTAAATTGCTTTACAAATACTGGACTGGTTCTCAGAAACTTAAAGGGTTGTTTCAGGAAAATACTATTGATGACCTATCCTCTGTAGTTGAGCGGCTGGGGTCTGTCGCTCAGGACTCCGACCAATCAGCTGATTGTGTGCCCACTAACAGCACTACAATTACAGAGGGGTCGGCGTGGAAGCAAAAGAAGTCTCTACTCTAACCCCTGTGTAGTGGACAATGCTTGTAACTGCAAGCGTGGCTCTTGTTGAATCAGTACCTGCAGTTACAAGCACTGCACTACACATGAGTCGGAGCAGAGATGACTTCTGCTTCCGCTCCGACTCCTGTGTAATTATGGCACTGTCAGCAAGCATAGGTCATCTATAGTATTTTCCCTGGAATACCCCTTTAAAGTTTTTTATTTATGCAGCCTGGATGAGGAAGGGCTGTAAGAGGAGTATTATAGGACTTTTAAGTTTTTATAAATGGATTCTAAAATTAATCACTTTTTTCTGTAGATTCTAAATTTAAAAGTGAACCCATCACTTCACTACACAGAGTGCACAATAATGACTTAAAGGAGATGTCTCGAGGAAGCAGTGATTTTTTTTTTTTTGCCCAATCCCCCTAATTAAACATACATTACTAAGCCCCCCTGAAAATTACTTTCCTAGCTGGTTTGTACTTACCGTTCCAGCGTTTCAGCAACTTATAAAAGTTTCCCCAAGATGGCCGCCGGCTCTTTCCCCGTCGCTCGCTGCAGCCCGACGTGCGCGCTCCCGAGACGCTGCCAGCTGTGTCCCCATGGCAACCGGACGCCCCGCAGCCGCCGCCGCCGACCAGACTCCCCGCAGCCGCCGACCAGTCACCCACCGCCAGGCAGCAGGTAACCGGCGCTAGCCCCCGGCTCCCCAGCGCTAGACCCTCAGCCCAGGTGAAGGCCCCGGAGCCGAGCGCTGGGCTCCGGGGCCTTCACCTGTCAGTGAACATCACCCCCGACCCATCACTTACCCCCCTGGCCCAGCGCTAGTTCCCCCGGCCTAGCGACAGCCCCCCCATCGCAGCGACAGCCCCCCCCGGCCTAGCGACAGCCCCCCCATCGCAGCGACAGCCCCCCCCCCCGGCCTAGCGACAGCCCCCCCATCGCAGCGACAGCCCCCCCCCGGCCTAGCGACAGACCCCCCCCCCCCCCGGCGCATGACAGCGGCGACAGCGACGACAGCCCCCCCCGGCGCAGCGGCAGCCCCCCCCCCGGCCCATCACTTACCTGGACGGCAGGACAGCTGGACGGCTTCTCCGGACGGCAGCTCCAGTTTCTGCACCTTCCTCTAACAGAGGAAGGTACAGAATGGCTGCTCCAGCGCGCTCCCGAGCAGTGACAGCTCATCTGCGCATGTGCAGAAGAGCTGTAGCGGGGAGCACACTGAAGCGGCTCGTGCTGAAAGGAGAAGACCGGACTGCGCATGCGCGTCTAAAAAAGCAAGCTGCCAGCGAATTTAGACGGAACCATGGAGACGAGGACGCTAGCAACGGAGCAGGTAAGTGGAATAACTTCTGTATGGCTCATATTTAATGCACGATGTATATTACAAAGTGCATTAATATGGCCATACGGAAGTGTATACCCCCACTTGGTTTCGCGAGACCACCCCTTTAAGGGTTCCAAACCATAGCATGCATAAGAGCAAACATTTAGCAGATATTACAATGCTACATTGTGTTGACTCACCGAGGAGTAATTCTGCTATGGGAAGACGCAATCATTGTTCCTGTGTGCGGCTGGAAGGCTGGAACGGCTTCATCCGTGTACATCCCATCACTCTGCCGGTGATTCAGGCTGACAACGTCTGTCATAACAACCAGTCCTGTCTCCTGTGAAAGTAATCCCAAGAATGCGGTATACTATTCCCATGATACAAGTATATTTTGATAACTTATTGAGCATTCTGGGAACATTTCTACTTAAGAATGGGACCCAAGAAGCAGACCTCCCACCATAAAATAATATATAACTATAGATAGGAATGTTTTAGGGCCCCTTTATTCTGAATGGATTCGCTGGATTGTGGGAACCCGAATCACTCAGTGTAAATACTGCCAGCAGCTAAATGTTGATTTATTCTCTTATGGTTCGTCATTCAATTTGTTCAGGCATAAAAATCAAAGGACGATTTGTCTGTGTAAACAGGTAGTCATTCATCTATGAGCGACTGCCTGTTTACTGTCAATGTGATCATCCCTCCTGCATGAAAACTTAAAGGGGTTTTATTGTGACTATTAAGCTCGCAGCTCAGCCTGTTATAAAATAAAAAAATAGATCATACCCGCCTCTCATCGGACCCCGAAGCAGAGCTGAGTGGTTCACACTGCTTCAGCTTCCGAGTAGATGGCCAGGCAGAAACGTTTGACAGCTGCAGCTAAGCCTATGAAGCTCAGAGTGGCCAACCTCTGGCTGTATTCATAGGCTTTATAATACACTGCTATACTGCAGTCTACATTATATTCACCTCAATATTAGGTCATTAAAAAATACAACTTCTCCCATTAAAAACAAGCCCTCGTGGGGGAGTGGCTAGCCAGCGGCGAGAACAGTCGCATAATCAGGAGCTCCAGGCTGAGGGAAACTAATGGCGGTGATTGCACCTCCCTGACCGCTGACCTGAGGCCGAAAGCACCAGTGCTGACACCCCCAGATCAAGAGCTCCAGAAGGAGACCACCCACGAGCCCCTGGCCGGTACCGCGATTTCGGGGCCTACTCGGCCGAGTGAAGCTCTGGGCTAAATTAGCAGACACGGCCGACCGGGAATAAGAACAGCGGACCCCTGCAGAAAGGCAGCAGAGGAAAGGACACAGCTGCTGGCGAACGGGGACCATCGAAGGAGCACAAGAAGCGGGAGGTGAGAGGACGGCAATCCCACAAACAAGGGACACTTAGTGAAGCCTTCACAGGCACAGGCACAGAGGGGAAACATCAGAGAGGAGGTAAACAGCGGACCCTGCCTTATTACAGGCCCATGAAGACCGTTCAGAAGCTATCCCTGAGACGAAAGAGTGGAAGCCCTCGACTAAAATGCGAAGATCTCGAAAATCGGAGCAGGAGAGCAAACATTTGCATTCTCGGTCTCCCAGAAACCGTTACCAACCTGAAAGAAGCGGCCACAAATCTGTTCGCCGATCTCCTCCCCCAAGTGGCTCACGAATCTCTTTGCATAGATAGAATACACCGGGCCCTTTTAAGACCGACTAATACTGATCTCCCAAGAGATACAATCTTAAAGCTACACTACCCCGAGATGCGAGATCAACTGCTGCTGGCAGCCCATAATCTGGACGCTCTGCCGGGGGTCCCCTTTTCCGTTCAAATATTTGCTGATATCTCACCATCCACCCTGGCTAAACGGCGGACTCTGCGACCTGTTACCTTAGCTCTACAACAAGCAAACATCAGATACCGCAGGAATTTCCCGTTTGCCCTTCTAGTACACATCGTTTCCTGTCAGAAAGCTGGAAGAAGGAAAACGCATGCTGGAAGAGGAGCACATCCCCTTCGTAAATGAAACGGCTAGGTCGCCCAGGCCACAACAGCCAACCTGCACCTGGACAACGGTGGGAAACCCCCGCCTCAGGGAGACCGCTGCAGAAAACCGATCCCCGATCGCCTGATACAGATATGTATCACACACTTTTTCTTTTCTCTGGTTTAACAATGTTGACGGGCTGGTGACCTTCCAGGCCTCCTCTGGGGAACCGGGGACAGCTCACAGCCCCATCATCCAACCATTAAGTTCCACTGGACATTAATCTCTCCAATAGAAGAAAGTTGTTCCTGTGAGACCTACATGGTCAGCCCTTTGTATGTTCAACAATTGTTACTATAAGTTGTTTTGTTTTTGGCGAGGAGTTGCTGGGTGAGGACCAGCACCCACAAGCGTGGGTTCGGGTGGGACCCTGTGGCTCCTAGCGCGCCCTAGACTGATCCCCACTGCTCTAGATAGAGAAACATAAAAGTGTTGGCATCGCGGGTGCCGCTCGGGTCCCATGCGGACGGATTTAAAAATAACTGTTTACAGAGATATCGGAAACGTTGAAGTTAAATAAGTCTAGTGAATATTAATGACATGTTTTGTTACTTCTGTTATTACTATGCTATATTGATGCACTGGGACGGGGTAGAGTAACTTGATACCCACTCCCTTCCAGACTTCGAGTCTCCCCCTTCTATAGACGTACAGGGACACTCAGTTTGGGATCTCTTGGGTCTTGAAACCCAATACAGTTTAACCCTTTGATGTTTGTTATACTTTCTTTTATAATGTTACACTGTATACTGAAACTTTTTCCCACACACTGTCTGCCTAGCGCTCGCCACCACATGAGCCTCCAATTGCTACAACAGAGCCTTAGATTTGCTCGGCCCCCTCTCTCCTCCCCACAATGGCCACCATAATTTCACATAACGTCAAAGGATTCAACTCCCCACTTAAGAGAAAGTAAGCGTTTACCCAATATCTTAAACTAAAGCCTCCAAGAAACCCACTTCTCATCTTCCTCCGCTCCCAAGCACCTACACCCGCAATACTCAAGGACATATTCCTCAGTAGCAGGCAAAAAATATCAAGGAGTCACGATTTTCCTACATAATTTTTTTCCCCCTCGTAGTAGACGAAGCAGAAATAGACCCCAAGGGCAAATTTATCATCCTACAGGGCATGGTACGAGAGCAAAAACTGACAATAGTGAACTCCTACGCCACAGTTAACAATCCCTATAAACTATTTACCCAGATATCCAGAAAACTCAAAGCTCTACCCAAAGCCTACATCTACTGGATGGGAGACTTTAACATGGTTCTCTCCCCTGCCCCGTGCCACTCTTCCCACAGCCCAGACAAAATCAGCCCGTCACAGAGAGCTTCGATATCAGCTACATTAAAAGATCTAGCTTTGGCAGATAGTTGAAGAGAGACCCATGGATCGAGTAGAGGATACACCTTCTATACAGCCCCGCATAAATCTTATTCCCGAATCGACTGGACAGTGGTCTCAACTCACCTACTTCCCACACTCGACCAGTCAAGACACATCCCCTGCGCGTGGTCAGACCATGACATCATCTTCTCACACCTTATAAGTACCTCCCCTCAACCTATCTTTAGAAGGTGGAGACTCAACGAATCGTTACTGAAAGACCCCATAACTCACGCCAAAATATCAGACAAACTGAACGAATTTATAGCAACAAATGACAATGAGGCCTCCCAGCCAGTTTGGATCTGGCTTGCGCATAAAGCCTTTATGCGAGGTCAAATCTCCAAAGTTGCCTCCATGAAAAAGAAAGAAAAATCACAGGCCTTACAAGCCCTGGAAAGGCGACTCACTCTGCTAGAAATAGTTAATCAACAACGCCCTAATATAGCCCTAACCAAAAACATATGGGACACAAAACTTCAGATTAACCTTCTATATACAACCCAAGCAGAGAGGGCCCTTCAATGGACACAGTCAATCTACTTCAAATTAGCCAATAAACCAGATCAACTACTGGCAGCCTGTCTTAGAATGAAAGAAAAGATTAACTTAGTCCATTCTATCAGAGCAGAAAACGGATCATGCACCTCGAACCCTGACAAAATAGCCCACACATTTTCCAATTTTTATAATAAACTATATAGATAAAAGCCCGAGAAATCCCGTTCCGCCCCCAAAGAATTTCTAGAAAACATATCGCTCCCACAGCTTTCAGACCACCAAAACGACCACTTTAGCCAACATATCACTGTAGAAGAAGTAGAAGAAACTATCAAGCTCTTAAAACCAGGAAAGCACTGGGCCCAGACGGTCTAACAGCCCTGTACTATAAAAAATTCATCTCGCCCCCTCTCACGTTTCTATAACGATATCCTACTAGGTAAGCCAGTCCCTGAAGAATTCCTAAAAGCACACATAACAGTTATTTGCCTTATTTGCCTCCCTAAAAGCAGACCTGAAGAAATGGAGCCAACCCACTATATTTTGGATAAGCCGCATCAATTCGGTCAAGATGAATGTTCTGCCCCGCCTCCTTTACCCATTTAGATGCCTTCCCATAGACGTCCCCGCAAAGGAACTAAAGGATATGCAAAAATGCATACTCCAATTCACTCCAAGACCCAGAATCAAACAGAAAGTAATCACAAAAGAATAGGAGGTCTATCAGTACCTAACCTAATGAAGTACTACCTGGCAGCCCAACTAACACAAATTCTCTCTATGTTTGCAGGCACAAAAAAAACCTCTATGGGTAGACATAGAATCCTCTCTCGTAAACCCGAACTGAAAACCATCTTTTGGGATAGAAACTGGAAACCCACAAATCTATCCCACTTAGCCCCATTAACATACCACCAGTTCTTGATATGGAGAAAAAACAGATTTAAACACAACATGATGTCACCCATCTCACTGTTGCTACCGGTGATCCTCAACCACGCATTCCCGCTGAGTCTTCAAGAGGAAAATTATAAATGGTGGCGATCTAAACACATTACGCTCTTACATCATTTTATGTCCTATGATAAAATCCTCTCTCCACAGCAACTGACCGAAAAATATTCAGTTCCGGAATACCTATGGCTTGAACTGAAGCAAATATACAGCTTCCTATGCAAACTACTAAACACGGCTAGCCCCTCTGCTACTCACACGCCCTTTGAAGTAGCATGTCTATGGTCCCCGCTCCAACCAGGCATAATATCCTCACTCTACTCCAGCATGAATAAACCCCTCCCAGAGACTCAACTTCCCTTCATGCAATGCTGGGAATCTGACCATGGCATCTCCCTCTCCTTACCTCGATGGCAACATTGCTGCACCTTTATCGCTAAGGGTAGTCACCAAGTAACTCTGGCAGAGTCAGCAATAAAAATTCTACACAGGTCTTACCTAGTTCCCACAACGATTCATAAATACACACCATCCACCTCCCCGAACTGCTTCAGGGGCTGCGACAGTCTGGGAACACTAGCCCACACATGGTGGACCTGCCCCTTAGTCACCACACTCTGGAGAAAAGTAACCAGTCTTATATCTAGAGTCCTAGGGAAGGTCTTTCCCCTCATCCAATCTGTCTGCCTCTTGGCCGACAAACCCCTGTGTTTTAACAACCAACAGCATAAAATGTCGCAACAGATATGTATGACGACCAAAGCATACATCGCATCCCAATGGCTATCATCTAACATCTCTTTAGAACCAATTATAGCAAGAGTATCTAGAATGAGGCTTTATGAAAAATTGTCGGCCATGAGAGAAGACAGTATGGACATATTTCTTAAGACATGGAAACCCTGGGCCGATTTCTTAGACATACCGGGCCTAAATAAACCCTTTAGCGCATGAAGCACCAAGCAGAGCCCAGATCCCAGTGGATCATATCAACCATGAGGGAAGAGGATACTATCATTGGGATAAAGCCGAGGAAGACAGAAACACAAAATAAGAGACAACTAAGAAAATAATATACCATTTATTAGCAGTGGGGAGGAGAGAGGAGGAGAGAAAGATCACGAACATATAGGCTCTCTCGCTAAACCTTTTAATACAGTGTGGACCAACACCTCGCCTCTTCTTTCTTATAGGTTTAATGTATAAAAACTGAATATTGATTTCATTACACCCCCTGCGTGGGGACTCATTTTTGCAACAACCTATAATATTCAAAAAATTTCAATAAAATACTTTTGAGACCAAAAACAAGCCCTCATACGGCTCTAGGAACGCCACGATGAAAAAAAAAACTTTTAAAGAGCAAGCAGGCTTTGCCACTTAGCGATTAATCCTGTACTCTAAGTATTCATAAGTATTTGACCATTTTAACCCTTTCCAATCCACTGTCTGACCTCTGAAGACATTATAATTTACGGCTGTACAGCTCCGATGCTGGAAGACGTCCGTCGGGGTTCTCTTACTGTATATTGCCAGCCTCTCTACTGTTGGAGCCTATCCAATGTGTCACCTCATGCAGTACTGGCTTTAGCCAGCATATAGCGCCATTGTATAACAGCAGAAAAAGAGTAAGCCCCCTAGGAAAACCAGGATACAAATTGGATTGGAAAGGGTTAATAGAATACACAGATAAAATTCAGGGTGGCAGCTGTGTAAAATACTAGAATACAAGTAGAATATATTTAGAACGTGATATGAGAGTAACTCAAAAGAAACAGACGCATTTTGGTGACCTATGCTAATAACACAATAAAAAAAAGAAGAAATAAGTCAGGACTTACCCAAAAAGAAATTTATAGGTGCAGATTAAACCACGGCTGCAGAAACATACTGTTCGAGCAAAAAGCGGCAACAGCACTCAATATACATGTTTTACCAGAAAACACATAACTATGATACATACACTAACCACATTAAATAATGCATCATAGTTATGTATTTTTCTGGTAAAAATTGTATATTGAGTGTTGTTGCACTTTTTGGTTTTTGCTTGAACACTATGCTAATAACACAGCAGTCCTTTCGGGGATAAAATCTCCTAAATTCTTCATTTTGCACTTACTGTAAAAGCAAAGCGTGCATCTTTAGTGATGTCCCAGTGCCATGAAAAAACTGATGACCGTCGCCTCCTCTGGGAACCCAGTCCTGGCCACCAAAAATGTCCTTCTTCCTTTCCTGTCCCAAAAGCGTCAGAGACATCAAAGCTTGCCAGTTCCTGGAATACCTGGAGAGGCCGAATGATATCATTAGGCGAGTTCCATAGTGCCTTGTGCATGCTACATTCATGACGTCTGATCATGCCATCAGTGAGGCACTGGGTGGCAATGAAATCCACCAGAGGTGATGAGGATATTGTGCGCTGCTGGTGGTGTAGAAGCTACAGAAACGTCTATTTCAGTTTTAGTTCCGTTTCTTCGCTCCAAACGTGAAGCAGAGATGGAAAGCTCTAACAGAGCCCCAACAGCGGCATGAATGGGCCCCACTACAATCTGGAATGCTTCATATAGATCCCAGCAGGACATCATGGGTATATACGTGCCAGAACTACTGCCTGCAGACAGGGATTTCTGCAATCAAGACGGCGGACAAAACCGAATTCTTCTCTTTTAATAAGCAAATTAGAGGATGAATGTGGGAACAGAGAAAAACTAATCGTGGCTAGGTTAGGGGGCGATGGGGATCATCTTTAACACTTTAAGCACCAGGGTGTTTCAATCCAAAAAGGACCAGACACACGTTTTAGGGTTTTTACTAGAGATGAGCGAACACGTTCGGCCCCGCCCCTTTTTCGCCCGAACACCGAACTTTGCGAACACCTCGGTGTTCGGGCGAAAAAGTTCGGGGGCCGCCGTGGCAGCGCGGGGGGGTGCGGCGGGGAGCGGGGGGGAGAGGGAGAGAGAGAGGGCTCCCCCCTGTTCCCCGCTACTGCCGCCCGCGCCGCCGCGCATCTCCCCGCCCCCCGGCGGCACCCGGACACTTACGCGCGAACACTCCAGTGTTCGCTAAAGCCGGTGTCCGGGTGCGGATGTGTCCGTTACGGACACGTTCGCTCATCTCTAGTTTTTACCCATGTGGTGGCTTTACTGCCCTATTTTTTTCTTCTTCAGCCACCAAAATAATTTTTGCTGCGTTTTTTCTCAGTAACATACGGAGCCAATTTGTACATTTTTTTTACTGACATTTTTTCCCGATTTTTAGTCTTATCGGGTGCAGAAAAAAAAAAAAACCTTTAAAATTTATAGCTGCTTATTTTTAAAATGAGCATATTTATGCGAAGATAAAATACGGGAATGGGTTTGTCATTTTGTTTTGGACGTTTTGATATAGTATTTGCATAGTTTGGAATTACAGGGGGGAATATGGCAACGGTTTTGGTTGGAATCGTCAGTTGGTCATTTCCTTTATGTATATTTTTATCTTATTCTATTATTTTTTTTTTCTTATTTGTGTAACAATTTTTTTTTTACCATCTATGTCCCCCGTGATGTCATTTAAGACCTCTGGGGGTCATTCACATTGTATTTATTTATTTATTTCATACTTTTCCACTGTGGCTGGGGCATCCACAGGAGCATCTATAGGAGCCACCGTTACAGAGAAAAATATTCCCGGTAGTGACAATAGTCACTGGCAAAGCTGATCAGTGTCTGCTAGGATTCTGCAGCTCTTCTGTAACAGAGGGCACCTGGCAGTCACATGATCGCCAGGTTGCATAATGGAAGTATTACTTCCACTTTTACTCTTTAATACATAGCACTCATTGAACGTGGAAAGAAGAAGGCAGAAGCCTTTAACAAAAAAAACGCTTCTACCTTGTTCTTCGGCTGTGTCTAAGCAGAGGCTTTAATCCTGCTATCAGTTAATTATAGTATAATCACTATATATATTACATACATATATACACATACACACACACATACATATATATACATACACATATATACATACACACACACACACACATATATACACATACACACACACACTTGATCATGTATTCTAATGGGTCCAATCCAAGGTGACTTTTAAAGGGAATCTTATAGGCTAAAAGTAGGTGGTCCACTGAGTCCTGGGATGTAAGTGTTATACTTACCTCCCCCATTGTTTCCTTCTGTCCGAGCTGGAAAATCCACTAAAAGCATTGAGCGGCGCTGCTAAAGTGGCCACCTGTTCCAAGTCATAATGGGTGGACTACTTAGCAGCGCATTAAATGCACTGCAGCAGTAGCAGCTTCCAGGACTGACATGAGGGTATGATGGATGAGGTAAGTATAACACTTACATCCCCGGACTCAACGAGTCACCTACGTTTAGGCCATAAGCTCAGCTCATAAGGCTAAAAGTAGGTGACAATCTCTTTAATAAAGCATATTTTACAATAAATATAATTAAAAGCAATGGAATCAGATACAGTTTCTATATAAACTGTATTAGTAATGTATTATAAATAGAGATGAGCGAGCACCAAAATGCTCGGGTGCTCGTTACTCGGGACGAAATTTTCGCGATGCTCGAGGGTTCGTTTCGAGTAACGAACCCCATTGAAGTCAATGGGCGACCCGAGCATTTTTGTATATCGCCGATGCTCGCTAAGGTTTTCATGTGTGAAAATCGGGGCAATTCAAGAAAGTGATGGGAACGACACAGCAACGGATAGGGCAGGCGAGGGGCTACATGTTGGGCTGCATCTCAAGTTCACAGGTCCCACAATCACTGCCTGCATGACACTCCGCTGCCACTTCTCCTGAGTTACATGCTGCCAAACCCCCCCCCCCCCCCGCACTGTCAGCATAAAGATCGTTCTTCTCTGCCGCAGCAGTAACAGCTGTGGCAGAGAAGAACGATGTTAGCCCATTGAATTCAATGGAGCCAGCAATACAGCCGACTCCATTGAATTCAATAGGCAAACATCGTTCTTCTCTGCCACAGCTGTTACAGCTGTGGCAGAGAAGAATGATTTCTCTTCTATATGTTCTCAATGGGGTCAGCGCTGCTGCCGCCGGCCCCGTTGAGCGCATATAGAGAAGAGAATAGGAATCGCAGATCGCAGATAGGTGCGATCTGCGATTTCTGTTCTATAATTTATCGGACGAGCGCATAAAAAGCGCTCATGTGTCCGATAAAAATTCGCCGGACGCATGCGCAAATCGCGCGAAAAACGCCCGTCTGACTAAGGCCTTAGTCAGACGGGCGTTTTTTCGTGCGATTTGCGGATCGCATGACGGATGCGCATCCGCAAATCGCGTGACCGGTGCCCGAAAATCGCCCGAAAATCGGGCGGAGCTGTCCAGCGCATTGCATTCAATAGAGCCGGCAATACAGCCCGCTCCATTGAAAGCAATGCGCTGCGGGCGAGTGTGGGATGAATTGTCGGGAAGGGCTTAAATATATAAGCCCTTCCCTGCAATTCATCCAGAAAAGTGTTAAACTAAAAAATATATATATACTGACTTGCTACCGGCAGCCGGAGTTCCGCGCGGCCGTCCTGCAGTGAGTGTGAAGGGGGTGTGAGTCAGACCTGCCCCCTGATTGGCTCAGCGCTGAGCCAATCAGGGGGCAGGTCTGACTCACACCCCCTTCACACCCACTGCAGGACGGCCGCGCGGAACTCCGGCTGCCGGTAGCAGGTCAGTATATATATTTTTTAGTTTAACACTTTTCTGGATGAATTGCAGGGAAGGGCTTATATATTTAACCCCTTCCCGACAATTCATCCCGCGATCGTTGGCAGCCCATTGATTTCAATGGAGTCGGCTGTATTGCCGGCTCCATTGAATTCAATGGGCAAACATCGTTCTTCTCTGCCACAGCTGTTACAGCTGTGGCAGAGAAGAATGATTTGTCTTCTATATGTTCTCAATGGGGTCGGCGCTGCTGCCGCCGGCCCCATTGAGCGCATATAGAGAAGAAGGACCGTTGGGGTTCTTGAAGCCTAAAATCACTCCTAACACTCTCCCTATAGCAGCCCCGACATCAACAGCACTTTCCCTCAGCTAAGTGAGAACGCATCTGTGGCGAGCCGCGGGCCGGCAGATTTTAATACTCGGGTGACACCTAATCTCGCCAGCCACTCACTGCAGGGGGGTGGTATAGGGCTTGAACGTTGCAGGGGGAAGTTGTAGTGCCTTCCCTGTCTTTCTATTGGCCAGAAAAGCGCGCAAATTTCTCAGGGAAGAAAATCAAAGTAACTCGAACATCACGTGGTACTCGTTACGAGTAACGAGCATCTCGAACACGCTAATACTCGAACGAGTATCAAGCTCGGACGAGTATGCTCGCTCATCTCTAATTATAAATATACAAATTATATACAGATCTCACACGCACATATACATACACAGATTATATTTTCATTAGTGTCTCACGTCCTTAGTTGCTACTACAGTTTAGTTCTAAAAGGTCATAGGCAGAATTTTTACTAAAAGTTATAAAAAAAACTTTTTATGAGAAAAGAGAAAGAAGTTTCCATTTCCTTGATAAAATGAGTCTGTGTGTACTAACCTGCTCAGGAGTTATTTGAAATCCATTGCGTAGGAGGTAGAGGCTTTTATCCACAGTGGACACACACACACAGCTTCCTCTGGTAGCTTTTACTTTAATGTCGATCACATCACCTGGTTTAGAGTCATTGGAAGAAAGGGCCACCGAGACCTGTAACGCAATAAAAGATGTGGGGAAATATGTCCTCGTGGTGAAGAAGGACTGAGATACAAAGGAAAGAGTAGATACATTACAAGTATTCTGAAGAGTATATCTTCTCAAGCAGGCGATCACAGTGGTTCCTCAACATAGAATATCAATTGGTTCTGGGATGACTATTGTATGTTGAAACCATAACCCTATGAAAACTGGTAATTGGCTCCAAAGCCTCCAAGATGTCAAGTAAATACAATATATAATAATCAAGATAAAAGACAATTACGCCGAAAATGATTACGGACAAAACAAATCCTTACATATCAGAGTCAGTAAGAGCTTCCCGAAGCTGTAAATCATTTTCTATGTAGAGGGCAGGTCTGTACAATAATGTGTATTAGAAAAATAACATGGCCGCCGTCACCTGGTGTCCAAAGGAGCCGCACATCCTGGCACAAGTATAGGGTAGTACGGGATCACTGTATGCACTTAAGTAATACAGGTGTTTTATCAGTGAGATGCCCATGCTGATTGGCTGGATTTTCCAGCAAAGTTCAGTTCTGGCCTGTTTATGAGAGCATTATAATATTACATGTTATATTACCAATTCATAGAATCATAGAATGATAGAGTTGAGAAGGACCTTCAGGGTCATCTGGTCTAACCCCCTGCTCAGTCTAGGATTCACTAAATCATCCCAGAGAAATATTTGTCCAGCCTTTGTTTGAACACTTCCATTGAAGAACTCCCCACCTCCTGTGGTAACCTGCTCCACTCATTGATCACCCTTACTGTTAGAAAGTTTTTTCTAATATCTAATTTGTGCCTCCTCCCTTTCAGTTTCATCCCATTGCTTCTGGTCTTTCCTTGTGCAAATGAGAATAGGGCTGATCCCTCTGCACTGTGACAATCCTTCAGATATTTGTAGACGGCTATTAAGTCTCCTCTCAGCCTCCTTTTTTCTTGCAAGCTAAACATTCCTAGATCCTTTAACCGTTCCTCATAGGACATGATTTGCAGACCACTCATTATCTTGGTAACTCTTCTCTGAACTTGCTCCAGTTTGTCTATGTCTTTTTTAAGGTGGGGTGCCCAGAACTAGACACAGTATTCCAGATGAGGTCTGACGAAGGGCTGATTCCCACGCAGCGTTACCCCGCAGCTATTAGGTTCTATTGAACCTAATAGCGCAATGCTCACAGTGCGGAATTCCACCGTACTCACCCGCAGCATGTTTTATTTCCCGCGGGCATACGCGCGGATGGCTTCCTTTGCACGCAATGGAAGCCGTCCGTCACGCTATCTTCCGCTGTGTAGCACAGCGGAAGATAGTGTGAAAATGCTTCCCCGCCTACTGCTGTCTGCATCATAGGACGCGGTGGGTGTGTCATGTGACGTGGTCGGGGCGCATCACAACACTGCCGGCACGTCATGCGCACCAGAGCATCATGCGGGACATCGGGCGGCAGATGCGGAGGTAAGTATGGGGTCTCTGGGGGGGGCGTCGTGATGGGCTCCGCTGTGGTATTCCGCTTGCGAAGCCCATCACGGCCATGGGCATTAGGCCTAAGGAAGAGTAGAGGGGGATAATTACCTCGTGTGATCTAGACTCTGTGCTTCTCTTAATACATCCCAGAATTGTGCTTGCCCTTTTGGCTGCTGCATCACATTGTTGACTCATGTTCAGTCTATGATCTATTGGTATACTCAAGTTTTTTTCACTTGTGCTAGCCCAATTCTTCCCATTCTGTATGTGCTTTTTAAATTTTTCTTACCCAGATGTAGGACTTTGCATTTATCCTTCTTAAGTACCATTCTGTTAGTCGCCGCCCACTGTTCCAGCTTTTCTAGCTCTTTTTGAATACTCTCTCTCTTTCCTTGTGTTAGCTATCCCTCCTAGTTTGTGTCATCGGCAAATTTCATCAGTTTTCTATCAATTTTCTTCTCCAGATCATTTTTAAAAATGTTGCACAACACTGGGCCTAGGACAGAGCCTTGTCGTACCCCACTTGATACATTCTTCCACTTGGATGTTCAGCCATTTATGACCACTCTTTGAGTACGATCACTCAGCCAGTTGTGAATCCACCTAACAGTTGCCTTGTCAATCCCATGTTTGGTCATTTTTTCAATCAGTATGGTATGAGATACTTTGTCAAATGCTTTACTAAAAAGTCAAGATATACTATATCCACCGCATTTTCCTGATCAACCCAGTCGGTGATTCTGTCATAAAAGGAAATTAGATCCATCTGGCATGACTTGTTTGTTACAAACCCATGCTGGCTCTGGTTAATTACTCCATTTTTATCCAAGTACTTGCATAAATGCTGTTTAATAATTTGTTCAAAGATCTTTCCCGGTATAGAAGTCAGGCTCACAGGCCTGTAGTTTCCTGGATCCACCTTCTTCCCTTTTTTGAAGATAGGGACAGCATTTGCATTTTTCCAATCTTCTGGGACTTCTCTTGTTCTCCAGGAACTTTCAAAGATTATGGCGAGTGGTTCAGCAATTACCTCTGCTGCTTCCTTTAGTGTCCTAGGATGTAATTCATCGGAACCTTGAGACTTGGATTCATTTAGGTTAGCTAAGTGTTCCCTCACCATCTCCCTGCTTACAAATAGCCTGCATTCTTTTATTCCCCCAATAGCACAGGGAAGATCAGTTGATGTTCCATCTACTTTCTGAGAGAAAAAAAGATATAAAATAGGAATTTAAAAGTTCTGCCTTCTCAACATCATCCTTAACCAATTCACCATTTTCATCTCGTAAACATCCTCAGAAGGGTCGGTAATTTGGGGGTTATTCTGATTGGCAGATTGGAGTTGGGAATAAACACTTTCCCCGTAGAATGAGGAAAATTGGCTTCTACCTCATTGAGGTTTTTTTTTGCTCTGAATCAACATTGGGGGGGTAATAGGCTGAACTGTAAAGACGTGCCTTTTTTCAGCCTAAGGGCTCCTATCCACAACCATGTCTTCACTGCATAATACGTGTACGTTGCATGGACGCATGATACGTGGTAAATGAAGTCAATGGACTTCCATTGATCCATGCATATGTACATGCAGATTCGCAGGAGAAATAAGTCACAGCATGCTCTATTCCTCTGCGTACCACAAAGCGTGAGCCCTATACATTGGTATATGCAGTGTATGAAATACAGCAAGGAATTTAAAAAAAAGAAGAGTCACACTGCGCATGACTGTGTGGGTGTGATACACGGGCATGCATAGTGAACACGCAGCCATATGCGGTCTCTGCTGCCAAACCTGATGTTTACAAAACAGTAAAATGCTTGGGAAGACCTGCACCGTTTTATGTATACACCTGTGAGCATGAGCCCTAACATACTATGGTACTATGTATGTTTTAGACTATACAATCCCCTAGGTGTCTCCACACACTTTTTGGCTGCTCTCCTTAAGGAGACACGACACCCCACCTGACCCATGCTGCAGACCTCTCACAAACTAAGCTAGAAACCTACTGCACAGTGATGAGAGGCAAACACCCTGAAACAGCTGTATGTGCATGGTTCTCTGGCTTCCTATTTCCAATCATTTTTCAGACTTGTTAGAAAGTCACATTGATTTGGAAGGAATACTGCCCTCCAATAGGTGGCGCTGCAGATGGTATTTTTCCTATCTTTCTTATTTGCATAAATTACCCAGAGGAGCTTCCATGGCCTTATTAGTCTCCTCACTCACCTTCTATATATCCCCACACCACTTTTGGGTGCTCTCCTTGGGGAGAGACTATACTATCCCTCCAACCCATTGACCCCCTAGGTGTTTCCACACACTTTTTTGTGTGCTCCCCTTAAGGAGGTACGACACCCCTCCTGACCCACTAGAGTTTTTGTGTAACCTAACAAATTTCTGCTTTAAGAAAGCAATATCAAATACTCAAAGTTTCCACAAAACAAGTTTTGATTAAAGGATCATCTGTACCCAGGCCCTCTATCAAATTCCTAACGACCACTTGTCCGTTAGTATGTATGTATGTGTGTGTGTGTTTCTCATGCTTCGCCTTTGGTGACGTTATCGCAGGTCCGACAACATATATAAAACACAGAGCCTGACCGACAGAAGAACAAAGTTTAAGCTCTTGGAAGGGGAAGACAAAAATAACAATATGAGAATACAACTAAGCTATTATTATCTCAGACACAAGTGGTCCTGACAGAAGACACTGACCTACTGCCACCCCAGAGATCTGGTGGGCGGAAGGACCTCCAGTGACATCACTGTTGTGGGAGGCTCCATTGTGCAGTTTGGTAAATATAACTGGTACTATAATTGTTCTAATAATTACTAGTTATAGTATATACACCTGAGCAACTCTAGGCTTTCAGTAATAGCTGCAGAGGATTGTAGCATAGCTGCTAGAAGAGCCTCTATATCTCAGCATTGTGGACAGCTCTAGTAATGTAGAAAATATAGAACTACAGTCAGTCTTTAAAATTACCTGGTTCTCAAAAGCCGGCTTTATCAGAATTTGGGTGCTGTCAGTAACCCCTTCTCCATTGTTCCTTACGTAGTATATCAACAAGCGGCTGAGAGGGGCCATAGTATGAGTTACAGGGAAGTGAACGTGTGTCAGCCACACCTCGGAGTCATTGGATGATCTGCGGTCTGTTGAAGTTGGAAGAAATAAGAGCAGCTAAAACATTTCTAATGAACATTACATAACAACCTAGCAAAGTATCAGAAATGTAATACAAACAGCAAAGCCTAATGACCGCAAATGGGAGAACCAAGCTTGGAACGGAGTAGAAAAAGGATGTTTTACAATGTAGACTTGGCCCAATGCACACAGCTGTATGTGCACCGCGGGATCCAGAGCTCCGTATCCCGCAGCAAATACAGCCCATAGGACATGTATTCAAAAATGCATTTCTATGCCCACGAGTGGAAATCGACTGCGATATTTCACTCATGGGGTTTCACTTTTTGTGCAGGATGTCCTATAGTTTCTGTTGGTGCAATACACTTACTTTTTTATATGCCTGATGAAGTTTACAAACGAATTGAAACGTGTTGCCTTACGAATAAACTTTTGGAGATACTCCGATTACTCATGTTAATTCTCTAAACGTTTCTAATGACACCCGTTTGAAGAGAGCATTTTGTGCCTTCTATGTCTCTACACTGGATGCGTGTAAAGTGTATTGCTATGTATGTGCATGTAAATAAAAGTGTACATGTGTTTTATAACTTGTTCTGGTGTTTGGGGCATATTTACTAAAACTGCAACTCGGGCAAGATTTGCACATTTTCAAACGTTTTTGGATACACTAGTAAAAAGGGATACAACGTGAGGGCTTATTCAGACGACCGTATATCGGCCAGGTTTTCACGCCGAGCCGATCTACGGTGTCCCTCTCTGCAGGAGGAGGAGGCTGGAAGAGCCGGGAGCAGTGCACTGAGCTCCTGCCCCCTCCCATTGCAAATAGTGGCAAGGGGCGGAGAGGGGGCTGGAGCTCAGTGCTCTGCTCCCGACTCTTCCAACCTACTACCCCTGCAGAGAGGGACACAGTATATCGGCTGAGCGTGAAAACCTGGGCGATATTCGATCGCCTGAAGCCGACCTTATGTTGTTTGTAAGCATTTTTGATGTATTCCTTGGAATTATAAGCCTAAGGGCTCAGTCAGACAAGCGTTTTTTTCACGCACGTTTAGGCGCGTTTTAAAAACGGCTCTATTAGAACCAATGTTTTTCAATGAAAGTGGTCATATGTCTTTTTTTTTTTTTTTTAGAAGTGCCTAAAATTCTCACCTGCAAAAGATAGGACATGTGAGTGCAAATGCACCCGGTCACACAATGTGCAATTTTTTCCCACGCCTATACATGCACGAAAAATTTGCTCATCTGAATGAGCCCTATGATTTGTGTTACTGTATCTATGTAGTCAGCTTGGTTCTGGTATCATACCTATGTAGTCAGCTTGGTTCTGTTATCAGATCTATTTACTAAGCTCAGTTTTGCTATCGTAGATATCCAGTAAACGTCAAATCATTTATTAATATTGTGGGGGTCCAACAAACTTCCTACAGCCCAGGGTGTTTGCATAACCATGAATGTAACAAATCATCTTATAGCTGAACGCACGGTGTTGTTAAATAAGGACCTGTATATTGAGAACGATGTTGAACAATGATAAAGCCTTTCATTTAATATTTACAGAATAACGAGAAGATAAGCCATTTGGCACATTAAGAGAACATACCGGCTTCATTCTCTGCTGTTTCATTGAAATCCTTATCAAAGGTAACAGGTGATGCTCTCTTGGCTCTCTGCAGAGTGATATTTGCGGACTGTTTCCCAGAAAGCACCAGGTTTCCACGAGATGCAATCTCATAATGCAGAGTGAAATTACAGGGGCAGGTGGACTTCAAGACAATCAGGGCATCCTCACCCACCTGCCATCAGAGGAGGTAAAACAAGTGACAAGACTCATATTGCACTTTGTCTTCCAACAAAATCCTTCACATCCTCAAAGTCAATATAAAAGGCAGTAAGCTTGCAAGTCAACTAAAAACTATTAGAGCTGGAGTGTAGCAGCATAAGTAATGTGCCCGGCAATAGTTAGAGGCCTCAGTATATAAAGA
This sequence comes from Eleutherodactylus coqui, assembly GCF_035609145.1. Lineage (NCBI taxonomy): Eukaryota > Metazoa > Chordata > Amphibia > Anura > Eleutherodactylidae > Eleutherodactylus > Eleutherodactylus coqui. Next base: position 263,823,563 of record NC_089841.1, on the reverse strand, counting down.
GCAGAAGATTAAGGCATAAATCATACAAATCCCTGTTTCACCTTTGGTTATGTATGTTCTGTAACTAACTTTTACCTCCCTGTGTAAGGGGTGTTTAAAGGGAACCTGTCACGTCCCCACAGTACTGTGAACTAAGTTATGGTGCTGTGAGGGAAAGTGAACGGGAATCTGACTCTTCAGGTTTTCACCTGCACACTCTCCCATAGACTTGTATGAGAGAGCGCTCACACGGGAATCTAAAAAAAGAGTCAGATTTTTTTAGCTCCACACGACCTTTGGCAGGTGAAAGCGCTGGATTGTGGGAGCGGGCGAGTATAAAAAATACATCATCCATCTCGCTGTCCCATCCCTCAACAGCACTATAACTTAAGTTCATAGTACTGGGGGAAGAGATTCCCTTTAACCCCTTGAGTGGCGGGTTTCCTACCACCCTGTCGTGCCCACCAGGGCAGGTTTTTTAAAATAGTCTAATCATTGAATTACAACTAATTTTGCAGTTGCGTCTCAAGAGCCATAACTTTTTCATTTTTCCATTGACATGGCCATATGAGGGCTTGTTTTTTGCGGGACAAGTTGTGCTTTTTTTTAAACAGGGGGGAGGAAAAAAAGAAATGGGGAAAAAAGAAAAAAAAGGGGCCATGTCATTAAGGGGTTAAATAATGTATTAACTTCCTTCTCTGGGTCATTACGACGCACACGGATACCACATGTGTGATTGTATTTTTGATTTTTTACAAAGTAAAGGGAGACAAGTGTTTTTATTATTTTTTTTTATTATTTTTTTTTTTTGTCCCTTTAGGGGACTTCCACAGGGACTCATCAGGACCCCTGATCACATTCCAGGGGTCCGATGGTGACAGCCCTTTACATGCTGCAGTGACAGCCCTTTACATGCTGCAGTCACATAGACTGCAGCATGTAAAGGGTTAACACAGCAGAGATCAGAGGTTTTCTCTGATCTCTGCTGTAAGAGCTAGTACCTAGCTGTCCTCTGACAGCTAACAACCAGCTCTCCCTGCCACAGAGACCATGGGCTTGCTTCTGACAAGCCGATGGTCTCTATGGCAACCTGTAAACAAAGCAGGAGATTGCCGGCACATCTGTGGGTCTGTGCAGGCAGAGCACACTGTCACAGCTTGTGGCATTGTGCTCTGCAGCTCCCATAGTGATACATAGCCCGGAAATCTTCCGGGCTATGTCACTATGAGCAGTGGAGCTCGTCCTGGAAAATTTCCGGGCGTGCCACTCAAGGGGTTAATAACGTTACATCATTTCTCTAGGAAAATAATAAATGTGCCCTATTATTTATTCAAACAAGGAAGATGGAAAAATACCTCTGCAGCGCCACCTATTGGAAGGCAGCATTCATACAAATCAATGTGACTTTCTCACAAGTCTTAACAATGATTGGGAATAGGAAGCCAGAGTACTATGCACATACAGCTGTTTGCCCCTCATTGCAGTAGGTTTCTGGCTTGGCTAGTGAGAGGCCTGCGACGTGGGTCAGGAGGGGTGTCTCCTTCAAGAGAGCAGCCAAAAAGTGTGTGGAGACACCTAGGGGTTGAGTGGGGGGATAGCATAGTCTCTCCTATTCCCAATCATTTTTAAGACTTGTTAGAAAATCACATTAATTTGTAGGAATGCTGCCATCCAATAGGTGGCGCTGCAGAGGTATTTTTCCATCTTCCTTATTTGCATAAATTACCCGGAGGAGCTAGCATGGCCTTATAAGTCTCCTCACTCCTCTTCTAGGTGCCCCTACGTCCCTTTTGGGTGCTTTACTTGGGGAGAGACTATAGCTTTTCCTGACACTAATCCCCTAGGCGTCGCCACACACTTTTTTGGTGCTCTCCTTAAGGAGACACGACACCACCCCTGACCCAGTATTTATTGGCACGGAGATTGATGTGTGTGGGAAAAGGGACAAACATACAAAAACCCTAGCTCTGAGGGGACTTGGTGTGGTGATGAAGTGTGTATTTGTGAGAAAAAGAGGTGAGACACTACGAGAAGAAAAAAGGAGGAGGACGCTGCCGTGCATGACCTGGACCGGTTTCACATCTGGGTTGGAACCTCCAGTCGGAGGTTCTATTGCAGAACTGGCACAAAATACTGGGAGAAAAGGCGCTGCCAGGCACCTGAGTGGAACCAAAAACGCACCCCATTATAGTCAATGGGGTCCATTCGGCACGGTTTGATTTCATCCTGAGAATGAGCTGTTCGGACACGAGGATTCCCCTTTCCTGCTCCCCATACTGAGTAGGAAAGAGGAACCCTGGGAGTAAGTGTAAAACCATCCTAAGATAAAGTGAGGCCTGTTGAGGAACAGAAAAAGAGAAAAAACTCTGTTATAAGAGGAAAAAGAGGCCAACTGAAGAGCAGAGAGTAGGTAGAAGTTCCCCGCCATCAGAGAGAGAGACAAGAAGAAAGAAGCATTTCGTGGCTTTTGGGTGCTCGTATGTGAACGAGAATTCTGCACAAGGTCCTTGAATGGTCATCTGCCAAAGCCCTTTGCATGGTTTCATGTTTTTTCTAGCCACCGGGCATTGTGGATGCTCTGCAGAATGGAGATGGAGCTTCTCCTTCTGACGGTCTTGGAGGTGAGAAGTATGGGGGAATTATTTAATTGGTAACTTCCTTGGTGTCTTCCTTCTTTCTGCCACATTGCTTACTGTGGATCCCACTGAGGCACCCACCTTTCTAAATCTGAATTTGCAGGACGAAGCTGAAGACATGAAGTGTCAGTTAGAGGACTCCTCCAACCACCCCATCAACAGCACTGACCAAGCTAATTAGGTAATGGGACCTCACTGGTATGGGAAACTATTATATTCGGGGGAGACACTATGTGGCACATTGTATCGTCATTTTAATTTCAGGGGGAACTTTGTGGAGCACCTTTATATTCAGAATGCAATGTGTTGGTCTCATTATTATGGGGTACATAATTGTGTGGCACTATCATATTCATTGTGCCTGTAGATCATTGCTGGTTGTATACAGGGTGTATGGACAGGCAGTTTGCCTACCTTCCTGGGAGCTAGACACTGAGTGACACTGTTCACTTCTCAGTGATATGAACGGCTCCTGCGGTCCATTGGCGTTCTCAGTAAGTATTCTCACATTCGCTGTTGTTGATGCCCGGCAATCAGCAACAACTGTTCATGTACTGAAAGGTGAACACCACTGTTTCCAAGTCCCAACATAGCCATGCAGCGAGTACAAAATGGAATTCAAGGGGGTTCCTCAGCAGAAATGTTCCCCCCTCCCCCCCGCTTCCCTCCCACTTAAGAAAATTCTGCTTAGACCCTTGCTGAAATTTCTGGTGTTTTTTTAAATAAAAGAGGACAGTGCACTCCCTGTACTCACCAACAGTGGTTTGTCAGGCGGTTGAATAAGTAGATGGCACTTGCTTGGAGAATACCAGCTGCTTATGGATAAGTAGTTTGGCAAATATTGCTCTTCTGAAGATTTTCCATCAATAGCTATAACCTTTGACTATTAAAGAGAGAAGAGGAATCAGCAGCATACCAAAAATGGAAGTGATAATACATAATTAGGCTTATCTAGCCAACCCTATAGCTATAGTCTTACCTCCAGCCACACATACTGGGCTGCTGTTGGGATAGATGGTATCTGAAACTCAACCAAGCCATTTTGAGATACAAGCTCACTGGTGTAAACATTGTCTTTTGGCGTAAGTTCAGCTTTGATTCGCACAGTCACTCCATCGGCAGGGCTTCCATCTGGATATGTAACGTCAACCTATCCAATACAAGGTGATTTATTTATTTTACTATACAAAGTCATAGAGACACCTAAATCCATGGAAAATGGTGGTTGGTAATGACATCATGTGAGTGGCATGTTGTTAAAGGGAAGTGGGCAAATCTGTAAGGGGTGGTGTCCAACAGAGCAGCAATTTTGAAAGCTACCATCGAAGAACCAAGTTGGTATATTCAAAAGGAAAGGTGTGCATGTGACATATGTATTTATTTGTTACAGAATTTAATGAGGAATCCAAATCTGTTCTTAAATGTCATATACCTTTAGGCCTCATGTCCACGGGGAAAATCAGGCCCGCTACGGATTCTACATGTAGAATCTGCAGCGGGTCCCTCCTGCCCCGCGGACATGAGCGCTGAAAATAGGAATTTAAAAGAATTTACCCATCCGTAGCGGGCGGGGAAAGTCTTCTCTTCCTCACGGCCGGATCTTCTTTTTCGGCCGGCGGATGAACTCGTCACGGCTGCGGCACGTCGCCGACGTGCCGCGCGCATGCGCCGAGCCGAAGCAAGAAAGATGCGGCTGTGAGGAAGAGAAGACCTTCCCCGCCCGCTCCGGATGGGTAAATTCTTTTAAATTCCTATTTTAGGTCTCCCGCGGATCCGGACGGCTTCCATAGGCTTCAATAGAAGCCCGCGGGAGCCGTCCCCGCGGGAGACCCGCATGAAAATGGAGCATGGTCCAGATTTTTTCATGCTCCATTTTTAAAAAAATCACTTTTATTGACCATCCGCGGGTATTTATCTACCTGCGGGTGGTCAATGCATCCCTATGGGGTGCGGATCCGCGGGCAGGAGAAGAGTTAAAATCCGCTGCGGATTTTAATTCTTCTTTTGCGCGTGGACATGAGGCCTTAATCCTGCCGAAGTTATTATAACTCAAATCAATGCAGAGGATTTCAACGGTTAGCACCCGAACAGACCACCTATCCGCCATGGCACATCTAGCCAAATGCTTGCCAAATTTTACCAGGCGGATACTGTGTTGAACCTGCCAAAAGTGGACGGAACAAAACTGCCACAGATGAAGCAACAACATTGGCCATTCTGGCGTTGTCCTGCAAGAGCCCACATCGTACCACCGGGCGTTTGTCATAAAAGAGCAGAGTGAGTCGAACTACCGTCGGGCAGATACTGGCTACATAGGAATGGCACCCATGCAAGATCCAGTTGCTGCCACATCTCAACTAACTATAAGCCCGATTTCCATGTTGAATTTTCAGAATGGTTGTCACAGCAATGGCAACGGGACCCACATTTCACAGAGACGGGACTTTTTAGTGATGATGCAAACATCTATGTGAACAAGGAGATGTACAAAACAAATTGGCACACAGAAAGTCATGATGTGGTGCGGTGTACGAAGATAGTGGGCCAATTCTTCACTGACGGTAACCTTACTGCTGCCACGTATCTGCAATGGTTACGTGACAAGGTATTCCGATCCCTGTGCAATGAAGATATCACCACGCAGGAACACTAGGAATGTGCTATCAAGTCCAGGGTTTACTCGGTAAAAAAAACAGTAGATGCAATAGCAAATCCTCGACACCTGTTCAAGCAAATCTGCATTGTGAATGGGAGACGAGGATAGCTTTGATGATTCGAAACAAAGGGGAGCACATCCAGTAAGTGGAGCATTGTTGTGTTCCACGTCACGAAAAACTTTGACAGGAATATAGGTACATGACAATTAAAGGGGTTGTCCCGCGCCGAAACGTTTTTGTTTTTTTTTTTAACCCCCCCCCCCCGTTCGGCGCGAGACAACCCCGATGCAGGGGTTAAAAAAACAACCCGCACAGCGCTTACCTGATTCCCGGCGGTCCGGCGTCTTCATACTTACCTGCTGAAGATGGCCGCCGGGATCCTCTGTCTCCGTGGACCGCAGGGCTTCTGTGCGGTCCATTGCCGATTCCAGCCTCCTGATTGGCTGGAATCGGCACGTGACGGGGCGGAGCTACACGGAGCCGGCATTCTGCACGAGCGGCCCCATAGAAGACTGCAGAAGACCCGGACTGCGCAAGCGCGGCTAATTTGGCCATCGGAGGCCGAAAATTAGTCGGCTCCATGGGAACGAGGACGCCAGCAACGGAGCAGGTAAGTAAAAAACTTTTTATAACTTCTGTATGGCTCATAATTAATGCACAATGTACATTACAAAGTGCATTAATATGGCCATACAGAAGTATATAGACCCACCTGCTGCCGCGGGACAACCCCTTTAATTCTCTATCAAATACATATGTAACATGCACCTTTTCCCATTTGAAAATATCGATTTGGTCCAAAATGGCAGCTTTCAAAATGGCCGTCGTGTTGGACACTGTCCCTCACAGATTTGCCCTCTTCCCTTTAGCAAGATTTCACATACAGTATGACTTTCCCAACCACCATATTCCACTTCTTCAGGTGCCTACGTACCTTTGGATCACCCTATAGATCAATCATAAGGCTAAAATAGTTATTTGTAGAATGCTATGCAAGTGTAGAGCAATAATGAACAGGATTTGGAAAAAATGCTGCTGATATTTCAATTTATTGATACTTGAGCCAATACTAGTAATTTAGTCAAATGTTTTTTTGTCATAACTTACTTTTCCTTGGTAAGGGAGGCCTGGCTTAAATTGTTTACGTGTATCTTTGGTATATTTTATGTCAATCAGCTGCTTCTGAACTAGAGTGGTGTCATCAAAAGTGACTTGTTTGCTCCCATCCACAGCAATTACAGTGGCCCAAATATTTACTGTCCCACGGAAATGCTCTGAGAAGTCAACTGGCATCATATCCTTGGCACAAATGTCAAACGTTGCTGAGTCATAAATCTGAATTTTGAAAGATATGACATTAGTAAGTACACTGTTGTATATATGGACAATGCAAGTAAAAAAAAAATATATTTCAGCCAATGCTCTGAAATGTTAGATTTTGGAAGCATTTATATTTTCCAGGCTGTTCAGATCTAATAATCCCCATTGAAATTCTAAACATTTCAGTAAAGAGTTTAAAGGCTATGGACAGCCTTGACATGGAAACCATAAAGGATCTTCTCTCCCTTGTGCTAAAATACACTGCTGCTGAGGAGTGTGCGATTTCCCTCTCTCCCCCTACAGATTCTGCGCTGGCTGCTCTCTCCTCTCTGCTTTCCCTTCCCCTGCTGACTGCTATGTTGGAAGGAAGAAAAACACAGATACAGGCTGTGATCTGCCTTCCTTGAAAATGTGGATGCCTTATTTCCTAGATGCCTTATTTTTTTTCCTATTCACATTCTGATCTGCCATTTATAACCTTCTCTCCCTGCTGCTACAGTATCTCTAAGGCCAGTTTCACACAATTGGATTCCTATTGCAGAATCCGCGTTCGGCATCTGCGCAGAGGATCCGCAGCAAATCGCATGCATTTAAAGGCATGTACTTTCGTTTTTCGGTCACACTAGTGGATACGAATTGCGTACTCCACGAGGGAAATATTTATTTTTTATTAGAAATATTTAGAAATTTATTAGAAAATCTGTACTGTGCATGACCACCGGTGAGCCGCCATGGTCGTACCCAATGCAGAAACCACAGGTATGTAGGGTTGCTGGCTGTGGGATCCCGCATACAGAATCTGGCGCGGTTGTGTGAAGCCAGCCTAACACAGAGAAGGGAAGGGGAAAGCTGAGATAGCAGGACAGTCAACTATATGAAGTAGTTGCACAGACTTTACAACAGCAAAATGCTAGAAATATTTTTATGAAAAGCATTTATTCCCTCTTCTATAGCCAAAAAATATCTCTACCTCATGCTAGAATACACTGCTGCTGAGCAGTGTGAGACATCCCTCTCCCTCCCTCTGCAGAGTCTGCTATTGGTGCTCTCTTCTCGCCTTTGCCTGCTGACTACTATGTTGCTGTGCTCTTTCCTTCCTATCTACTCTTTGACGTGGTGTCTTGGAGCATAGCAGGAAGAAAAACACATGGTGTGATCTGCTCTCCTTTAAAACCTGAATGCCTTCCTTCCTATTCACACTCTGATGTGATGTTTACAACCACCTCCCCCTTCCTGCTGCTACAGTATCTCTAATACTGAGAGAAGGGAGGGGAAAGCTTAGAAAGCGGGCACAGCCAGGATTCTTGTGCTGGTTGATCTATGTCAGAAGCAGCAGAACAACCAGCTATATGAAATAGATGCACAGACTCTACAACAAAATGCTAGAAATATTTTAACGAACAGCATTTACAAAAAAGTGTCCTACCTCCATTGATTTAAGCACTTGGTGTCCAATCTCATGTCTGTAGTACCCAACACCCATCACAGTCATATTGATTGTTAGTAATCCACTCACCGGCTTCCCAAATGTATATCTGAAATAGGAAATTAACTAATGTAATCCCACAGACCTGGTGGATTTCATTGCAACTCATGCCTGGGAAAATCCAGGAAGCCACAGATGGAGAATCAAACGGCGCTGAGGGCTTGAGAAAGGAGTAAAAGCGACTCAGAAACGCGTTGCCATTAAAATCCTCTTCAATATCCCGTGCTCCTAGCAGTCCTCCCACAGCAGCGCTTCTCCATTTGATTCTTCAATTTGATTCTCCATCTGTGGCCTCCCTGAATATATCTTTTTGAGTCCTGCCTGGCGCCACTCGCATTGCAGCTGTATCACAAACACTACTGGTTCTTGTGCACCAAGCGTAACCTTACAAGACGAGTGCATATATTTACAGAGTATTTCCAATTTAAGGGGACCCGGTACATTGGAGTGCTGTTCTTTTATTTCTTTCATACCTGGAAAAAGACACTTTTGGTTCAAGCCCCTGTTGTTGTAATAGATACCGCCATTATGGATAGAACAACACTTTTAAGAGTAGTAGGGGGCAATAACATAAAAAAAAAAAAAAAAAAAAAATAGAACAGAAACTGCATTTTTCAGACATTTTCTTACCAAGACTGTCACTTACTGTACCTTGCCAGGACTTTTCCTTTTTCACAAACATTTATATCCCGAATAAAGGAGGGAGGATTTATAACCAGCTCAAACTTTGGAAGCACTGAAAAAAATATGAACAAACATGTAATTTCATACAGCTTGTATATTCACTGAATAGAGGCTTTATAAGACACATCTGCTCTTGAGCTTCTCTGTGCGGAATCTAGACCAGTGACCCTGGAGTGCAGCATAAAATCAAGTGAGCAAGTTTTTTGTGGATCTATATTAGGAAGATACAAATTGAGCATTCTGAGCAATTTTGGACAAGTCAAGGCCATCACTTCAATGGAACAAGTCTGCAGTACTCAGAATGGCTGCTGTAAATAATACAGTATTCTGAGTATGAGCCGATCGTGTTCAGATGTAGACATAGAAGAGGCTGCGGAACTCTTATGAGCTGATCCACAGTGGTCACAAGAGGAAGATCAACACCGATCAAATATTGATGGCCTATACTGAGGATAGGCCATCGTTTTTAAAGACTGGATAAACCCCTTTTAAGACACTGGGTGGGCATTCTGGCTGCGCTGCACACATTAAGACTGTACCACATAGAAAGGTAACCAAAAGCAGGTTGTTTAAGAAGGTTGCTTACAGCACCTCGAGGGAGTAGATAAAGGGTCTTGGAAGACAGAGATCACATTAAAGGGGTTGTCCCGCGGCACCAAGTGGGTCTATACACTTCTGTATGGCCATATTAATGCACTTTGTAATGTACATTGTGTATTAATTATGAGCCATACAGAAGTTATAAAAACTTTTTTACTTACCTGCTCCGTTGCTGGCGTCCTCGTTCCCATGGAGCCGACTAATTTTCGCCCTCCGATGGCCAAATTAGCCTCGCTTGCGCAGTCCGGGTCTTCTGCTCTCTTCAATGGAGCCGCTCGTGCAGAATGCCGGCTCCGTGTAGCTCCGCCCCGTCACGTGCCGATTCCAGCCAATCAGGAGGCTGGAATCGGCAATGGACCGCACAGAAGAGCTGCGGTCCACGGAGGGAGCAGACCCCGGCGGCCATCTTCAGCAGGTAAGTATGAAGACGCCGGACCGCCGGGATTCAGGTAAGCGCTGAGCGGTTTGTTTTTTTAACCCCTGCATCGGGGTTGTCTCGCGCCGAACAGGGGGGGGGGGGGGGGGGTTAAAAAAAACCAAAAAACGTTTCGGCGCGGGACAACCCCTTTAAGTTCTGGAAGGTATGAGGTGGGTGCTCAATGGATCTCATTCGGATTGAGATCTGGGAAATTTGGACCCATAGTTAACACTTAGAAATCTCTGAACCCAAGGTTTCCTAGCAAAATACTGCCCTGAGTATTGTACAGCCTATGATAATTTGCCTTCCTCCCATAGTGCATCATGGTGCTATTTCTTCCCCAGCTAAGTGACATACACACGCCTGGCTGTCTATTTGATAAAGAAAGCATAATTCATCAGATCAGACGACCTTCTTCCATTGCTCCATGGTTCAGTTCTGATGCTCATATGCCCAATATAGGTACTTCAGGTGGTGAACATAGGTCAGCATAGGCATCTCTAAAACCCCATAAGCAGCAAGCTGCGATGCAGGATATGTTCTGATACCTTTCTATCAAAGCACGCATTAACTTTTCCTGCAGTTGTTGGGAGCCCATGACCCTGTTTCACCGGTTGTCCTTCCTTGGACTACTTTTGGTATATACTAATCACTGCATACTGGGAACACCCCACAAGACCCATTTTTTCGGAGATTCTCTGACCCAGTCTTCCAGCCATCACAATCTGCTCCTTGTCAAAAGTCGCTCAGATACCTACCCTTGCTCATTTTTACTTTTTCCAACACATCAACGTCAAGAACTGACTGTTCACTCGCTGTCTGACATATCTCATTCCTTTACAGGTGTCATGAAACAATCAATTTTATTCTCTTTACCTGTCAGTAGTTGTAAGGCTATGACTTACTGGTGTATATTTTCTCCATATACTTGTAAAGATGGCAAAAAAAAGATCTCAGGGCAGAAAATCTGTTTTGCAAACTTTCTTTCTCAACATTTGTGCAAGCTTTTTTCAGTTAATTTTTTATTCACCAATGAAAGCATAAAAGCAGAAATCATGACATAAAACAGGAAGGTCACCCAACCTTGTTTTAGGAAATGCAAAATGTATAAGAAAATACAGGTCACCAAAACCACAGCGTGCAAGAATCATCCATGTGTTTAGACTAACACATGTCCCAACCAGTGCTGAATATGACGAGCCGTCCTTTGAGGAGACCAAGCGATGCGTTTGAGCAGGGCCGGCCTATGGTTAGTAGAAATTTAGTATAAATTGTATAATGACCAAGTAGCAACGTTAAGGACAGACCATGGAACAACAGATTGGTTTAAGATTGGGAAAGGAGTACGGCAGGGGTGTATACTCTCACCCTACCTATTCAACCTGTATGCAGAACTCATCATGCGACGAGTGGGGCTTGATGAATCCAAGGCTGGAGTTAAAATCGCTGGAAGGATCATTAACAATCTTAGATATGCAGATGATACATCTTTAATGGCTGAAAACGAGGAGGAGCTGAGGAGCCTTATTACCAAGGTGAAAGAAGAAAGTGCAAAAGCTGGGTTGCAGTTAAACATAAAAAAAACAAGACCCCCCCCCCCTCCCTCCCTACTTCTCCTTTCTCCCCTCCCCTACTCTCCCAATCCATCTCTTCTTTATCCTTCTAAGCTATGTGTAGCTTATTGGAATAAAAAAAAAACAAAACAAGATTATGGCAACCAGATTGATTGAGAACTGGCAAGTAGAGGGAGAAAACGTGAAGGCAGTGACAGACTACATATTTCTAGGCGCACAGATTACTGCAGATGCGGACTGCAGCCAGGAAATCAGAAGACGATTTTTTTCTTCTTGGGAGGAGAGCAATGACCAATCATAGTAACCTATGGATGTGAGAGCTGGACCATAAGGAAGGCTGAGCGAAGGAAAATAGACACTTTTGAACTGTGGTGTTGGAGGAAAATTCTGAAAGTGCCTTGGACCGCAAGAAGATCAAACCAGTCCATAACTCCAGGAAATAAAGCCAGACTGCTCAGTGGAGGGAATGATATTAAAGGCAAAAGTGAAGTACTTTGGCCACATAATGAGAAGACGGGATAGCTTGGAGAAGATGCTGATGTTGGGGAAAGTGAAAGGCAAAAAGAAGAGGGGCCAACCAAGGTCAAGATGAAAGGATGATATTCTCCAGGTGACGGACTGGACCTTGGAGGAGTTGGGGGTGCTTACAGCCGACAGTAAGCTCTGGCGTGGGCTGGTCCACGAGGTCACGAAGAGTCGGAAGCGACTGAACAAATAAACAGCAACATGCATATTCACACAATCCTATAGGCTGTAATGGGCAATTTGGGTCCAAAACAAGACATGCTGCAATTTTTTTCATGGACGTAAAATAGACGTGTGAAAAACACATGTGTGAATACCGCAGGGTAAATCAGTGGGGATTAAGCTGTTCGTAATATGGAGTGCAAATACACCCCTGTAAATGAGCTCTTATAAACGGCCCTTCGAAGGCAACCAGAATACTGATGTGGCCCTTGGTGAAGATGAGTTCGACACCCCTGAAGTATTAAATCTCACCACTTACCAATATCTAAGGTTTTTCCCTCACAGAATAATCTCTCCTCCACCAATATCATCTATTCACAGTATAGGTCTCCCTTCATACTATGTGCACCCAGAACATATATATATCTTCCTCCCATGCTATTTTCATCACTTTTTAGGGCATGGTCAAATGTAGTGGAAATGATGTGGATTCTCCATAGCTGAAAATCTGCACCAAAATGCTATCAAAACCGCAAAACTAACACATTCGCAAATCCGGATTTTGACGCGGTTTTTCTGATGTGGAAAATTAGTAACATTTCCACTACTTGTGAACCTACCCTTAGATATACCCATCTACCATCAGGGTAAGAGCAATCTTCAAGTGGATTGTGGGGCTTTGTGATAGCACATCCCTAAGGCCGGCCCTGTGTTTGAGGCATCTAAAACATGCTAGTCTGCCCACTACTAATCTAAATATACTGATAACTATTGCAGGCAGTAATATGCCGACAATGAATTTCACTCACCATACTTCTGCACAGCAAATGATTTGTTGAACACATGGCCTTGAGTTTCTGCAAAAACCAGCCACTCCCCAAACACAGGTTGATCAGAAAGAGGAAAACTCATGTTGATAATACCTGTCAAATGAAGAAACGGAGAACGGTAGTAAATAATATCCGAACCAGTAACATTTATGATATAAATCTATAATAGTGCTCAGCAAGTGGTCAGATGAAGACTTTTCTTCTTTAATCTTTACTTAAAAGGGGTTTTCTGGGACACAAAAAAGTTAAAACAGCTTAAAATGTACTAAATTGAATATTGACCTATCCCAGATACTCTCAATGCAGTTCTGCAGCTCCGGTGCCCGCCGCACGGAACCCAGTAAAAACGCTGGACAGTCAAGTGCCGTTCTTTGTGTTCTTGACCACTCAGCCAATCACAGGCTTCAGTGCTTCTTCTATGGCCGCTGAACCCTGTGAGTGTCTGATCAGTCGCATGCACAATGAACGGCACGTGACCGCCCGCAGATTCTTCCGGGTTCCCTGCAGCATGCACCAAGGCTGCGGCACTGGATGGGGAGCTGTCGAGATAGGCGAGTATTCAATCTTAGTTCATTTTATACCCTTTCAATTTTTCTTTATGTCCTGGAAAATCCCTTTAAAGGGGTTGTCCCGTGCCGAAACGAGTTTTTTTTTTTTCAACCCCCCCCCCCCGTTCGGCGCGAGACAACCCCGATGCAGGGACTTAAAAAAAAAAAAACGCACAGCGCTTACCTGAATCCCCGCGCTCCGGTGACTTCTTACTTACCGGTTGAAGATGGCCGCCGGGATCTTCTCCCTCGGTGGACCGCAGGGCTTCTGTGCGGTCCATTGCCGATTCCAGCCTCCTGATTGGCTGGAATCGGCACGTGACGGGGCGGAGCTACACGGAGCCAGCATCCTGCACGAGCGGCCCCATTGAGAAAAGAAGAAGACCCGGACTGCGCAAGCGCGTCTAATCTGGCGATTAGACGCTGAAAATTAGACGGCTCCATGGAAACGAGGACGCTAGCAACGGAGCAGGTAAGTGAAAAACTTCTGATAACTTCTGTATGGCTCATAATTAATGCACAGTGTACATTACAAAGTGCATTAATATGGCCATACAGAAGTGTATAGACCCACTTGCTGCCGCGGGACAACCCCTTTAATTCTACACTAAGGAAGTAAAATAGACAAATGTTACTCTGCATTAGGTTTCACAAAGTTCCCAATGTTTTTAAGGGGCAGGGAGAACTTTTATTTTTTATCAATATGTTTTACTATGAGATATACACACCAGGCCGTTTCTGCCAGTAAATGGGTGATGCGACCAGCTTGTTTGGTAAAGATGGGGTGCAAGAAGATAAGCACGCTTTAGTGAGATCCTGGGGAAAGGCAGCTGTACTAAAGAAGAGTGTCAGATGTAAGCCAGGGCTGGACATAGTGTTCAGCAACCTGCCCTTCATCAGGAAGCTTTACAGCACTGATAAGTCTTTCCATAATGGTGACTGGGTCAGCATGGCATGTGGGTGACATTATCAGTATGTGGAGGGAGAGGGGTAGAGCTTCAGTCTGTATGCCGTTCCCCCCTTCCACATGCCATGGAGGGCTGAGAGAAGCACTTTGTATGGACAAAGGCCTGGGATGTTTTAGGGTATGTTCGCATGGCAGAATTCTTCCAAAATTGCATCAACCGCAGGTGCACTCTATAGGCAAGATCCGCAGATGGAATTTCCAATGCAGATTCATGTTAAAAAGTGACAACTAGAAATCTGCATTGTGAAGACAGTGTTACGGTGTTCCATTCAAATGAATAGAATGCATATTGTAAGTGGATTTTGGTGCAGTTTCCATGCCCAAATCTGCCATGTGAGCAAACCCTTACAGTTGAAGATAGCAGTAGTAGCACCGAGCCAAGAACAGTGAAGGAGGATAAAGAACTATGTGTCTATGTATATACTGTATGTGTGTGCAATGTATCAGACTGGCTTCTCATTTGTGTTTGGAATTCTGTAACGGACACAGGAAAACCGAGTACCAGCCAAGAACGGATCAGTCTTATGATGGAAACAAATAGCTCCTGATGGGCCCCATTGACTATTATCGGGTCTGCTGGATTTTCATCACACCCTTCAGCCTTTTCCTTTTCAAAGTAAAGCAGCATGCTGCACTATTTTGTCCAGGATTGTGTCAGATGTGAGCGGAGCCTAGTATATGTGTGTGCATCATTTAATATGTATGTCCGGGTATATCTTTCAAAGATGCATCTGATATAGACAGTATGTACAGACAAATGCTACTACAGAGAACCTGGAAGCACACTTAGGGCTCATGTCCACGGGCAAAAGAAGAATTAAAATCCGCAGCAGATTTTAACTCTTCTCCTGCCCGCGGATCCGCACCCCATAGGGATGCATTGACCACCCGCGGGGTAGATAAATACCCGCGGATGGTCAATAAAAGTGATTTTTAAAAAAATGGAGCATGAAAAAATCTGGACCATGCTCCATTTTCATGCGGGTCTCCCGCGGGGACGGCTCCCGCGGGCTTCTATTGAAGCCTATGGAAGCCGTCCGGATCCGCGGGAGACAAAAATCAGATTTTACTCACCCGCTCCGTTTCTTCTCTTCGCCGCCGCGTCATCTTCTCTCAGTCGCGGCCGGATCATTTTGCTTTGGGACGGCGCATGCGCGGGACACGTCACCGACGTCATCCTGTGCATCCACCGGGCCGAAGAAAGAAGATCCGGCCGCGACGCTGAGAAGATGACGCGGCAGCGAAGGAAGTATCCGGAGCGTGCGAGAGGTAAGTTTATTCTGATTTATTCCTATTTTCAGCGCTCATGTCCGCGGGGCAGGAGGGACCCGCTGCAGATTCTCCATGGAGAATCCATAGCGGGCCTGATTTTCCCCGTGGACATGAGGCCTAAACATTATTATGCAAGTGATATAGTAAAAAAAATAAATGGACTAAAATGTAACTATTTTTTTTGCCTTTCAGTTTCTACAAGTTATGAGTTTAATGAGGAGTTTAATCATCTTTTACGATGATCTGATGCAGAATACAATCTAGTTCATAGAATTGTAGAGTTGGAAGGGACTTCCAGGGTCATCGGGTCCAACCCCCTCCTCAGTGCAGGATTCACTAAATCATCCCAGACAGATATTTGTCCGGCCTTTATTTCAACACTTCCATTGAAGGAGAACTCACCACCTACCGTGGTAACCTGTTCCACGCATTGATCACCCTCACTGTCAGAAAGTTGTTTCTAATATCTAATTTGTGCCTTCTCCCTTTCAGTTTCATCCCATTGCTTCTAGTCCTTCCTTGTGCAGATGAGAATAGGGCTGATCCCTCTGCACTGTGACAGCCCTTCAGATATTTGTAGACCGCTATTAAGTCTCCTCTCAGCCTTCTTTTTTTGCAAGCTAAACATTCCCAGATCTTTTAACCATTGCTCATAGGACATGACTTGCAGACCGCTCACCCTCTTGGTAACTCTTCTCTGAACTTGCTCCAGTTTGTCTATGTCTTTTTTAAAGTGGGGTGCCCAGAACTGGACACAGAATTCCAGCTGAGGTTTGACTAAGAGTAATGGGGGACAATTACCTCACGTGATCTAGACTCTTCTGCTTCTGTTAATACATCCCAGAATTGTGTTTGCCTTTTTGGCTGCTGCATCACATTGTTGACTCGCGTTCAGTCTATGATCTATTAGTATACCCAAGTCTTTTTCACATGTTTTTATGTTTTTTAAATTTTTGTAGAGCTATATAATATTGTAATAGAGATTGATCTGTAATCTGTACTGAAAATTAATACTAGATATTTAACTCACCACAGCAGATTGGATTTAGATCCGTCCACTGAATAATCCTAGATCCACGTGGATCCTGAAACCAAAAGAGCACCAACATATTCGACACATCTGCATACTACACAGCAGTGGAGAAATAAATGACATACAGAATCCACAGTAAGAGAGCACTGCTACAAGAAAGATGTGGAGTGCCAGATGCCATATGCTGACAGGAACCGTGGCACTTCATCTCACCCATTCGGAGCTGTAGCTTCCTTTTGACTCAGCTTGCCGGACCCAGCTTGCATCTGATTACTCACGTACTGACCTTTAACCTGATCTCCTAGTCCTCTCTCCTGCTACCAATTCCTGGACCTGACACCAATTCCCTGTTACTGATCTGTAACAGTTTGCCCATGTCTTTGATTAAGCTTGCTAGCACAGTGCTTGTACTCACCATACCCATTGAAAATGAATGGAGTGGCAGCGTGCATGCGCAACAGCTGCTTTTACCATTTATCTTAAGTGTAGATATAAATGTTAATTCTGGATCAACCCCTTTAAATTTCACACCTCAGGTTATCTATCCATCTATCTTTATCCGTTTAATGAGAGCCAACTCTAGGACACTTTATGGTGATCTACTCCAAAATACTTCATGGGCACCTCAGGTTAGCCAGTGCCAAATTTATAGTGGTCACTGGGCACTGTTTCTGTACTGGTTATCAGGCCTTTTCCTGCACTGTAGCTCTAGCTCCATCAAGTTTTTCCATCTACCCACAGGTCCCTTTTTGCGACTCTACTATGTTGTGCGATTCTGCACTACTATTCTGAAGTGGTCACTGAAATACCATCTATTGTCTAACTGGGGACCAGAATCCAGGTAGGCTTTTGGCCAAGTGTTTAATAGAGAACATATGAAGAGTCTAATAAGGTGAGAAAACAACTTTAAGATGTTAGGGGTAGCATGTGAGAAGTTCTGCACTCATGTGTTAAATGTAGGGGATCCTTAGAGGGATATTTATGGATGAAGGTCCACAGGTAGAAGAGGCACAAGTACTGTAGTTATTTGAAGGTGGAATCACTATAACAAAATAAATCTTACATTCTGGTTTACTGAAAGCCAGTCAAGAAATGGCATAGAGGAAAAGCAAATGGGAAGTGTTGGAAGGGATAGAGAAAAATGAAAGTCTAGCTAGCAATAGTCAACAAGGATAACAGACTTTATCGCTACTTTGAACATTAAACGGAATGGATGACTCCTAACTCACCATTATGTAAGCGTCAACCTAAAATAAAAACAAAAGATTGACGTGAAATAAAGGCAATAAATATTGCTTTTATAATGGGATGTAATAAGACTGGAAAATAGCCTTGATTAAGGAATAAACCTGAATGTTAGGGGTGACACAGCTGCACAGTTTCCCCTTATATTCAATGTCTGGGTCAAAAAATATGCCAAACTTAGAAGGGTTATTAAACTCCTGTGTCCTTTTTTATTAGTATCCTTCTTGGTCGTACAGTAGTTGCAATGTATTCTCCCTTCACAGTTTAGACAAAATTTAAAATCGTTCCTTTTTATTAGATAAATTTAAAAAAACATAAAGCAAAGAACAGGGCAGTACAAATAGCCCTCTAGATCATCAGAGGTATATTGACCAAGGTCAGAAGGTAAACGACTCCAGCTGCTTGCTTAGTTTTTTGTACCCTTCTAGTGTTCAGAAAGGGCCGTGTGCTTCTATGGTAGTGCAGTAGCTGTCGTTATGTCCCAAAACTCGGAATCAGGTGAGAGCAGATTTATTTCTTAAGCATCTCTTCCCATATTTTGAGTCTTATGATGGAGACTGAACAGGACTTACATCCAGTCCTGCATCATAAGACAGAGGGTTTTGTGAATACAAAGGGAGTGTGCCTTTGAACTTGATCAGGAGCAAGAGTGGTAGTGCCTCTGGCCTTGATGGTAGATAGCCCTGACTTACCATCAAGGCCAGAGGCGCTACCACTCTTGCTCCTGATCATGCGCATCAGCAATAGGCAGTACTATTAAGAAAAGCGATAGCTTTCAGCCTGCAATGACTACATATGGGGAACCTCTAATCGATACCCCTTATTCATACACAGACTTGCGGCTGACTGCATTTTGCTCTAAATACCAAGATCCAACCCTTATGGAGACGCTGCCTGTTTACTACAGACTGCTCTCTCCATACAAAAAAATAATATAAAATACATAGATCTCAGATTTGTATTACATAGAGAGATTGCCTATATCAAATGTTTTCCTCTACCACAAATATACAAATCTTGGATATGCTGAAGATTATTTGATTGTATGAGACCTGTACTATCTATAGTTGCAGTCTGACTATCATAATACTGCTATCTTAGAATAACAGGGTGACCTCATACTGACTTTAAATCTAAATATAGAGACCACCTCAATATTAAAGGTGTCTTCCCATAAGAATATATTTATTTTATATTTGAAAAAACTATCCACACTGCCTATACTGCCGCTGACAGGCTTAAGTAAAAGCATTTCCTACTCTGGAACACGTATCGAATTGCAACGCACTAAATTACAACTAAAGTCACAATAATCCTTAAAAAATCTCCTGATGACCCGCTAAAAATAGCGGCGAAACGCGTCGAGATTAAAAAATATATATACAAAGAATTGGAGACTATGATGTTACAATCGAAATCATAAAGATACAAACAGGTGATGAGCCTTCATGTACTTGAACTTTATCTGAAGTAAGGGTTGTATGCCAGTACTATCAAGTTCAAAGGCACACTCCCTTTGTATTCACAAAACCCTCTGTCTTATGATGCAGGACTGGATGTAAGTCCTGATCAGTCTCCATCATAAGACTCAAAATATGGGAAGAGATGCTTAAGAAATAAATCTGCTCTCACCTGATTCCGAGTTTTGGGACATAACGACAGCTACTGCACTACCATAGAAGCACACGGCCCTTTCTGAACACTAGAAGGGTACGAAAAACTAAGCAAGCAGCTAGAGTCGTTTCCCTTCTGACCTTGGTCAATATACCTCTGATGATCTAGAGGGCTATGTGTACTGCCCTGTTCTTTGCTTTATGTTTTTTAAATTTATCTAATAAAAAGGAACGATTTTAAATTTTGTCTAAACTGTGAAGGGCTTTGATAAAGAAATTAGACTTTTTTCTGCCTCTGTGATTACATTGCAATGTATACTCCAACTAAAGTTATGACATTAGATCCAAAGGTTCTACTAGGTGAAGTCACTGGCAGTTAGAGTCTTTATGGAAATCTATACTGTGTTTTGCTAAATGGGTTGTCTAGCATAAGAATTCATTCATTATTGGAGCATTGGTCTACCCTATAGGGTTACTGGTAGGATTGGATACTGTTTTTTGAAGTAAAATATCCAAAACAGTACACTAGATCTAGTGAATTGAAGCTTATCACTAGCAAATGCTCTACCTACTTGTTTTAGGAACTTAACTTTACCGGCCTCACCTTTTCCTTGGCTGGGCGCAAATCAGGTGTCACCATGTACATATTGATGAGAACTAGAGGCGGAGAAGAAAGGGAGATTACGGATGAGGATACATCATTCAATGAAGAAATGTTAGATAGATAGATAGATAGATAGATAGATAGATAGACATGGGATATATAGATAGATAGATAGATAGATAGATAGACAGACAGACAGACAGACATGGGATAGATAGATAGATAGACAGACAGACATGGGATAGATAGATAGATAGACAGACAGACATGGGATAGATAGATAGACAGACAGACAGACATGGGATAGATAGATAGACAGACAGACATGGGATAGATAGATAGAAAGACAGACATGGGATAGATAGATAGAAAGACAGACATGGGATAGATAGATAGAAAGACAGACATGGGATAGATAGATAGACAGACAGACATGGGATAGATAGATAGAAAGACAGACATGGGATAGATAGATAGAAAGACAGACATGGGATAGATAGATAGAAAGACAGACATGGGATAGATAGATAGAAAGACAGACATGGGATAGATAGATAGACAGACAGACATGGGATAGATAGATAGACAGACAGACATGGGATAGATAGATAGACAGACATGGGATAGATAGATAGATAGACAGACATGGGATAGACAGACAGACAGACATGGGATAGACAGACAGATAGATAGATAGATAGATAGATAGATAGATAGATAGATAGATAGATAGATAGATAGATAGATAGTGCTCTGTTCTATCTATCTACATACACATCTTACCTTTTTGCTTGGGTTTATATGCTGGTTTATCCGTTTGTATAAATAAAGAGAAGCCTTTGCTATCCACGGTAACAGTGGTAGAGTTGTGGAAAATGAATCCGCCATCATTCAAATGAAGATTGCCCCAAACTTTCAAGTGAGCTTGTCCTCTTAGTCCTGGAGGTACCTGTGATAGGGAGAACGTAAATAGTTGCAGGAAGCTAAGCAGTCGGAGTCTTTGAGGTGCAGACCTTCACTAAGTGAATAGGGAAATTCCAGTAATTTTGCAAAGTGATGACCTTCCAGAAACGTGATAACGCTAGTCCCTTCATACGGAACACAGTAGTTTTTCATGATCATATAGATTTGTAGCTAGCATTATATGTTATAGAAAGTGAATAAATAAAGGGATTTTAGCGTTGCGCGTCATTTGCTTGCATACATACATTCAGGTTAAATTACAGTCATCAGAATTACAACTGTTAGATTTAGTTGTTCTACATCTAAATGTGCGGATATACAATATACTTAGCTTTATGAAGCACATAATGCTAGAAAAGCTCTGATGCATGGAATTGTAGGGTTCAGAAGGGGAAAGAGTTTTACATTTTAATATTAATTTAAAATGACAAAATTATCCAAGAATATTAAGCTATTGATCAAAATAAACTGAACAAAACTGCATCACTTCTCCCGGATTGTATAGCCCTTCGTTAGAGTCACGGACCTTATGTAGGGCCCAATAATGTAGCTGGCTTACCCTAAGGCTGGGTTCACACGGAATGTCTGCAGCAGGACCGCCAGGAAATTTTGGGAGATTTCTGCAGCTGAAGACCCGAGACTTTTGGCGCCGGTTTTGAAAGTGGCTTATTCCTCTGCGGCCATCTTTTCCCGAAGAGAGCCACGCAGTGGAAGTGGCGACAGAATTGACATGCCGCAGCTTTGAATTCCACATGGCATGTCAGTTTCAACCGGGCTTGGAGGCAGTAGACTGTCCGCAGCATGTGGACGAAACTTTTTGTAAATCTTGTCCACATTGCTGCTTAGCTTTAGGCCTCATGTCCACGGGGAAAATCAGGCCCGCTACGGATTCTACATGGAGAATCTGCAGCGGGTCCCTCCTGCCCCGCGGACATGAGCGCTGAAAATAGGAATTTAAAAGAATTTACCCATCCGGAGCGGTTCGGGAAAGTCTTCTCTTCCTCACGGCCGGATCTTCTTTTTCGGCCGGCGGATGAACTCGTCGCGGCTGCGGCACGTCACCGACGTGCCGAGCGCATGCGCCGGGCACATCCGCCGAGCCGAAGCAAGGAAGATGCGGCCGTGAGGAAGAGAAGACCTTCCCGGTCCGCTCCGGATGGGTAAATTCTTTTAAATTCCTATTTTAGGTCTCCCGCGGATCTGGACGGCTTCCATAGGCTTCAATAGAAGCCCGCGGGAGCCGTCCCCGCGGGAGACCCGCACAAAAATAAAGCATGGTCCAGATTTTTTCATGCTCCATTTTTTTTAAATCCCTTTTATTGACCATCCGCGGGTATTTATCTACCCGCGGGTGGTCAATGCATCCCTATGGGGTGCGGATCCACGCGCGGGAGAAGAGTTAAAATCCGCTGCGGATTTTAATTCTTCTTTTGCCCGTGGACATGAGCCCTTAAGGCTTAGGGTTGCAGGCGGAATTTCCGTGCAGAAACTCACCCTAAGGCCACACTCACACAGGCGTTTTTTTGGCATTTAACGCTACGTTTTCAGCACAGTGCTAAACGCTGTCAATCACTACCATTAATTTCAATAGGGCTTCTCAGACAAGCGTTTTTAACACTGCGCTTTTCAAGCCCGGTTTGTTCTATTTTCATGCGCTCCTGTGTTTTAAAACGCAATGCTTTTGCCCAGTGAAATGAATGGGTTGCGTTTTTAGCGCTACTAAAAACACGGTAGAATGTGGTTACAGCGGTTTTGACGGCGTTTTCAGCCGCATCTTTTCAGTTCTGGCATTATCAGCTTGCTTGGCCACGCTTATAACGGTGCTGAAAATGCAGCTCAAAACGCAGTCAAACACTATCCAAAGTGCAGGTCAATGCAGCTCAAAACGCAGTCAAACACTATCCAAAGTGCAGGTCAATGCAGCTCGAAACGCAGTCAACGCTGCGTTAAAAAACGCATGTGTGAGAGTGACCTAAATCTTGTTACATGCTTGACCCAGTAAATAAAGTCACAAATTATCGGCAGAACTTTAAATAGTTAAATTACACATTACTACAATACAGAAATGATAGCAGTGGGTGGCAAGAAGTGTACAAATCTTCAAATGTGAAACTGACGAGCATCCATTCCCCTCCCTGAATGACTAATGTGTATTTAAGGCGTCCCCGTGCTTCCACATATTCCCTCATGGCTCTTATTCTGCCAAATATACGAATTAGCGACGCCTTTCTCTCGGCTATCCACCTCTTTACGGGAGATTCAGTGCACAATAAAAAAAGAAATGGGAAATTCTCGAGCATTCAGATGTTTATTCTTCAGTGACACCATTATTTCTCTTTAGTCCAACACCGAGGAATACATATGTGATGCATAGTTGATATACTATTTATTTTACAGGGTTCTTCCAGGACTATACTATTGATGACCTATCCTAAGGATAGGTCATCGGTAGTTGATCTTTCAGGGTCCACCACTCAAGATCCCCACTGATCAGCTGATAACAAGCCAGCTGTCATTACAGACAGCACCGGCAGCAGACAGTTCTGCTCTGGGTTGCAGTTTTCATTGAATTCAATGGGAGCTGTGCCTGAAGAGGGGACATGTGTTCCGTGTAATTTTCCCTTTATGTTTTTCATAGTTAGATATGTTATGACACAGCAAGGGTTTTATTAGTCCTGTTACATTGCCACCTAATATTCATATTGCACGCCAAGATGTGTGATGCTAAGAGGGAGAGTGGGTCATGTGATGGTGGTCAAATGGGTGTCAGGATTTCCATCCTTATGCAGAGTATGTATAGCGGTGTTTCATGTCATTTTAGGTTTGTTGCCAACTTATTGAGAAGTAAGGAAAATAAGACTACCACCAGGAAGACGTTCTCCGCTCCTCTGGTAGGCCCTGGATATCTCAGCTTTCAGGTCTCGCTCTAGTGTGATGTTCACCTCCATCAGAACAC
This sequence comes from Eleutherodactylus coqui, assembly GCF_035609145.1. Taxonomy (NCBI): domain Eukaryota; kingdom Metazoa; phylum Chordata; class Amphibia; order Anura; family Eleutherodactylidae; genus Eleutherodactylus; species Eleutherodactylus coqui. The sequence continues at coordinate 263,799,491 of NC_089841.1, read as the reverse complement.
TTTGCTTACGGCCTAGCTATAGTATTGTGTCTATATGTGGGCATTCTGAGGTCCAATGGACCACCATCATGATCCCCATCTGGTAGCAGGAACTGCACTCATCCGGTTGAGTGAGTAACTGCACCCTCAAGCGTTGCACTAGCAGGTATTCGCATACTAGTAAAACCTCCAGTCTTCAAAAAGGACTGTGCACATCTTTAGTAACATTAGCTGCTAACATTTACCACTGCTAAGTGGGTAATATTAGGACTTTAGTCCTGACTTATTGCAGACATGTTGTAGGGCAGTAAGAACAGCACTATAACTTGACTGTTACCATTCAAGAATAGACAAGTTGGAACATTCTTGCAGCTATAGCCTATGTTGCTCAATCATTTGGTCATAAGCCCATGGCAGTACTCTTACAGACCTGTGACCTCCAATACATAAAGACACATGGGTACGGAGTCCGAAATCAATGAAATCATTGGGAGTCGGTCTTGCAGTTACAAGTGCTGGCCACTACATGGAGGTTGGCGCAGAGGCTTTTGCTCCAACCTCTATGTATTTGCGGCGCTGACAGCATGCACCCACTCAACTGATCGGTCGGGGTCCCGAGCGATCGACCCCAGCCGAACAACTATTGATGACCTATCCTGATGATAGGTCATTAATACTATTTCCCTGGAAGACCCCTTTAAATTACCTGAAAGGGACACTCACCTTGATTTTCACAGTGCCTTTATCTGAGGAAAGAAAATGAAAATTAAATCAGACTGAGTGATACTCTTTATTTGAGGGGGTAAGTGTATGACTTCTGTATGGCCAATATTTAATGCACGATGTATATTACAAAGTGCATTAATATGGCCATACAGAAGTGCATAATCCCACTTGCTATTGCGGGACAACCCCTTTAACATAGGAACTTTGACCCGGCCTGACAGTCACTCCATTCATCAAACTCAAATTTTATGATTTTACGGCGGTGGTGAGGATGTCACAAATCTAATGACACCAAAATCATCCACCAAAGGTCATGAAAAGCGGTCAAAGTGTGGTGCACAAAAAAGCCTGTAGCCATTTTTATATTAGACTAGCTGATTACCCGGCGTTGCCCGTGTATTTTAAATAATTTAAATATGTGTGTGTGTACTGATTTAATATATTAGTATATGAGGAGGAAGAAGTCATCTGTGTAATAGATTACTAATATAATATATTAGTATTGCCAATAGCAACCAATCATAGCTCAACTGTCACTTATTATACTGCTAAGGTAAAATGAAAACTGCGCTGTGATTGGTAGCTATGGGCAACACAGATTTCCTTTTGGCCAGCTTTCATAAGCTGGCGGGAAGCTGTGTGGTAGTTGGAGCAGAGGAGGAGGTTGTCTGTGTAAGATATTATCTGAGGAGCAGGAGGTCTGTGTAATATATTAGTATTTGAGGAGGAGGAGGTCATCTGTGTAAAAGATTAGTGTTTGATTACGAGGAGGTTGTCTGTATTAGATAGGACTGTGAAATAAAAAACATCTGCTCAAGTGCAATTCCGGCATTCCTCCCCCTCACCCACAGGGGGTGTGGGGCTGTCTTATCCCCCCCCAAAATATGTCCCCATGGAATGAGTTATATATACTAATGACAATTGTCCTAGGATTTTAATATTTTCTAATAGAACTTCTGCGGGGTGCTGAGTTCAGGGCTCATATAAGAGGAAATAGATATTGTTAACTTATCCAGAACTCTAATGGAGTTACTCAATACAATATTTGCTTCAGGCGGCGCCTACATACCGTATATACCGGCGTATAAGGCGACGGGGCGTATAAGACGACCCCCCAACTTTCACCTTATACGCCGGTAATACAGTGGAGAAAAAAAAAATCATTACTCACCTCCCCCGGCGTTCTGTCGCGCTCCGGCAGGATGTCGCTCGCTCCTCGTCCCCGGCGCAGCATTGCTTTCTGAATGCGGGGCTTGAAATCCCCGCCTCCAGAAAGCTAATACACACGCCGTCAGCCAGTTACAGCCATTCAATGACATCATTGAATGGCTGTGATTGGCTAAAACACACGTGGCTTCAGCCAATCACACTATTCAATGACATCATTGAATGGGTGTGATTGCTAACACACGTGCGCCTTCAGCCAATCACAGCCATTCAATGCTGTCATTGAATGGCTGTAACTGGCTGACGGCGTGTGTATTAGCTTTCTGGAGGCGGGGATTTCAAGCCCCGCATTCAGAAAGCAATGCTGCGCCGGGGACGAGGAGCGAGCGACATCCTGCCGGAGTGCGACAGAACGCCGGGGGAGGTGAGTAATGATTTTTTTTTTTACACTTTTTTTTTTTGTATTACCGGCGTATAAGACGACCCCCGACTTTAGAGCAGATTTTTCGGGGTTCAAAAGTCGTCTTATACGCCGGTATATACGGTAATAGAAAATTTTGAGGAGCTATTCAATTGTATACATTTGACAAAACTGATGGATTTGTTTTGGATTTAATAAAGTCTGCTAAACAGTCTAAAAATTAGACAGTTGTTACATTGTGATTGGTCAATGACAGATTGTACAGCTTAGGGTGAAGACATACGGGCAGACATTCAGCAGAATTTCCACCCATGCACACTGCCATAGGATTGCATTAGTTTATGCAATCTTTTGCAGAAGGCCGAGATTTGACCGTGTGAAAACCCGCGTGTTAAACAAATCACGGCATCCAAAGCTCGCACAGAAACATCCCCGCTGACGCGCCGGTTCTGCCCTGCGCAGGTAGCCGCTGTGATATTAATAACATGATAGTATTTTTCTGTGCGTTGGTTTAATTGCAATCCTACCATAATTATATATATATTGTTTTTTTATATTTTTCTAATTTTACACAAGAAAACCCTTGTTTTGCAAAATACCGGTATATATTTTGAAATGAAAAAAAGAAGAAAAAAAAAAGCTGGGTTGCTTTTTGTACTTTTTTTCTAATAGCGTTTGCTGTGCGGAATAAAAAATTGCATCCATATCACATTTATTGCATGGATCACTACAGATGCAAGAATATCAAATTTTTATTTTTTTTTTAAACAAACAAAAAAAAAAACATACGGAAAAGTGCCCAAAGGTGTTACTATTTTTATATGCTTTTGTGTGTGTCACTTTAGTTGTGCTAAGAAACAAGCGACTCCGTTAAGTGAGCAGTAGATGAGTGGCCTGTCAGGGGCCGTTTGTACACAGGACAGTTATAGCCCAGTTCGCAGTTATTAGCTATAATCACCCCAGGTAAAGTTACCTTAAAGGGCTTGTACCAGAGAAACAAGTTATGCCTTATCCCCAGGATCGGTGGCTTCTACCCTCACAGTGACATCACTCGGATTTGAGTGCTGGCCAAGCATGCGTGGTCAGCGTTCCATTCATTTCAAAGGGACTGACGGAAATAACTGAGCGATTGAGCGGCTCGGGTACTCGGCAGTCCCATTGAAAGTGAATGTAGTGCTGGTGCACATTGATGAGGACGGGGCATATGGGACCCCCATTCTTAAGATCAGCAGGGGTCTCAGCAGTGACAATCAACAAGTTATCCGCTGTCCTGTGGATATCCTGAGGAAAGGGGGTAACTTGATATTCTGGTACAATCCTGTTATGGGAATAAATCTAATTCCAGAAGATTTTACTGCTCTGCTTCAAATTAGTTATAATGAGAAGCTTCATGCATGAATATATGTATTTGAACTGACTGGTGTTATCCATCAGCCCTCAATACCCTTCTGCTTTATTCAAAAGGAAATACAATACAGATATAGTTGAACATGATGCACCAATTACATGCACGCCCTCCAAAATCTTAACAACTCATGATTGGCCTAGTATGTAATGACGCTAATGATTAACATATGTTTACGCTCCAGGTGTATATCACTATGTGAACACGTACTTTCTATATACCCAAGCAGCATAAACTTTATTAATATTCCAATCTGGACTGAAAGAATGCAGTAAGAGATAAGAAGATCTTCCCCTTGTGAGCCAGCGCTGGGAAGATGCGTAGGGGGTTTAGCTTCAACATTGTACTTGTACATACCAGGGTATAATATTGAGCTCGTTAACCATTTAACTGCTAGCTATTTCCTATGAAGGTGGATATATATATATAGATCTATATTATATATATATATATATATATATATGTGTGTGTTTGCCTAGACTGATTTAAGAAACAGATTTATATTATTACTACAACAAATCCCTTTAAGTTATATTTTTTGCTAAAGTACTTTTAACACTTAATTTGTTACGCGAGTAAACCACAGGAACAAAAAGCCACCAGTGGGACGTCTAGTTCTTGTACCACCTATAAATTCCCATACAAACTACATCTTTTTCATAGGATGATTTTTGAATAAAAAGCTCAAACGGTTTCTTTAACACTAATATTCCAGTGCTGCCATAGCATTCCAAATGTACAGATGGGAAAATGTTTACTTTGGTTGTGATTGCAAGTGCAGAAAGTTATCTTAACTCATTAAAAGCTAATGTTTTCATGTCCTAACACAAACTGAAATCTTTAAGGGTGGAAAAATAAAAACAACAAAAGTAAAATAATGTGGTTGCATAAGTGTTCACACTATATTTGGTTGTGTTCAGAATTAGCCAATCACATTTACCCTCCTGATAACTAGTAGTCAGCACTCCGCTGCCATTATTTACAGGGATTCTGATTTCCCCCATATAAGGGCTCATGTCCACGGGCAAAATAAGAATTAAAATCCGCAGCAGATTTTAACTCTTCTCCTGCCCGCGGATCCGCACCCCATAGGGATGCATTGACCACCCGCGGGGTAGATAAATACCCGCGGATCCGCACCCCATAGGGATGCATTGACCACCCGCAGGTAGATAAATACCCGCGGATGGTCAATAAAAGGGATTTTTTAAAAAATGGAGCATGAAAAAATCTGGACCATGCTCCATTTTCATGCGGGTCTCCCGCGGGGACGGCTCCCGCGGGCTCCTATTGAAGCCTATGGAAGCCGTCCGGATCCGCGGGAGACAAAAATCAGATTTTACTCACACGCTCCGGTTCTTCTCTTCGCCGCGGCGCCATCTTCTCTCCGTCGCGGCCGGATCATTTTGCTTCGGGCCGGCGCATGCGCGGGGCACGTCACCGACGTCATCCTGCACATCCGCCGAGCCGAAGAAAGAAGATCCGGCCGCGACGCAGAGAACATGACGCCGCAGCGAAGAGAAGAAACGGAGCGGGTGGGAGGTGAGTTTATTCTTATTTATTCCTATTTTCAGCGCTCATGTCCGCGGGGCAGGAGGGACCCGCTGCAGATTCTCCATGGAGAATCTGGAGCGGGCCTGATTTTCCCCGTGGACATGAGGCCTAAAGCTGAGCTCTTCTAGGAGGATTTTCCTGGCATTTTTTTGGTTGGCCCATAAAGATCTTACAACACAAATGGGTCTGATTGTTGGAAGGTGTCAGCCAGGAGAAGAGAACAAACACATCTCCAAAAAATTCCATATACCATGGGGCACAATGAAGAAGTCAGCAAAAGTGGATTAAGTTTGGTACAGGAGTGACATTACCAAGAACTGGATGTCCCTCAAAAATTGATCGAGGACACTGCTAAAAGGCCTACAGCAACAATAAAGGAGCTGCAGGAGTTTCTGGCAGGTACCGGTTGTGTAGTCATGTGACAACCATCTCCCGTATTCTTCATATGTCTGGGCTGTAGGAGAGGGGGTCAAGATGGAAGCCTTTCTAAGAAAAACATCTAAACCCAGTTATGCTTTGCCAAAACCTATATCAAGTCTGTCGGAAGTATGCAGGAAAGCGTGTTCTGTCTGAAGAGACCAAGGGGGAACTTGGCAATAATTCCAGAAGGTATGTTTGGTGCAAAGCCTGTGTATCACCAGAAGACCACCAGACCCACAGTGATGATGGTGGAGGCAGCATTATGCTTTGGGGCTGATTTTCTGCTGCCAGAACTGGTGCTTTATTAAAGGTGGAGGGAATTACAACATTTTTAAATATCAGTTCATTCTGCCACAAACCCTTCAGGCTTCTGCTGAAAAGCTGAAGATGAAGAGGAATTCCACCTTTCAGCATGACAACAACCCAAAGCAGACTTCCAAATCAACAAGAGAATGACTTCACCAAACAAAAATCCCAGTTTTGGAATGGGCTAGCCAGACCTGAATCCCATTGAAGATCTGTGGGTGACCTAAAGAGGGCACTACACACAGGATGCCCTCAGAATTTGAAACATTTGGAGCACTCCTGCAAGGAAGAGCGGGCAAAGATTGCCAAGTCAAGATGTGCCATGCTGATAGACACAGACCCAAAAAGACTGAATGCTGATAGTATGAGTTCTCCATTGTACATATTTATGCAACCACATTAATTTTCTTTTACATTTTTCCACCGTAAAAGATTTGTTTGCTTTCCATTGGAATTGTACGGATAACGGGGCACACTGAAGGGGGAAATACATCTGAAATCATTCATGTTTGTCCGATTTTTTTTAATAAGCCCAAAGCCTGACATTTTATTGTGTGTGTAGACTTTTTACATCCACTGTAGCAGCAATAACTTGAAGAAATTGCTTTCTGTATCATTTTATCAGTCTTTCACATTGTTCTGAAGGACTTTTACTGCACTCTTCTATACAAGGTTGCTTCAGTTCATTAAGGTTTGTGGGCATTTGTTTATATACAGCTCTTTTAACCCCTTAGTGACATGTCCGGTTTTGGACGTAATGACGCAATAATTTTTTTTTGGGGGGGGGGGTTTCATATCCACATTTCAAGAGCCATTTATTTTTCTGTTGAAATGGCCATATGAGGGCTTGATGTTTGGATGCAATGGCCTAATCAAAGCCCAAGTCAGCAACGGGAGGTCCCAGTAGAATCGCAGAGCAGCAGGCAGAAGTAGAGGTTAATCACGGCTTGGAGCACAATAATCACACAATGCATGAAGGGACACGGTTTATATAGAAGGCTTAATCAGGAGCAGGGCGGAGCTATGACAGAGAGCCAGGAACAGGGTGAGCTGCCGATCTGGGAGCAGGAGGTTGTGGGTTCGAGCCCTGACTCCTAGGGACCAGATGTTTTTTTTATTTATGTCCTGATATGTAAAACCATAGAAGTCAAAGAGGATGTAGTTAGTTTTTCTCATAAGTGTATATAATATAAAATACAGTATCTTCACCAATATGAGAGTACTGGGGATAAATAAGAGCATGCAGTTGCAGCTGTCATTTTGGTGAAGGTTATATAGAAAGCTATTACCTTGGTGAGATAGAATTCACCACTGTTATGGGACCGTGGTAGTATAATCATGCACACACCCAGTTGAAAATCTAGAAATATTACTCAAAAGTTTCAATACACACATGTATCTGGCATATTTGCATCCTATGGCAGTGAGCAATAATATAGGTTTGTACCATTTAGCTCATATAAAGTCTTTTTTGGCATTTCTAGGCTTCAATTGTGTAAATAAGACTCTATAGAGTTATTTGTTGTAAAACCCTTTTACTATTCAGTACAGAGACAGACATCATGCTGATTCTGTAAATTCCAGGTCATTATTTGTAGAAATTATGTTGTCCATGGCAGCAGATTATAACCCATGCTGTTCAAGGAATTCCCTCAAGTTGGGAAAGTCAAAACATGTTGTTTGAAATGACTTTAGTGTAATCTTACTTCCACTTAATCACAGGAATGATGCAAGCAGTAATCTGTTTTTGGATTAGGGTTCTTCTAAACCCAAAAATTTCTTCTAGGTGAGAAGGGCTGATCAACGACAACAGCAATCGTCTGCCTGGTCTTTACACAGGCCAATTCAGACTATTGAGGGACAAACGATCATTTGTTCAATTGTTTGTAACAAGGAGTTTCATCACGGTTGGCAGAACATCCGCAGCTTATGTGGGAGAATGTGCTGCCAATAACAACCACATAAAAACTATGATCACATGATGAACGAGTATTTGCTCATTTGTCGGGTGATCAGCGCCACATTCAGACTGGCCAGCTATCAGGTGATTGAACGTTCAGGCGAACATTTGTTTGCGATAATCCATGAAAAAGACCCCTTATTTGTATTTGAAGAACAAATTAAAGCCGTTTCAATGTACTAATATTATGAGAAATTGGGTATCTCAGGTACATGGAAATTGGCCAACTTTTATAAGATTAAAAAAAGATGTCTGCTTAAAGAATCAGAGCTGTTGAATGGGGATGAGCGGCATCGGCAGCCAGTACACCGACAAGAATGACGCTATTTTGCGATTAAGGAGCAAACTGTAACCATACATTTTATACATGCATATGAATTGAAAGAAAATCTTATTGCACTGCACTTTTACATACCCAATATTAATCCATAACCTGATGCTACAGTCTCCCCCTTCGCCACCAGTTTCACCTGGACCTTGGTTTCTAGAAGTGTGTTGAAGATGGTAACACTCACGGTTTCTTCCAGCCCTGAGCGAAAAACGGATGGAGCAGCTATCAGGTAGCCCCTAATAGTGAGGAAAAAAGACAACTGTGACTAAATACTGAAAAAGAATCTCAGCAGAAGAATGGGGTCATTTCAGAGGAATGGCAGGTGATGGAAAGGGGCACAAAAAAACCTAAATGACTAAAGAAAAATAATAACATTCTTCCTGAAAAAAGTAACAATTAAACAAAAAAAGTCATTTATTTTCCATTTTCTGTGAACCTTTCACATGCCACAATCAACATTGATTACAGTATGTAAGAGGTTAAAGGGGTTGTCTCGCGAAATCAAGTGGGGTTATACACTTCTGTATGGCCATATTAATGCACTTTGTAATATACATCGTGCATTAATTATGAGCCATACAGAAGTTATTCACTTACCTGCTCCGTTGCTAGCGTCCCCGTCGCCATGGTTCCGTCTAATTTCGGTGTCTTCTTGCTTTTTTGGACGCGCTTGCGCAGACGGGTCTTCTCCCTTCGGCTCAGCTCGACAGCAATCAGGAGGCTGGAACCGGCACAAGTCATGGGGCGGAGCTACGCGATGACGCGTACAAGGGGGCGGAGCCAAAACGCTAATGCTGTCAAGCCGAAGGGAGAAGACCCTTCTGCGCAAGCGTGTCCAAAAAAGCAAGAAGACACCAAAATTAGACGGAACCATGGCGACGGGGACGCTAGCAACGGAACAGGTAAGTGAATAACTTCTGTATGGCTCATATTTAATGCACGATGTATATTACAAAGTGCATTAATATGGCCATACAGAAGTGCTGAACCCCACTTGCTGCCGCGAGACAACCCCTTTAACAGCGAGGATCGATATTCTCTCAGATTCCTGCTGTTGCAATTAGAGGCCAACTGTCAGCTACAGCAGTTCCCGCTGCAGATGGAGCAGGCTCCACTTTACTGCCCAGGCCATTCACAGGACGTAAGTGAACGCTCATTAATCAGAAGACCTTCTTACCCAGGGTATGTGTGTGTGTGTGTATATATATATATATATATATATATATATATATATATATATACACATATATATATATATATATATATATATATATACACACATACACATATACATACACACACACACCCTGGGTTAGGAAGGACTTAAATTGCTTTCCTCTGTTCACATTAGCATAAATTGTTTATAACAGAGCTATGACTACTGTGACAAATCTGATTTCGGACAGATACAAATGGATCTCATTGATCTAAATTGCGTTTTTTGGCACTTTTGATGGCAAGAATAACACTGACGGCAGAAAGCTGTAGTGCAAATGTGAACAGAGTCTTAGCATGACATGTTTAGCATTTTGTATTTAAAGCATTCTTTCACCTGCCTGAAGCACCATAAACTAACTTAGGAAAGGTGGCAGGAAGTAGGGTGTTGTATTTTTTTATGCCCACCCACTTCCTGGTTCCCACGCTGCATGAAATAAATAAATAAAATATTACTTTTTATAAGCTGTCCATGTTAAATAAGCAGAAAACTCCAGTGCCACATCTCTGTTCACCCCTCCAGCTCGGTTTACACATTGCAGAGCCAGAACAGGAATGAACGATTACAGGCTGCTGCGGCCGAATGCAAACCTAATGGGTCAACTGCCAAGATCTGCTATTGCTGTAATTGGCTGCAGCAGCCTGTGACTTCCCATCAATAGGCTGAATGCAGCCTGTAAATAGAGAACCAGCGGGAAAAATAAAGTTGCAGTGCCTATTAGTAGCTTATTACCTTCATTTGCATGTAAAAGAGGCTCCATGAGCTGTATGCAGAGAACAGCAGGTGGTCTGTTATCTGCATACAGTCTCTTTGTTCTGCTGTGGGACTGCAGCTGAATACAATGTTATCAGCGCTCCCGTGGAGAATCACAGCCTGTGGTCCCTGCTATGAGCTGACCGGCCGAACGATGGATTTTAAACTCAACATAAAATAATCGTTTGGCCGAAGAGCAAACAATGTTAGCCTTTACATGCAACGATTATCGCTCAAAAGACATCGTTTGAGCGAATTTTGAGCGACAATCATCCAATACAAATGGGGCGCAAGACAGGTAAGTTTAGTCTTTGTTATTTTTTAAAATAGGCAGCATAAAAAAGCAATATTTTAACTTGGAAAACTCCTTTAACTTAGTGATACTGACAAAAACCACCATATTCCATTTATCATATAAAAAAAAACTTTGGATGTGGAGTGAAGATATGCTTCGTAGTACATGGCTCAACATCTTGTCACTGTTACATGATTCAGAATCCACTTTTAGGCTAATGTAGAGTCATCAGTGTTCAAATGAAATATTAGCAGTAGTTCTGTAGTTTCACCTTCCAGGGTATTAAGAAACACAAAAGTTTCTATTCTCTGAGTATTTTACATCCATTAAAGAAAAAAAACAACAACTCCCCCTCCATTAGTTATTATCAAAATGTAGACAACATGTGTTACCATATGGTTCTTTATATGGGGTTCTATGTTGGAGATATGTTCCCCTAGAGCAGCGGTGTCAAACTCATTTTCACCGACGGCCACATCAGCCTTATGGTTGCCTTCAAAGGACCGATTCTAATTGTATGACTGTATAGCAATAGTGAACCTAATAGTGGGCCGAGTGGTAATACGGTCCTCCATAGTGACCCCAGTAGTTATAAGGTCCCTATCGTAACCCAAGTGGTAGTAGGGTCACCCCCCAGTAGTAAGTAACCCACATAGTTATCCAGTAATAATAGTGATCCCATAAAGGCCCCAGAAGTCATAGTTGTCCCATAGTTTTGCAGGAGTAATAGTGATCCCCATAGTGGTCCCAGTAGTAATAGTAACCCCCATAGTGGCCTCTTTAGTAAGTGTCTCCTATATTGGTGGCCCCAGTAGGAATAGTGCCCCTCCATGGTGGGTCCAGCAGTAATTGTGTCCCCTATATTAGCCACAGTAGTAAAAAGTGAACCCCATAGTAGTCCAAGTAATAACTGACCCTTCCCCTATTGGCCTCTGACTGGCCGGCATCCCAACAGACATTCCAATCACTCAGGCTGTAGCTTTGTTCTGACAGCGGCAGTCGCTTCTGAGCCAGTGACCACTGACCTCTCACCTCAGCATCTGTACTGCATACAGGACGGCGCATGCAAACACCAGAGTTAAGAAGTCAATGGTCACAGACTCTGCACTGCTGCCGCACGGCTGCTGCTGCAGGCTGGATGAGTAGGTTGCCCATTAAGTTGCTGCAAAGCCAGCGGGCCACAAAAATGAGACGGCGAGCCGGATTCGGCATTGCGGGCCTTGTGTTTGACATGTGTGTCCTAGAGGTACCATTGCCTCTAAAGAAGAATAGGTCATTTATGCAGTATCCTTTGGTCTGTGCAAAGCAACAGAAAAAAATCTCTATATGCCCCTGTATAAAACTGGAGGTACGGTAGGACTCCATAGAAGTTAATGCTTGCTCTCGAATGGCCCCAGAGAACCTGGAGATAAGGCCTAACATTGTAATGGCAAACTGAACAAGAATGTTGATTTAGTTGGGATGAAGGCTTGAATCGGCATATTTAATGTAAACTAATACAGAGAAACCTTTTTGATACAACCTGTACAACAAAGTGGTCTACTAGGAGGGCCGTCTTTTCAAAGAAAATTGTTAGTATACTATATGGTGGAATTGAAAATTTTTCACAGGAAATCTGGTCTGAAGGTGAAAGGTCTTCTCAAGGAGGTGGTCTTTGGGAGAGTCTTCACTGTAAGTTACTTTAAAGGGGTTGTCCCGCGCCGAAACGTTTTTTTTTTTTTCAACAGCCCCCCCGTTCGGCGCGAGACAAACCCGATGCAGGGACTTAAAAAAAAAAAACGCACAGCGCTTACCTTAATCCCCACGCTCCGGTGACTTCTTACTTACCTGGTGAAGATGGCCGCCAGGATCTTCTCCCTCGGTGGACCACAGGGCTTCTGTGCGGTCCATTGCTGATTCCAGCCTCCTGATTGGCTGGAATCAGCACGTGACGGGGCGGAGCTACACGGAGCTGATCTCCGGCACGAGCGGGTCCATTGAGAAAAGAAGAAGACCGGGACTGCGCAAGCGCGACTAATCCGGTGATTAGACGCTGAAAATTAGACGGCACCATGGAGACGAGGATGCTAGCAACGGAACAGGTAAGTGAATAACTTCTGATAACTTCTGTATGGCTCATAATTAATGCACAATGTACATTACAAAGTGCATTAATATGGCCATACAGAAGTGTATAGACCCACTTGCTGCCGCGGGACAAACCCTTTAATAGGGTGGAACAGATTTTTTATTTTAATAGATTTGCCACGCAAATGCAATTGTTGGTGAAGAAATAAAATACATTTTTAGAACACATACTCTATTACTATGCCAACCATTCCCCAATATTGGTTTACTAAAGCCAATAAATACAGTACCAAAACCAAACATAAATGTAGCTCCAGAATCAAATATGGTACCAGAACTAACATAACAAATATGGCATAAGAAGTAAGCTCATAACATAAATATGGTATTAGAGCTATGCTCATAACTACAGATGTGTGAACTGAACCTGTAGAACCCGAATTTGGGTTGAATTTCACTAAAAGTTCAGTTTGGCCAGAGCCTGAACTTCAGGCAGTTTGCTTTTGCCAAATGGTGGTGGTTCAATGGATGTATCTCAGTAGTTAGCACTGCTGCTTTGCAGTACTAGGGGCCTAGGTTCAAATCTGACCAAGGATAACATGTGCACAGAATTGGAAAACTCCTCCCTGAAGATGTTGTCTTTGATCAGATTTGAATCCAGGATGACGAGAACTAGATGAAAAAAAAAAAAGAATATAAAAAACTGCAGATGTTGTCTTTGATCAGATTTGGAAACCATTGCTGCAAAGCATCAGAGCTAACCATGCTTATTTTTTTCTGGAGGAGGGAAAGAGAGAAGAACAAGAAACACAAGGAAAATATGCAAACTTAAAGGGGTTGTCTCACGCCGAAACGGGTTTTTTTTTTATTCAATAGGCCCCCCGTTCAGCGCGAGACAAACCCGATGCATGTGTTAAAAAAAACAAAACGGGTAGTACTTACCCGAATCCCCGCGCTGCGGCAACTTCTTCCTTCTTCTTACTTACCTTAGTAAGATGGCCGCCGGGATCTTCACTGTGCAGTCCATTGCCGATTCCAGCCTCCTGATTGGCTGGAATCGGCACATGTGACGGGGCGGAGCTACGAGGAGCCGCTCTCCGGCACGAGCGGCCCCATTCAGAAGACAGAAGACCACACAGCGCAAGCGCGTCTAAAATCGCCAGAAGAGGCGATTTTAGACGGATCCATGGAGACGAGGACGCCACAACGGAACAGGTAAGTGAATAACTTCTGTATGGCTCATAATTAATGCACGATGTACATTACAAAGTGCATTAATATGGCCATACAGAAGTGTATACCCCCACTTGCTTTCGCGGGACAACCCCTTTAATGCAGAAGTTGTCCTTGGTCAGATTTGAATCTAGGACTCCACCACTGCAAGCCAACAGTACTGACCACTAAACTACTATGCTCCTTCTACCTTCTTCCTCCTTTTTTCTCCAGAGGAGAAGAACAACAACAAAGAGAACATACAAACTCCATGCAGATGTTTTGCTTGGTCAGCATTGCAAGGCAATAGTGCTAAACACTCAGCCACCATGTTCCTTTTTTCCTATTTCTACCATACATCATTTCTGCATCAGATTCTCTGCAGATTTTCTGCTGTGGGAAAATACACAGTGGATGTGCAATGTATGGTCCTATCCTGAAGAGATGAATTGGTATCCCATGCTGTGCCTTGCAGACTCTACATTTTAGCACACAAACTACTCACAGGGTAAACTCTAGAGTGTCTGGGCTCATACACTCACGCTCCTTCATTGTACTGCCTTATGTAAGACCTTAGGCATGTGACCATGATTCCACTTAAATGGGGTATTCCAAGAAGATACTGTTGAGTATGTATCCTCGGGACAGGTAATCAATAGTCGACTGCTTGGATCTGGCCAGTGTAGTAGCGGGCGCTTGTAATTGCAGGCACAGCTCTTATTAAAATCAATGGTGAATGCATCTGCAGTTACAAGCACCTGCTACTATACCGGGTCGGAGCAGCAGCTAATGCTCGCATCCCTTTGTATTGCAGTGCTCACAGTGGGCACCGGTCCAGAGCGCAGCCGATCAACTACCAATGACCAATCCTTAAGATACGTCATCAATAGTATTTTCTTGGAAAACTCCATACTCGTGGTGGAGACAAGATACAATTGTACCGATTATTCCTACTGGTCTCGTCCTAATATATTATGCTCCACATTATTGTGTCAGTAGCAGTGTAAGTAAAATTGTTTACACTTCCCGATTCTCCATAGCCGGATTTCTGCCTTCATCACACATGCTGCAGCAACCATTCCCAATGCAGCATAAGTCAAGTTCCTGTTGCAGGACTGATAGGTTCTATATCCTGCTTTTCTGAGCCAAAGCTACATTCAGCCACTAGCAAAAGTATAAATCTCCCTCCTTCTCAAGCACAGTAATAGTGAACAGTAATTATTAATATTTGCATTACACTTTACATGTATTAGAAAAAGGCAGGAAAGAATAGGGACTCTCTAACAGGCTGAAAAAAGCAGCTACAGCTTCTATCGATAAGCACTTAAAAAGCACCAGAAAATGCAGAAGGGTAAAGAAATTAAAGGGGTTGTCCGGCCACACAGGGTGAAAATGTTTTATAATGCTGCTGCTTCCCTTTCAGTAAGGATAGTAACACACAGCATACAGGGGCTCAAACCGGCCGGCAGATCAGCTGGAATGTCAGTTTATTACCTTAGAATCTGATCTTCACTGCAGCTTTCAAAGATGGCGCCTCTGTGCTGCCTTCCCACAATGCTCTGCGCTCTCCCTCTTCTGTGTGCGCGCTCCCGATGGCAGTAAGAGGCATGAAAAGGCAGGATTTCATGGCCTCCCTCAGCTCACGTCCTAGCCCCGCCCACGACACGCCCATCTCTATTGAACTGCTTTACAGTCTCTCCCCGCCCAGGCCCCGCCCCCTGCTGCATACTATACTCAGAGGGGGTGTGGCCAGGGGAGACTACGTTATACACTCATGGTTCAGGATAAAATCCTACCATGAGTGTAAACAGCAGCACAGTGTATAGTGAATGGAGAGGGACTGGGGAGAGCACAGAGAGAACTCTCCTGCAGCCCCCCCACTGCAAGGCTACCTACTGCCCCCCCACCCTGCTAAAGTAAAGTAAAACAAAACATTTCCCCACACACACATGCCCCCATAGTGCCCCTCCCACAGCGACCCCTCTCACAATGACCCCCCCCCCCCCCACTGTGCACTCTCCCACAGTGCCTGGCTAATGATCCCACACAGTGCCACAAACAGTGCCCTCTACAGTACCCCCTACACATGCCCCCCACAGTGCCCCCCAGTGTCACCCCTACAGTGCCCTCCAAAGTAGCCCCCCTCATTCCCCCCAACGACAGCATTCTCCACAGTCCCCCCTCAGCAGTGCCCCCCCATAATCCCCCCCACAGTGCCCTCCACAGTACCCCCCTACACATGCCACCCCCCAGTGCACTCCAAAGTAGCCCCCCTCCACATGCCACCCACAGTCCCCCCATCCACAGTGTCCCTATACAGTGCCCCCCTTGTGACCTCCGCCACAGAGTCCCCCTTTACAGTGCCCACACACAAGTACACTAACAGCACCCCCTGCCCCTCCCCCCTACAAGTACAGTGATACCTATATATAGATAACACAGGATCCACCATTCACAACAGACACAGCTCACCTCCTCCCCTCCCTGCACAGGCAGGATTATACCGTGTGAAAAATTACTGTGACAGCCCCACGCTACCCCTCCCCCCCAGCGTGGCAAATTACTGTCACAGCCCCCCTCCAACCCCACGTGACAAATTACTGTGACAGACCACCCCCCCACGGCTACAAATCTATGTGACGGGACACCCCACCGCGACAAGTCTATGTGACGGCACACCCCACCGCGACAAGTGTATGTGACGGGACACCCCACCGCGACAAGTCTATGTGACGGGACACCCCACCGCGACAAGTCTATGTGACGGGACACCCCACCGCGACAAGTCTATGTGACGGGACACCCCACCGCGACAAGTCTATGTGACGGGACACCCCACCGCGACAAGTCTATGTGACCGCACACCCCACCGCGACAAGTCTATGTGACCGCACACCCCACCGCGACAAGTCTATGTGACCGCACACCCCACCGCGACAAGTCTATGTGACCGCACACCCCACCGCGACAAGTCTATGTGACCGGACACCCCACCGCGACAAGTCTATGTGACCGCACACCCCACCACGACAAGTCTATGTGACCGCACACCCCACCGCGACAAGTCTATGTGACCGCACACCACACCGCTACAAGTCTATGTGACCGCACACCACACCGCTACAAGTCTATGTGACAGCACACCCCACCGCGACAAGTCTATGTGACCGGACACCCCACCGCGACAAGTCTATGTGACCGCACACCCCACCACGACAAGTCTATGTGACCGCACACCCCACCGCGACAAGTCTATGTGACCGCACACCACACCGCTACAAGTCTATGTGACCGCACACCACACCGCGACAAGTCTATGTGACCGCACACCCCGCCCCTCCACTCATTCTTACCTTGGAGATGAAGAGCCAGCAGCCACGCCTCTCCTGCAGGCAGAACTGAGCTTCCCAGAGGCTGAAGTTCTTCTGCACATGCGCAGAGCTGTGCTGGAGAGGCGCGTCCCCGGTCGTCCCGACAAGAAGAGGAGAAGAGACTTGTCGGAACCAGGAACCATGGCAACCGAGGAGCAACACAGGGGGGGGCAACCGTAAGTGTAAGTGAATAACTTCTGTTTGCCTAATTTACCATGCACAATGTATATTACAAAGTGCATTGTATTGGGCAAACAGAAGTAATGAGACCTAATGTTTATGGCCGGACAACCCCTTTAGGTAATTTACACATTTGTAGTAATGACTTGTCTGAGCACATTTGTCCCACAAAAATGTGGTTTAGGGCTCCTGCACACGGTCGGATTCCATTTGCGGAATCCAGGGCAGTCGGCTATCCCCGGATTCCACAGCAAATACCGCCACTGGCCTTCTATGGAGAACCGCTGCTTCCTACACACGAACGTAAATTTCCCCTCATGCCAGAAAAATGCAGCACGCTCCATTCTGTGCGGTTTTCTGTCCTGCGGCCATTCTGCAGTGAGCACTGCAGAAGCGTCGCGGGATCCGTGTCATCACCTAGCGAGGGCGCGGCTTTCTCTGTACTGCGCATGCATGCCCACCAACGCTCCTGCAGTACAAGGAAAGAAGAACCTTGACAGGTAAGCGGGGTCATCGGCCGGGCACAGGGTCGGATCCTGCTGTGGGATCCCGTATACAAGATCCGACCCTGTCGTGGGCAAGAGGTCTTAGGCCTCATGTCCACGGGAAAAATTAGGCCCGCCGCGGATTCTTCATGCAGAATCCCACAGCGGGTCCCTCCTTTCCCGCGCACATGAGGCCTAAAAAGAAGATTTACATACCTGTCCGGACGCTGCGGATCTTCCCTCCGTCGAGGCCGGATCTTCTTTCTTCGGCCCGGCGGATGTGCTCAGCACGCCGGCAGCGTGCCACGCACATGCGCCTTGCTCTCCATTTTTTTTTAAACTCCTGCTCTCCCGCACCGGAGAGCAGGAATTCAGCTGCGGGTGTGCCGCGGATCCGGACGGCTTCCATAGGCTGCAATAGAAGCTTGCGGGAGCCGTCCCCGCGGGAGACCCGCAGTAAAATGGAGCATGCTTGGGTGTTTTCCCACACATGCAATCCGCGCCTCAAGGGAAAATTACATCTGCAGGTATTTAATTACCTGCGAGTGTCCAATGTATCCCTATGGGGTGTGGATCACGCATGCGGGACACCCGCTACGGATCTGTCCCCGTGGACATGAGGCCTTGTAGTTAAATCCAGTCAAATTTACAGCCAGGTTCCTAAAGATATTTTAAGCTTGCTCTTGCAGGTGCTCCATCAGAAATACCAATGCTTTAGGGACAATTTTTCAGGGTTTGTTACATGTAACCCCTTCCCGCCACAGGACGTACAGATAAGTCCTGCAGCGTCGGGGTATGTATGAAGGGAGATCACGGGGCAACCTCTCTTCATACAGTGTGGGCATCAGCTGTTTATTACAGCTGCCACCTACGGGCAATAGCTGTAATCAGCTGTGCGGCTGATTGACCCTGTTACCCTTTAAATGCCGCTATCAATTCTGACAGCGGCATTTAAATCCCCCGAACAATGTTCAGGGGCCTGTAAGGCCTCCCGCGGTGAGATTGCAGGGAGCCATGCAGGTGTCATGGCAGCCAGGGGCCTTCTGAAATATCCCAGGGCTTTCCTAGCAGACTGCCTAGCAAGCCATCCCTGTGGGGTAGCTTGATAGACTGCCTGTCAGTTTGCAGTATGATGTAATGCTGTAGGATTACATCATACTGCAGGAGCGATCAAAGCATTGCATGTTGTGGTCCCCTAGGAGGACTAAAAAAGAAATTAAAAAGGAGATCAATAAAGTTTTAATAATTATAAAAAAAAAAAAAAGGTAATAAAATTTTAAATCAGCCCCGTTTTGCCATATTTATAAAAGAATCAAAATCGTAAAACAAAAATACATATTTGGTATCGCCGTGTCCGTAAAAATCTGATCTATCAAAGTAATGCATTATTTATCCCGCACGGTAAACGTCGTCTGCAGAAAAAAATAAAGAACGCCAGAAATGCACTTTTTTGGTCGCCCTGTCTCACGGAAAAAAATGCTATAAAAAGCCTTATGTATTCCAAAATGGTACGAACGTACCAAGATGTCTTGAAAAAAATAAAAAGAGCCCCCTTACAACTATGTCAATAGAAAAAAAAAATGAATTGCACGCAGAAGATGGCGGCAGAAAATAATAAAAAATTTAAAGTTGTACAGCAAAAAAAAAAAAAAAAAAAAACTATACAAGCTTGGTATAGTAATTGTACTGACCCATAGAATAAAGTTATCATGTCATTTGTGTTGCAATTTGTGCACCGTAGAAAGAAAATGCACTGAAAGATGGCGGAACATTATTTTTTTTTCCATTTTACTCCACTTTTTAAAAAAAAAATTTTAAAAAGTTTTTCAGTACATTATATGGTACATTAAATAGCACCATTGAAAAATACAACTCGTCCTGCAAAAAACAAGCCCTCATACAGCGACGTCGATGGATAAATAAAAGGAGTTACGATCTTTTAAGAGGGGGGAGGAAAAAACGAAAATGGAAAAGAAAAAAGAGCCGCGTACTTAAGGGGTTAAAGGGAATCCGCCAGGTTCCCTTAAAGGAGATGTCCCGCGCCGAAACGGGTTTTTTTTTTTTTAACCCCCCCCCCCCGTTCGGCGCGAGACAACCCCGATGCAGGGGTTAAAAAAACCACCCGCACAGCGCTTACCTGAATCCCGGCGGTCCGGCGTCTTCATACTCACCTGCTGAAGATGGCCGCCGGGATCCTCCGTCTTCGTGGACCGCAGCTCTTCTGTGCGGTCCACTGCCGATTCCAGCCTCCTGATTGGCTGGAATCGGCACGTGACGGGGCGGAGCTACACGGAGCCGCTCTCTGGCACGAGCGGCTCCATAGAAGACTGCTGAAGACCCGGACTGCGCAAGCGCGGCTAATTTGGCCATCGGAGGCCAAAAATTAGTCGGCACCATGGAGACGAGGACGCTAGCAACGGAGCAGGTAAGTAAAAAACTTTTTATAACTTCTGTATGGCTCATAATTAATGCACAATGTACATTACAAAGTGCATTATTATGGCCATACAGAAGTGTATACCCCCACTTGCTGCCTCGGGACATCTCCTTTAACTGTCCTGGCTATGGGCAGCCCGGGGTTGACTGGTTTTGAAAATCTGACTTTTAAAAAGCAACGCATACCGGAAATGAGTGTTATGAAACCGATGCATATTCATATGCACACTCCACCAATACTACTCCTTCCTATGTTCAGGCGAAGATCGATAGGTTCCTAGTCGTTACTGTGCAAACAGAGAGGCTTGTCAATCACCACCTAAATCGATGCACCCAATGTCCCATAGCAATAGAGCAGTAGTGTGAATGCTCGACCGTCACTCTCTCCATCCCCTAGAATTGAATGCAGTGGTGGTCAAGCATGTGCAACATGGGGCATTTAGGTGTCCCAAACTCAGGATCACTGGGGATCCCTGCAATTGGATCTTAAAAAAATAAAATTAAAAAATAAATCTTATTTGTATAGCGCCAACTTATTTCGCAGCGCTTTCAGATAATGAGTACCAAGCTGGAAGGATGGAAGGCTGAGTCAACCTTGAGCTGGCTACCAATCATGCGAGGATTGAACTTGCAACCTTCAGGTCTTGAGCGAGAGCTTAGGACTGCATTAACGCTCTGTGCCACACAAGGCTCTTTAGCAAACAGAAACATATCCCCCTATCCTGTGGATGAAGGGATAAACATTAGTGGTAAAACCCTTTAATTATTACTACAATGGTTGAACTATACTTGTCCGTGTTCAGCAAATGTCCCTACTTTATCAGGGATTTCTAGCCATGTTGAAAGGTAACTGTCAATTACTGACAAAATACAGGGAAAGTTAAATTCAGGACTCCTTGCAAGTGAGAAATTGAGGAATCCTAACAATAATTACAAAATTCTACTGCATAATTCTATATAAAAATGACATATGAATCTCATTAGTTTCTAATGCAGAATAACATGCTGCCCATAGATCAGGAGAGCTGACTGATCCACTTTCATCATCTCTTCATGAGCCGTTGTTGCAGCCTCATCCGTGATAAATAATATAATCTTGATTAAAAGTTTCTGCTGTAACAATACACAGTAGGTATAAATGAGTGAAAAACGCATCCAAAACAGGCCTGTAATTAATTTGCATGTTGTGCATCCTGTAGCGCAATACTAGAGGCGGGAATGCCTTAGAACGCATGGACACACAAAGAATTCAAGCAATAAAAGTGTATCAAAGGCAACAGGGTGATTCTCAGTCATACAACCATTCAGACAGAAAACAAAAAGCACTGCGGAAAAGACAGTAGAATGGACATGCTGCCAAAACTCATTTGTGCTGCAATGCACTGCAAACGCAGCGGTTTTGCCGCAGTGCGGATATGCAACGGCAATCCATGGCAAATCCGCATTGTGTGACCCCAGCCTTACTGTGAATTGGAGTAATCTTGGTTTTTGACTGAATGGATGTGTGCCCAAGAAGCACCCTGTTGCCTCTGATCCACTTTGTCATACAAATCATTCACATGCCATGCAAATCAAAACATAAAGGGCTCCAAGTACACGTGACCTCCCTTTCACTGATCTTCGAGATAAGGTACTGCAGTTCTTCATTTTCAAAGGTGGTCACATGTGATCACTCTACATGGAATAGTATGGATCTGTGGAAACCAACTAACTCTACATAGACATCTCATGTGGCCACCACTCATAAGTGAGGAGGTCACATGACAATGAGTCCATGCATAGAAGAGTTAGTCTGTTGACGATACTATGGCAACTCCAAAGAAAGCCCAATTCAGTGGTACAGTGACCACCTCTCCATTTAAAGTAGAGAACTGGATCTCCTTGTTCTTGAGATCAGTTAGGGTCAGCTTTTGGAGCCCTTCAGTCTGAAAATAAGTAGGGGAAAAAATACACATTGTGATGAAATGAAACTAGACTTTAACAATTCTTAAGTTTTAATGTATTTTATACATTTTAAAGTGTTTAAATGGTTGAAAAATGACAACCAAGTAGTAGATGACACCAGTTGATGAATGCACGGATAGGATTTTACCAAGTGAGTGCATCACTTATTGAGCCTCCCCTTAGTACATATCACACTCTTCAAGACGATAACTTCATACCTCTTAAATTCATATAACATGGCAACTTAAAGGGGTTGTCCCACGAAAGCAAGTGGGGTTATACACTTCTGTATGGCCATATTAATGCACTTTGTAATGTACATTGTGCATTAATTATGAGCCATACAGAAGTTATTCACTTACCTGTTCCGTTGCTAGCGTCCTCGTCTCCATGGTGCCGTCTAATTTTCAGCGTCTAATCGCCCGATTAGACGCGCTTGCGCAGTCCGGTCTTCTTCTTTTCTGAATGGGGCCGCTCGTGCCGGAGAGCGGCTTCTCGTAGCTCCGCCCCGTCACGTGCCGATTCCAGCCAATCAGGAGGCTGGAATCGGCAATGGACCGCACAGAAGCCCTGCGGTCCACCGAGGGTGAAGATCCCGGCGGCCATCTTCACCAGGTAAGTAAGAAGTCACCGGAGCGCGGGGATTCAGGTAAGCACTATCCGGTTTTCTTTTTTAACCCCTGCATCGGGTTTGTCTCGCGCCGAACGGGGGGGCTATTGAAAAAAAAAAAAAAAACCCGTTTCGGCGCGGGACAACCCCTGTCACATCCCTGGCTGGTAAGTCATTACGGGTTTTTGAATGTTACATCTCAGCAAAAAGGTTCTTGCGTAGATATGCAGTTTGTT
This sequence comes from Eleutherodactylus coqui, assembly GCF_035609145.1. Classification (NCBI taxonomy): domain Eukaryota; kingdom Metazoa; phylum Chordata; class Amphibia; order Anura; family Eleutherodactylidae; genus Eleutherodactylus; species Eleutherodactylus coqui. The sequence goes on along the minus strand of NC_089841.1, from coordinate 263,776,417 downwards.
ATATGCAGGACATTTCTCTTGTAGTGGTAAAAACAAGTTTCCTGATTTTAATACTGAAAATATAAAACATAAATGGAAATAAAGTATGCTAGGCACAAGTAGTATGATCAGTGGCTAACAAGTCGAGTTCAGTTAATCTGTAACTCCAAGCCAATAACCTCCTGACCTCACCAAATTTTGAGTGAGCATTTCAGGTCTCCATATTTTGACTGTAAAATTCTTGGCTGCATAGAAGATAGAGGTTTATTCCTACCTGATTTTATCTACGCTGCTTCTATATGTCTATGAAGATACTACTGGAGTACTGAAGTGCTAGTTTGATCACTAAATGCTAATTGTCAACATGTTGGAAAACACTTTAGTTGATGAAAAGTATGTTCCAGATGTTAATAATCTTCATTAAGAATATTGTCCATGAAAGTAATAAGCTTGATTACATAGTGGTAATATAATCGGGTATACCTTCTTACTAGGATACTGATCAACTCTATTCATACAGGTTATCGAAAACAGCAAGTACCATTACATTCTAGAATTGAACATTTTCTATTTTCTTTACAAGGTTTGTGAGTCACCACTAAAAAGGCAATACAAATGTATCCTTTTACAGGACTTACAAAATCCTATGCAAGATTATGTATCTATCAGAAGCATTCCCATGAAAAGACTAACATTCATTAATGGTAGTTCAGAAGTACTTACGAATTATTCTGTCCTTTCGTCGGGCTGCAAAGAATTCCCAAAATCCACAGAAGAAACATTCTGCAACGAACACAGTTCAATCCACACACAGGACTTCACCCGGTGCCCTTACAGGGGTAACTGTCTTCCTTTCCAAGCACACAGCACAGGGGGGTGAGTGTGCCCTGGGGGTGGAAGGAGCAGTGTATGCTCTCCCTCTCCCCCCCCTCCTCAGTTTGGGAAGGATTTAACCCTTGTTCCGACTTGCCCTTATGCAATGCCTGCCACTGTAAATATTCCTGTCTTCCTCTTCCCAAATCAATCCTGAATTGTTACCTCTTTCATCTGTTGTATGTCTGTACTTCTTTATTAGTACAGTATCTTCAGCTCTTTTCTACTATGTATTGTTTATCTCTATATGCAGAGTATACATAAATAGCTATGTCCTCTTAGGTTACCTGTCTAAAACTACTTTGCCCTTAACTGTATCTTCTTCTCCATTCTCTCCATCTATAACGAGCTAGAGTGGACATAATGAAGTACGATAATCAGGCTTTTTTTTTAATATGTGAGCTCTCTAGTCAGTCTGATGGGAATGCAGAGTTTCACCAGCCAAGCCCCAAATTGGGGAGGGCTGGGCATGTAAGAAGGGAAAAGAAGGAGGGGTCTTGGCCCTATAAATCACTAGCAAAAGACCTTTTAAAACAAGATATATGGCATGCTCCCCCCCTCCTCCCTCATTGCTAACTAAATGAATGACCTTAAGCTGGGAGAGGTAGAATGGTGGGGGGAAGAGGAGGATATTAAAACAGCCCCTAAGGGAATTCCCTTTCATCCCCTGGTACTTTTTTCTGCCAGGTTCTACTAATACTTGCTGCTAGGAGTGCATGATTACCATGGCACGCTGCAAGGAGAGAAAGCTTGTAAGCAGGCGAAGTAAAATCTAACATTAATCTAGAATTACGCAGGTAACATTTTTGGGGTAGTTCTGGGTGATTCCTGTTTTTGATCCACTTCTAGCTTTGTCTCCAAAAACTTCTAAAACTAGTTTAGAATAATAATCAGCTTTATTCATATAGCACATACATATTACAAGGCACTTTATATTGGGTTCTTTCTCCATTGGGGCTCTCATCACAATCTATATTCACCTGTGTGTTTTTGGAATGTGGAAGGAATCCACAAATGGGAAATGGAACAATACCTATACTGCGCCACCTACTGTAAGGCAGCATTCCTGCATGTTCAATGCCGGACTTTTTAACAAGCCTTATAACAACGACTGAAAATTATGAGCCAAAGGCTTCATTCACACGAGCCCGTAAACGGCGACGTTTTTACCGGCGACCGATATACGCGACCATCTGAGGCATTCGTTTCCAATACATTCGTTCACACGGGTGAATATACGGTGCATAAATACGTAGGGCCGTCAAAAATGGACGATACACGACCGAAAAATGGCTGGCGTATATACGGTGGCTAAAAAGATAGTTCTGGAACTATTTTCTGCCCGATATAAGGCGGCGGCTCCCATAGACTCCTATGGGACCTGAAAAAAAAAAGGGAGGGGGAGGCATTTTAGCAGTATCAAACACTGGAAAAAGCTTACAGGTGCCCCTATGTAGGCATTGAAAGGCATCCCCGAAGATTTTTGCAGAGGGAGGGTTTTCTGGGCTGCAATGCTTTTTTCACTAAAAATTTCGCTACTGGTCATGTGAATGGGCGAGAAAATGCTGGCCGTGATCGCGGAAAATCAGTCGTTCATGCACTTTTACAGCGCGGCTGAGGGAATGCAAGAGCACATACGCCCTTGTGAAAGAGCCAAAAAAACAGAGTCTTCTCTAGAAGGAAAAGATCACCATGCACAGACAGCTGTTTCAGAGTGATTGCCCCTCATCAGTGTGCAGTAGGTTTCTGACTTGGCTTGCCAGAGTGGGTCAGGAAGAGTATAGTTTCTCCTAAAGAAAGCAGAAGGTGTGAGGTGACTGATAAGGCCATCCATGCTCCTCTGGGAAATATGCAAATAGGAAGATGGGACAATACCTAATGTGACCAGAAGTTAGGTGACTCGCTTAGAGATCCTGTGTCCCGCTTTCTGTCGGGACCCCAGCAGGACAGCCATTTGTCCCGCTTTTGGGACATGTAGTCACCATTAAAGTGGTTACCAGCCTGGGTGCTGCAGCTCTTTGGCCAGTAATCACTCTGCAGCACCACGACTGGATACACACTGACATCAGTGTGTGCATCCAGGCTCTTCCCCTCCCTCTTCACCTCTCCGGTTCTACAAGAGAGTAGAGAAGGGATAAGGCACTGCTGTGGGAGCACACATTTCCACCGGTAGCAGCGCTGAGAGTAGTAGCAGCACTGTAAAGACCAGGAGGAGGGTAATTATATAGGTCTTAGGGGGACACTATTCCTACTGAGGCCACTGTGGGGGGTCACTATTACACCTGAGACCACTTTGGGGGTCACTATTACTACTGAGGCCATTGTGGAGGGTTGTAATGGATTGCAATAAACTAAGTAAAATGCCTATTGCAAATATGTGCCTCTCCTCTACACAGCTTCCTGTCTGAAAGTGCTGACTAACTCCCCCCCCCCCCCCCTCCCCTCCACCGTGTAACTCAAGATGGCGCCTCCATCCAGGAATATAATCAAGATAAGGACGTCAGCTCCTAGAGGAGGAAACCCATATAAGATAATCACCAATCAGCTACAGATTCATACTTCATGATGTATTAACTATGCATACCGCCTATAAAACCTCATGCAACTTGATTAAAAAAAAGAAGTTTCATTTAGGTGAACAGCAGGTTTCAGTGTGATTCTTCCATGCATGGCATCAGGCCTTAGACCTTCTTATCAGGAAGGGGGCAGATATTCATCATTAGGTGTATTAGTACCAATCTATAACAGGGTCACTATTACTACTGAGGCCACTGCGGGGGTCACTATTACTACTGAGGCCACTGTGGAGGTCACTATTACTACTAGGGCCAATGTGGAGGTTACTATTACTACTGAGACCACTGTGGGTGTCACTATTACTACTGGGGCCACTTTGGGCATCACTATTACTACTGGGGGGGGTCACTATTATTGCTTGGGTTGGTATAGGGGAGTGCTAATACTACTGGGGCTATTGTGGCGGTCACTATTAGTGCTGGGGCTAGTATAGGGGAGTGCGAATACTACTGGGGCTATTATGGTGGTCACTATTATTGCTGAGGCTGGTATAGGGGAGCACTAATACTACTGAGGGGGTCACTATTATTGCTGAGGCTGGTATAGGGGAGTGCTAATACTACTGGGGCTATTGTGGCGGTCACTATTATTGCTGGGGCTGGTATAGGGGAGTGCAAATACTACTGGGGCTATTGTGGGGGGGGGGATAACTATTATTGCTGGGGCTGGTATAGGGGAGCACTAATACTACTGGGGCTGGTATAGTGGACACTTACTACTGGGGCTACTGTAGGGGTCACTATTATTGCAGAGGCTGATATAGGGGAGTGCTAATACTACTGGGGCACATATAGCGGACACTATTACTACCGGGGCTACAGTGGGGGTCACTATTATTGCTGGGGCTGATATAGGGGAGTGCTAGTACTACTGGGGTTACAGTTGGGGTCACTATTATTGCTGGGGCTGGTATAGAGTAGTGCTAATACTACTGTGGCTACTTTGGGGGTTAGTATTATTGCTGGGGTTGGTATAAGGGACATTATCACTACTGGGGCTACTGTGGGAGTCACTATTATTGCTGGGCCTGGTATAGTGGAGCCCTAATATTTCTGGGGCTGGTATTGTCGCTTATCTGCAACAGATTTCATACTATGCGGTGCTCCCACTCATCTCCGTAGGCTCCCCAGCTTTCGGTTCCCAGTGGCCTGGTAAGGTGCAGCACTGCTTGTCAGGTGAGGCCACTACAGGCCGCTGTAAACTGGAAGCTGGGGCGCACTAACAGCAGGAAGCCTTCTGAGGAGATGAGGGGGAGCGCCGCCTAGTATGACATCAGCTACAGATATGTAATCGATTTCCAGTCAAAATCCGCAGCATTGGTACGTATTTTGACTGTTTTTTGGATGCAGAAATGCTGCGGAATTTGTTCCTGCCTTTTTTTGAACTCGCCATGTACTTTTTATAATGATGGACATAAAATCATATGTTATGATAAGTTACACCCCTGACCACACCCCTTTGCCCTGCTTTGACCCTGGGAAAGTTTACTAACTTCATGCAGAGGTTGTCCTCATGGGTTTTGAGCCCAGAAACCTAACGCTGCGAGGTAACAGTGCCATTGACAACCATGCTGCCAACAATTTATGATGCCCTCAGATATGGCAGCATGAATATGGTGCCAGATTACTTGTAACATTCAATATATATAGTCTGATTGGAGCGCAGCAGATTATAGAGCAGTAGGAGGTCAGCAGATATACATTTTTATTTACAATATTTCATCATAATTCCTCTGTTCTGGGCTTAGGGGTCCAATGGGCAGTTGTACTCAATGAATGACAGCCATTTATGTATACATGCCAATACAAGAAAGGTTATCAATCGCAAATAAGACCGTCCACTGTGAACAACAATTTAAATTAATGAAATACAAATTCTATACATATCTTCAGGTCCTCCTGCTCTATAACATGCTGCACACAGATGTGGCCAGTTCCCTTTAAGAATATTCAGTTACGTAAACACTAGAAGTGTTGCAACTTTCTAACCAACTTCCTTTTATATTCAGCCAAGATCTCACACAAACATCCATATATTAGCCTAAATATTAGTATACAGAGTAGAATTTGAAAAATATAGAATTTACAATTTAGATCAGGGGTCAAGCTCATTTTTAACGGAGGGCCGCATCAGCATTATGTCTGCCTTCAAAGGGCCGTTTATAAGGGCTCATTCGCACCGGAGTATTTGTGTTACCATGCAGGGCGGCGCTGGTTCCCACGGCCGGCGCGCGGCGCTCCGATGTCGGCTCCGGCGTCCCAGAGCTCTGCTGTCGGGGCTCCCCCGGCGGCGTGGAGCAGCCAGCGTGCAGCGGCGTGGAGCAGCCAGCGTGCAGCGGTGTGGGCGTGTCCGCCCGTAGGGTGCCGCCCGCTCTCCTCCACCTTCCTTATGCAACAATGGGAGAGTCGGCTCCTCCCACTCTCCGCCCCTGGGCGGAGGCTTTTAGTTAAAAGGCTGGCAGTGACCTGAGCTCACTGCCAGTTATTGGTTCTGCTAGCCTCTAGTCAGGTCTGTTCCAGTCTGTGCTAGTTGCTCGTCAGTAGCCTGTCTGTTTACCTGTGAGCTCCATCTCCAGACTTACTCTGCTTGTAAGTTTTGTTGGTCTGTTCCACCTGCCTCTTCTGTCGGCACTCTGTCCCCTGTTAGTAGTTCCATCTAGGTAGTCGCCAGGTCCCTAGCCAGCGCAGGGACCGCCGCCCAGTTGTCCGCCTGGGGTTAGCCAGGACCGAGGCAAGTAGGCAGGGACAGTGGGGTGCGGGAAGATCAGGGCACCCCACCTGGCGCTCTGGGGGGCAGAGTGCCGTAACAATTTGTGCTCCATATTATGTATGTAATCTGGGCAACTTGTTCTCTATTGATTTGCATTGGGGTATTCAGACATGCAGTTTTTCATATGTGTAAAGAAATGTAAAGCATATACTATTTTGGTCTGTATTACGGACCAAAACTTCCCATTGAAGTCAATGGGATTATGTAGAGCTTCTTCAGGTTTTCTTTTGTTTTTTTCTGCACGCATGAAAAACACAGTGAAGACATGCAAAAAAAAAAACACACACAAATACACACCAATACACTGTTTATACGCACAGTTTCAAATTTGTGAAAATGCTGCGAATCTCACAGCCCAAAAACGGCATGCGTGTGAATGAACCCGAAATGTAATTACTTCTTAACATGGCTAGTAGTAATTATTAGGAAATTATACAGTACCAGTATTTCTGGTGGCGCAATGTGCCACACAGCTCTGCTACATGCACATCTTCATACAACAGGGATGAAAAGCAGCACACCAGAGTCCTGCACTCTCTGATCACCCCCTGGTCATGTGACCCCAGACTGCCCCCACACAGGTGACTGATCACAGGTGCTGTAAGCATAGGGCTTCTGTATGTGTTTGGTAGTATTCCATCCCCTACAAATCCTCTGTGGCCTCAGTTGCTATGGAATACTAATGAACACCTAGCCAGACAGCAGCAGTGTGCATACAGGACCTGTGATGACATCGCCGTCATGTGATCAGGGGTGGAGCATGTAACTCACTCACTTGGGATGAAGAACCTTTGATGATATCACCGTCATGTGATTAGGAGTGCAGCATGTAACTAACTCACTCTTGCTCCCCCCTGATCATAAGGAGTGAGCTACATGCTCCGCCCATTACCACATGATGGTGACATCATCACAGGTTTTTTATACAGAGAACATCCTAAGTGAGTGACAGTTGCCATGGAATAGGACCTGTGATGATGTCATCGTCATGTGATCAGGCGCAGCGCATGCAACTCACTGACTCTGGATGAAGCACTATCATGCTCCACTCCTGATCACATGACAGTGATGTCATCACAGGTCCTTCATCCAGAGGTCATCCCGAGTGAGTTATGCATTCCCTACAAACCCCCACACATTAACTTTTTCCACCAGACTTCTGCCCTATTCAGCAATTCCAGCAACCTGATTGGTTGTTTGGATTGGCTGATTCACCACCCCTTCACTGCCCCCTTTTGATTGCATGTATGTGGTGTGATAGTGCGTGGTCATGTTTATGCAATACATCTATCCTCGTGCACATCTCAAAAGGGGGCAGTGAATCAGTCAACCCAAACAACCAATCAGGTTGCTGGAATTACTGAATAGGGCAGACGCCTGGTGGAAAAAGATAATATGCAACCCCGGTGGCCTCAGTTGCTATGGAATAGGACCTGTGATGAGGTTACCGTCATGTGATATGGGTCGGAGCATGTAACTCACCAATTCAGGATGAAGGAAGTTTGATGATGTCACAGTCATGTGATCGGGGCAGAGCATGTCACTCACGGATAGACAAGTGGTTCAATGCACTACAATGGGTTTCTCCCCTTCAACCCTCTTAGCACTGAGCTTCCTACCTTGGAGAGTGGCTAGGGTGCCGGGTAGGGTTGTTGGTTTTGAGTTGCTGAACAGAGTGGTGTGGAGGTGCGCTGGAGCTCAGAATCCAAGATGGCACACGGTCCTTGTGCTGGCGCGGACCCCTCTACCGAGCGCTGGCTGCGCTCGCCTGGTAAGTTGGAGAGCCGGTCCTTCTGCACCCAGACATTGTTGAGGTCCACATAAAATCAAATGGTGAGCAGGAATTCAGCCTGCAGGACCTGAGTTTGATACGCGATTTTAAAACGGCAGCAGTATACACCAGCAAGTGTAAACAAGCACAGCACACCCATACAACTGTGCTCCCTAACATCTCAACTCAAAGAATTGATCTTAAAGGGGTTGTCCCGCGCCGAAACGGGGGTTTTTTTTTTCAACCCCCCCCCCCCCCCCCCCTGTTCGGCGCGAGACAACCCCGATGCAGGGGTTAAAAAAGAACACCGCACAGCGCTTACCTGAATCCCCGCGCTCTGGTGACTTCTTACTTACCTGCTGAAGATGGCCGCCGGCATCTTCTCCCTCGGTGGACCGCAGGGCTTCTGTGCGGTCCATTGCCGATTCCAGCCTCCTGATTGGCTGGAATCGGCACGTGACGGGGCGGAGCTACACGGAGCCCCATTGAGAAGAGGAGAAGACCCGGACTGCGCAAGCGTGTCTAATTTGGCCATTAGACGGCGAAAATTAGACGGCAACCATGGAGACGAGGACGCTAGCAACGGAACAGGTAAGTGAATAACTTTTGATAACTTCTGTATGGCTCATAATTAATGCACAATGTACATTACAAAGTGCATTATTATGGCCATACAGAAGTGTATAGACCCACTTGCTGCCGCGGGACAACCCCTTTAAAGGAGGGTTTTTTTCAAGCTGTAAGAGGTTAATGTTCAGTTAGTTGGTGGTTATCTCTTCTCACTTTATAATCCATTTTTAATAAAATATCAACAAACGGGTATAGAAACCTGTTGGCTCGTTTAGATCCGTTTACAAAATTGTTGAACAAAATTGTCCCAGAATTAAAGCCCAACTGAACTTTCAGATAACATTTCAGAATAAGCGGTTGTGTGTCGACTTCAGGACTTGTATTTTTAAGCAGTTTTCTCATTCTGAAGGCTCCATCTCCAGTTGCCAGTTTTCTTTGACCTTGGATTAAAGTGACCCTCCGGACCTGGAGACACAGAGGTAACCCTACCAGCTTCTCTGACTACCTGAAACACACTGTGTATTAGTATACATCATTAGTCTAAGCCACTACGCCTGCTTTGATTAACCAGTGCTGGCATGTAGTGTCTTAGACTGCAGATACATCCTATGCACAGAGTGAAGCAGGTAGACAGAGAAGTGGTGAGGCCATCTTTGTTTCTCCAGGCTCAGAGGGTCACTTTAAGAGTGGGTGGAGTCTAGCTGTTTCGAAGTCTCTTATATACTGCACAAAGAGAAAAGAGCAAATCTTGCTTTCCCATCTCTCTATAGCTCACCATTAGAGATGAGCGAACGTACTCGTCCGAGCTTGATATTCGTGCGAATATTAGGGTGTTCTGGATGCTCGTTACTCGTAACGAGTACCACGCGATGTTCCGGTTACTTTCAGTTTCCTCTCTGAGACGTTAGCGCGCTTTTCTGGCCAATTGAAAGACAGAGAAGGCATTACAACTTCCCCCTGTGACGTTCAAGCCCTATACCACCCCCCTGCAGTGAGTGGCTGGGGAGATCTGATGTCACCCGAGTATAAAAATCGGCCCCTCCCGCGGCTCGCCACACATGCCTTGTGACTTAGCTGAGGGAAAGTGCTGCTGCTGGTGCTGCTGTAGGGAGAGCGTTAGGAGTCAGTGTAGGCTTCAAGAACCCCAACGGCCCTTCTCAGGGCCACATCTACTAGTGTGCAGTACTGTGTTAGCACAGTATTTTTTTTTGTCCAAAATTGGATCTGCAGAGCATTGCGCCCTGCAATAGGGACAGAAGTGGGGGTTAGGCAGGGAGAGTGTTAGGAGTTAGTGTAGGCTTCAAGAACCCCAACGGTCCTTTCTAGGGCCACTTCTATCCGTGTGCAGTACTGTCCAGGCTGCTGTTAGCAGTGTTGCATATTTTTTTTTCTTCTCAAAACCGGCTGTGCAGAGCATTGCACCCGGCATTAAAGGAGATGTCCCGAGGCAGCAAGTGGGTCTATACACTTCTGTATGGCCATAATAATGCACTTTGTAATGTACATTGTGCATTAATTATGAGCCATACAGAAGTTATAAAAAGTTTTATACTTACCTGCTCCGTTGCTGGCGTCCTCGTCTCCATGGTGCCGACTAATTTTCGCCCTCCGATGGCCAAATTAGCCGCGCTTGCGCAGTCCGGGTCTTCTCCTCTTCTCTATGGGGCTCCGTGTAGCTCCGCCCCGTCACGTGCCGATTCCAGCCAATCAGGAGGCTGGAATCGGCAATGGACCGCACAGAAGCCCTGCGGTCCATGAAGACAGAGGATCCCGGCGGCCATCTTCAGCAGGTGAGTATGAAGACGCCGGACCGCCGGGATTCAGGTAAGCGCTGTGCGGGTGGTTTTTTAAACCCCTGCATCGGGGTTGTCTCGCGCCGAACGGGGGGGGGGTTTAAAAAAAAAAAAACCCGTTTCGGCGCGGGACATCTCCTTTAATACTACAGGGATAGAATTGTGTAGGCAGGGCCAGAAGACATTTATTATTCATTGAATACACGCAGTGGGGTCTTCCCTTTGCTAAAAAGGAAAAAAATTATATTTGGCCTGCCTGTGTCAGTCCTAAGGTCTCCGTGTACGTGTGTGCTGCGTGTACAACGTACAAAAATCAGACGCAACCAGCTACGCTTTACTGCAGCCTAGCGCCATTGTCTTTCCTGACTGGCAAATACCTGCTCTGCTAGAGTTAATAACTCTGCTACACTATAGTTGTGTGACACTTTTTGAGGGCCACACCACAGATATTAAACTTCTTGTTCATTGAATATATGCAGTGGGGTCTTCCCTTTGCTAAAAAGGACAAAAAATTATATTTGGCCTGCCTGTGTCAGTCCTAAGGTCTCCGTGTACATGTGTGCTGCGTGTACAACGTACAAAAATCAGACGCAACCAGCTACGCTTTACTGCAGCCTAGCGCCATTGTCTTTCCTGCCTGGGAAATCAAATCACTGGTAATACAGCATGCTGAGGGGTAGGGGTAGGCCTAGAGGATGTGGACGCGGCCGAGGACGCGGAGGGCCAAGTGAGGGTGTGGGCACAGGCCGAGCCAGTGCGGTGGCCAGGGGTAGAGGCAGGGCCAGACCGAATAATCCACCAACTGTTTCCCAAAGCGCCCCCTCGCGCCATGCCACCCTGCACAGGTCAAGGTGCTCTACGGTGTGGCAGTTTTTCACAGAGACGCCTGACGACCGACGAACAGTGGTGTGCAACCTTTGTCGCGCCAAGATCAGCTGGGGAGGCACCACCAACAGCATGCGCAGGCATATGATGGCCAAGCACCCCACAAGGTGGGACGATGCCCGTTCACCACCTCCAGTTTGCACCACTGCCTCTCCCCCTGTGCCCCAACCTGCCACTGAGATCCAACCCCCCTTTGAGGACACAGGCACTACCGTCTCCTGGCCTGCACCCACACCCTCACCTCCGCTGTCCTCGGCCCCATCCAGCAATGGCTCTCAGCGCAGCGTCCAGACGTCGCTAGTGCCACAGTTTGAGTGCAAGCGCAACTACGACGCCACGCACCCGCACGCTCAAGCGTTAAACGTGCACATTGCAAAATTGATCAGCCTAGAGATGCTGCCGTATAGGCTTGTGGAAACGGAGGCTTTCAAAAGCATGATGGCGGCGGCTGCCCCGCGCTACTCGGTTCCCAGTCGCCACTACTTTTCCCGATGTGCCGTCCCAGCCCTGCACGACCACGTCTCCCGCAACATTGTACGCGCCCTCACCAACGCGGTTACTGCCAAGGTCCACTTAACAACGGACACGTGGACAAGCACAGGCGGGCAGGGCCACTATATCTCCCTGACGGCACATTGGGTGAATTTAGTGGAGGCTGGGACAGAGTCAGAGCCTGGGACCGCTCACGTCCTACCCACCCCCAGAATTGCGGGCACCAGCTCGGTGGTGGTATCTGCGGCGGTGTATGCTTCCTCCACTAAAGCACCTTCCTCCTCCTCCTCCTCCTCCTCCAACGCAACCTCTGTCTCGCAATCAAGATGTGTCAGCAGCACGTCGCCAGCAGTCGGTGTCACGCGGCGTGGCAGCACAGCGGTGGGCAAGCGTCAGCAGGCCGTGCTGAAACTACTCAGCTAAGGAGAGAAGAGGCACACGGCCCACGAACTGCTGCAGGGTCTGACAGAGCAGACCGACCACTGGCTTGCGCCGCTGAGCCTCCAACCGGGCATGGTCGTGTGTGACAACGGCCGTAAGCTGGTGGCGGCTCTGCAGCTCGGCAGCCTCACGCACGTGCCATGCCTGGCCCATGTGTTTAATTTGGTGGTTCAGCGCTTTCTGAAAAGCTACCCCCACTTGTCATACCTGCTCGGAAAGGTGCGCCAGCTCTGCGCACATTTCCGCAAATCCCACACGCATGCTGCCACCCTGCGGACACTGCAACATAGGTTTAATCTGCCAGTGCACCGACTGCTGTGCGACGTGCCCACACAGTGGAACTCTACGCTCCACATGTTGGCCAGACTCTATGAGCAGCGTAGAGCTATAGTGGAATACCAACTCCAACATGGGCGGCGTAGTGGGAGTCAGCCTCCTCAATTCTTTACAGAAGAGTGGCCCTGGTTGGCAGCCATCTGGAAAATTTGAGGAGTCTACCCAGGTGGTGAGCGGCAATGCTGCAATCATTAGCGTCACCATTCCTCTGCTATGCATCTTGAGAAGTTCCCAGCAAAGCATAAAGGCAGACGCTTTGTGCTCGGAAACAGAGCCGGGGGAAGACAGTATGTCGCTGGATAGTCAGAGCACCCGCCTGTCTATATCTCAGCGCGTTGAGGAGGAGGAGGAGCATGAGGAGGATGGGGAAGAGACAGCTTGGCCCACTGGTGAGGGTACACATGCTGCTGGGCTGTCATCCTTTCAGCGTGTATGGCCTGAGGAGGAGGAAGAGGAGGAGGATCCTGAAAGTGATCTTCCTAGTGAAGACAGCCATGTGTTGCGTACAGGTACCCTGGCACACATGGCTGACTTCATGTTAGGATGCCTTTCTCATGACCCTCGCGTTACACGCATTCTGGCCACTACGGATTACTGGGTGTACACACTGCTCGACCCACGCTATAAGGAGAACCTTCCCACTCTTATTCCCGAAGAGAAAAGGGGTTCGAGAGTGTTGCTATACCACAGGGCGCTGGTGGACAAACTGATGGTAAACTTCCCATCCGACAGCGCTAGTGGCAGAATGCGCAGTTCCGAGGGCCAGGTAGCAGGGGAGGCGCAGAGATCAGGCAGCATGTACAGCGCAGGCAGGGGAACATTCTCCAAGGCCTTTGCCAGCTTTATGGCTCCCCAGCAAGACTGTCACCGCTCCCCAGTCAAGGCTGAGTCGGCGGGAGCACTGTAAAAGGATGGTGAGGGAGTACGTAGCCGATCGCACGACCGTCCTCCGTGACGCCTCTGCCCCCTACAACTACTGGGTGTCGAAGCTGGACACGTGGCCTGAACTCGCGCTGTATGCCCTGGAGGTGCTTGCTTGTCCTGCGGCTAGCGTCTTGTCAGAGAGTGTGTTTAGTGCGGCTGGGGGAATCATCACAGATAAGCGTAGCCACTTGTCAACCGACAGTGCCGACAGGCTAACACTCATCAAGATGAACAAAGGCTGGATTTCCCCAGACTTCTGTTCTCCACCAGCGGACAGCAGCGATACGTAAGCAATACGTAGGCTGCACCCGCGGATGGAAGCTACGTTCTCTCTCACCATCCAAAACGGGGACATTTCTGCTTCATCAATCTGTGTCTAATATTCCTCCTCCTCCTCCTGCTCCTCCTCCTGAAACCTCACGTAATCACGCTGAACGGGCAATTTTTCTTAGGGCCACAAGGCTCACTCATAATTTTTCTAAACAATTTTTATACGTTTCAATGCTCTTAAAAGCGTTGAAACTTTAACTTGAACCAATTTTTCGTTAAACTGGGCTGCCTCCAGGCCTAGTTACCACTTAAGCCACATTAACCAAAGCGATTAATGGGTTTCACCTGCCATCTTGGTTGGGCATGGCCAATTTTTTGGATGTACATTAGTACTGTTGATACAGCAATTTTTATGGGCCCTCGCCTACAGTGTAATCAAATGAATTTTTAGCCCACCTGCATTACAGCTGATGTTACATCCGCTGTGTTGGGCAATGCAATGGGATATTTTTGTGTATCGCCGGTGGGTTCCAGGGAGCCACCCATGCTGTAGGTGCACACGGAGTTTAACCTACATCTGTCCACTTGTAAAGAACCCCAGTCTGACTGGGGCATGCAGTGTGGGCCGAAGCCCACCTGTATTAAGCACAACATTACTACCTCAGCTGTGTTGGGCAATGCAATGGGATATTTCTATGTACCGCCGGTGGCTTCCTGGCACCCACCCATGCTGTGGGTCCACAGGGAATTATAAATGCATCTGTTTCCACTTGTAAAGAACCCCAGTCTGACTGGGGCATGCAGTGTGGGCCGAAGCCCACCTGCATTAAGCACGACATTACTACCTCAGCTGTGTTGGGCAATGCAATGGGATATTTTTATGTACCGCTGGTGGGTTCCAGGGAGCCACCCATGCTGTGGGTTCACAGGGACTTCACAATAGGGAGTTGTACCTGCCTGTGTCTATGAATTAAAAACCGCGGTCTGACTGGGGCATGCAGACACCTTGACAGAATGAATAGTGTGTGGCACATAGGTTCCCCATTGCTATGCCCACGTGTGCAGCTCCTGATGGCGGTGGCACAGGATTCTATTTCTCATTGCTTCTGTACAGCATTGTGGGCTATCGCCCCGCCCCTTTTAAAGAGGGTCGCTGCCTAGCCGTGCCAACCCTCTGCAGTGTGTGCCTGCGGTTCCTCGTCATGGCAGACGCACTTCTAAATAGACATGAGGGTGGTGTGGCATGAGGGCAGCTGAAGGCTGCGCAGGGACACTTTGGTGTGCGCTGTGGGGGGGGGGGGGGTGTTGGGCAGCATGTAACCCAGGAGAAGTGGCAGCGGAGTGTCATGCAGGCAGTGATTGTGCTTTGTTGGAGGTAGTGTGGTGCCTAGCTAAGGTATGCCATGCTAATGAGGGTTTTTCAGAAGTAAAAGTTGTTGGGAGGGGGGGGGGGGCCCACTCTTGCCGCTATTGTGGCTTAATAGTGGGACCTGTGAACTTGAGATGCAGCCCAACATGTAGCCCCTCGCCTGCCCTATCCGTTGCTGTGTCGTTCCCATCACTTTCTTGAATTGCCCAGATTTTCACACAAGGAAACCTTAGCGAGCATTGGCGAAATACAAAAATGTTCGGGTCACCCATTGACTTCAATGGGGTTCGTTACTCGAAACGAACCCTCGAGCATCGCGAAAAGTTCGTCCCGAATAACGAGCACCCGAGCATTTTGGTGCTCGCTCATCTCTACTTACCATCTCTCTGTTCTGTGAGTGGAACTGCAGCTTGCCGGGGAGTGTTCTGACCCTCCCACCGTCATTCACAGTAAACAGGCAGTAAATCATAGTCAAATAACTGCCTGTTTGCACAGCCTGAGAGTTGCTTAGTTTTTAGTTCTGCTACAAACCAAGTGACTCCGACAAGTAAGCAATTTGTCGCTCAGGACCCTGTTGGTGGCTGCTTGTACACGGGACAATTATTGCCCAAATTAGCGGTTTCCAGCCATAATTTGGGCAATAATTTCCTGGTCTAAAGGTACAGTAATTCTCTTTCCAGCAGTTGCTCCTGCCTCCTCTCCTCTTCATAGAATTCTATGGGCTGTAACACAATCTCTCAATATTTGGACTCTTGCGTGCAGATTTTATCAATAAATTGTGAGAACGTGTTCAGTGCTGGAGGCAGAAGTAGTAACTGATAAGCGGAGAATGTAATATTTCTTATCATGGAAAAGAAGTTTCTTTTTTTCACTTCCTCAATTGATTTATGCAACACAGGTTATTTACTCTATAAGGCTGAATGCCCACAGACGGATTTATACCGCGTTTCCCGCAGCAGAAATCCGCAGCTATTCGGTTCGCTTTCTGCTTGCCAATGTGGAATTCTACCGATGATTTCCATGAGTAGGAAAAAAACATGGCATGTTCTATTTTGCACGGATTTACGCCGAGGGAGGTCTCCGCGTGGGCATGAGCCCTAAAGGTCAATATTGCAACTTGGGCATGCCTTTATAATTTTTTATTTTTTTTTTTACCATAATCACCATGCGATATACACACATTAAATTAATTCTACAGAATTTATATAGTTCTTTTGCTTTCTCGCATTTTATAAAAAAAAAAAAAAAAAAAGAAAACCATGTTTTTTGTATCATCGCATTCATCCATCAGCGGTGCTGTGCGGGTTCTTTCCTGTGAGAGTAGTGACACTTTTTAATGGGGTCATTTGGTGATCCACATTATTTTTGATCACTTTCTATTCCATTTTTGGAGAGGTGAGCTATACAACATTAACTTTTCTTGCCATATTCTGTATATTTTTTTCCACAACATGCACGCTAAATAATGGGCTAATTTTTTTTTTAAATGTGGGTTGACTAACGTGACGATACCAAATTTTAGGCAAAAGGGTTTTGACTTTTTTTTTTAAAGCTTTTTATTGTTCTCCCAGTTGTGGACTTGAATTTCATTACTTTTGACAATTTCTGTAACACATATTTACTTCACAGTACTGACTTATGAGACTCTGGCTGAGTTTCATAGGCTACTATAGATGACAAACTTTAGGCCATCTTCAAGCCCCGAGGTGCCATAGAAACATATAGGCACCGCACAATCACATCACGGGGAAAACCACTCCCTCTGTTAGCCTTTTACATGTTGCGGCCGCATTGACCATGGCATTTGAAGGGTTCTGATCTTGGCCATTACAGCTGCAGCTCTGGTGTTATTAGACAGCTGAGCCCTCACTGGCACATGAGACCCATGTTGGTATTCTAATGCATTGCCCTAAGACATATGCATCAGAACAAAGATCACTAGTGTCCAACATAAAAAAGGCATATGGGCGATTACTAAGGAGTTTTAAACATATCCTCTGTCTTGTATCCACTCCAGTGTGTGCACAGAAAACGGCAAGGGTGATGCCAACCTATAGATCCACAAAAAAACTCAACAACATACTGCAAATAGGGAGAATTGTTCATGAGCTGTACTATTACTGTATATGTGCGCTCTTTTCCAAACAGTTTAAACAGAAGGAAGTATAAAGAGATTGTCACCTACTTATAGCCCTGTGAGCTAAGCTTATGGGCTGAAAGTCGGTGACCCGCTGAGTCCGGGGATGTCTTATACTTATCTTCCCCATAGTTTCCCTGGTGTGAGCGCTGAAACTCACTGCTCAGTGCATTGAGCGGTGCGGCTAAGTAGCCCTCACATTCTAATTTTATAATGAGTGGACTACTTAGTGCTCCGTCCAACGCATTGAGCGGCGGCTTTTAGTATTCACACCAAGCGAACGACGGGGAAGGTAAGTATAACACTTAGCCCTCTGGTCATAGAGGGTCACCTACTTTTAGCCCATAAGCTTGGCTCATAGTGCTAAAAGTAGGTGACAGTCTCTTTAAATGCCTATAGCATTGCAGAACATGCCTTGTATTGATAACAATGAATATACATGTAAAACACTTGTTTGCTTGAGGCACTGGCGATTTGACACTGTTGATTCAGTGCATACCGAAGATTTCATTCCACAACAGATCTCTCCTTCACATAACGCCTTAGGCCACTATACAGGCGTTTTATACAGACATACATAGGGCAGCATATAATTTATCTCTCCCCCCCCCCCAGCAGACACATAGGGCAGCATATAATTTATCTCCCCCCAGTAAGACAGCCCTCCCCAGTAATAAGCAGCCCCTCCCCCTGTAATAAGTACCCTCACCCCCAGTAATAAGCAGCCTCCCCCCATAATAGGCAGCCCCCCAGTAATAACCAGCCCACCCCCAGTAATAAGCAGTCCCCCCAGTAATAAACAGCCCCCCCAGTAACAGGCAGCCCCCCCCCCCAGTAGTAAGCAGCCCCCCCAGTAGTAGGCAGCCCCCTCAGTAACAGGCAGCGCCCCCCCAAGTAGTAAGCAGCCCCCCCCCAGTAACAGGCAGCCCCCACCCCTCAATAATAGCCCACCCCCAAAAATAAACAGCCCCCCCCACCCCTTATACTTACCTCCTCCCTGCTGTCAGCGTCGCTCTCCCTCTCTGCTTGCCCTGACGTCAGTGTGCAGCCCGGAACGCTTCCTCCCCGAGTCCTCTCCTGCGGAACTAATGAGCAGGGGACTCAGGGAGGAGGATCCTGGCTGCACACAGACCTCAGTGTGCGCCGGGATCAGCGCAATTACCAGCGGGGAGCTGCGGCGCCCCCGCTGGTAATGGCTGCAGTGGTGAGCGGCTTCGACACGCTGCAGACCACATAACACGAGGCAGTGGGCCTTGTGTTTAGAAGAAAAGTTCCGGCGGTGCCGCGGACCGGCGCTAACCACCTAATTGAACACTGTATATTCTATTTTAGTGCATTGCAACAATTTTTAACGCACTACATCACCCATTGCAATGATGGGGTGTGTTAAAACCGCCGAACGAGTATGGTATAGCATGTGTCAGTCCTAGTTTAAGTATTTAGATATACTTTTTATTACTTTAGATACTAAAAATACATTTTTCTGAGCTTTGCATTAAATTCATGTTTAACTCAATCTATTTTTATTCTCGAAAGCTTTAAGGGGGTTGCCTCATTTTTATGTGAACTCTGTCCACTTTCAGAAACTTTTGCTAATAAGTTTGTGCATACAATTTCCCTGAAGCAGCCATGCAAGTGAAGTTTGCAGGGGCGCTCTGCTCTGGCTGATGTACTTCTAAAGGACTGCATGAGCGCTGGGCTCACCGCTAAGGTCGTTAGCGCTTGTGCAAAGCGTTTAGACAGGCAGAGTTCACCTCTAGATCACGGGCTTCTCGTTCAGCGCTTCATCTTCTATGTGGACCAGGGAGATTTACATGCAGAGAGAAGCCAGTGATCCAGCAATAATTTTAAAGGGGTTGTCCCGCGCCGAAACGGGTTTTTTTTTTATTTTTCAACAGCCCCCCGTTCGGCGCGAGACAAACCCGATGCAGGGACTTAAAAAAAAAAACGCACAGCGCTTACCTGAATCCCCGCGCTCCGGTGACTTCTTACTTACCGGTTGAAGATGGCCGCCGGGATCTTCCCCCTCGGTGGACCGCAGGGCTTCTGTGCGGTCCATTGCCGATTCCAGCCTCCTGATTGGCTGGAATCGGCACGTGACGGGGCGGAGCTACACGGAGCCGCTCTCCGGCACGAGCGGCCCCATTCAGAAAAGAAGACGACCGGACTGCGCAAGCGCGTCTAATCCGGCGATTAGACGCTGAAAATTAGACGGCACCATGGAGACGAGGATGCTAGCAACGGTACAGGTAAGTGAATAACTTCTTATAACTTCTGTATGGCTCATAATTAATGCACAATGTACATTACAAAGTGCATTAATATGGCCATACAGAAGTGTCTAGACCCACTTGCTTTCGCGGGACAAACCCTTTAATGCTGACTCAGAGATAGTGTGTAGTGAACAAATAGTAAACAATGTTTTTGCATTTATATGGAACGATTACACTGCGGAACACAATTCTTGATGACTGAGAGGTTAGAACTTTTTTGGGGTCATAGATTTTGAAAAGGACATTAGTTTTTCTCCATCAGGTCTGCTTATCAGGATATGACCTATTTCCATATAAAAGTACACATATTGTATTATACATGTAATAACTGGCAATCACTAGCTAAAGGTACAAAGATAAATCCCAAACAGCCTTGAACACGAATTAAACAAGAATTTTTTTCATTAAAACTACATTACTGCGATAAGATATTCGTGGACATTCACGCTGGATGTTTCACCAGTAGTCTGCCATTATATCTGTATCCCATTATCCACAGTATAAGGACTTCCACGGTCCTTATTTCCTGATGAATTTGTTCCCCATTCATCACTTCCATCACCAAGACAATCTGGAAATCCATCCAGAATGACTGTCTGTCGGGCATTCTGATGCTCCTATTACACCCAAGTGTTCATAGACAGAAGTGCACATATTCTCCACAAGTTCACCGCCTTGTAGTTCCCAAGAAAATGCTTTACAACCATACAAAACAGCGACCACACCTCAAAGATGTCCACTGAATCTTGAAGACGCCGGTCTTTCATGGGTTCTCGGATTTCTGGTTCATTGAGTTTCCCTGCTTTTAACTTCTCCACGCTCATCGCAGGAAATATTCTACATTTGTAGCCAAAACACGTTACATTAAACCAAGTTTGATATCAGTGGTGGCGATATATATCATATGTACTAATAGTGAGCAAATGCTGGCGGGAAGATAAATATAATAGATAACTACATCGGGAATATCTCAAAAACTAAAGATCCTAGAATGAAATGGATGTCATTTTCAGAATCAGCGGCACAAAAATACCTAGAATAAGGTCCACATTTCCAGGCACCATGGAAAAAAAAGAAATCTTTTCAGTTCCCCAGCATTATCCAAAAAAATTGCTGAATCAGGCGATCACTAGTACAGTGAATCTGAACGACTAAGATTTAAGAGGAAACAAGTGAACGATTTACCTGCCTGTATAAAAACAGGCTGCACAAGCGACCTCCGACATCATCCGCTGGTGTAAAAGAAGCCCTACTGTGAAGTTTAAGCGTTAGTCCAGTGTCTAACTTCCCTCAATGGTATGCTGCATATGTACAAGGATGCAAACCATTCCAGTGCATAAAACGTGTCAGTAGGGACTTTGAATTTTGCTATCAGGCACAATTGGAATTGGAAGCTGTAGTCCTGTGTTATCATTAAAGGGGTTGTCCCGCGCCGAAAGGTTTTTTTTTTTTTTCCAACCCCCCCCCCCCCCCCCCCCCGTTCGGCGCGAGACAACCCCGATGCAGGGGTTAAAAAAGAACACCGCACAGCGCTTACCTGAATCCCCGCGCTCCGGTGACTTCTTACTTACCCGGTGAAGATGGCCGCCGGGATCTTCTCCCTCGGTGGACCGCAGGGCTTCTGTGCGGTCCATTGCCGATTCCAGCCTCCTGATTGGCTGGAATCGGCACGTGACGGGGCGGAGCTACACGGAGCCCCATTGAGAAAAGAAGAAGACCCGGACTGCGCAAGCGCGTCTAATTTGGCCATTAGACGCTGAAAATTAGACGGCTCCATGGAAACGAGGACGTTAGCAACGGAGCAGGTAAGTGAATAACTTCTGATAACTTCTGTATGGCTCATAATTAATGCACAATGTACATTACAAAGTGCATTAATATGGCCATACAGAAGTGTATAGACCCACTTGCTGCCGCGGGACAACCCCTTTAAGTCACCATTCCTGTATCAATTATAATTTCAAGGTGATTGCCAACAAGCATGCTACTCCAAATGTTCTTGCTTTTTGCGTGAATGGGACTCTAGAGCAAGGACTGAACATCGGGTTCGGAAGCAGTGGCCGGTCAGAAATACCTTCACACCTGGCAAAAAAACATGGTTTCACTTCCACTGGTTGATCCCTCGAAAATACGGTTGCCACCGTTACACATAAAACTTGGCTTAATGAAGCAATTCGTGACAGCTTTAACCCTTTAGGAACCAGACATGTTTTAGGGTTTTTACTCATGTGGTGGTTTTAAGGGATTATTCAGACGGGCGTATATCGGTCAGGTTTTCACTCCCAGCCAGGCAGGACGGGCAGTGAGCTAGTGCACTGAGCCTCCGCCCCATCTCTGCCCCTGTTTGCAATGGGAAGGGTGGGACAGGGCTTCCCCCTCACGCCTCCTCCTCTTTGAAAGAGGGGCAGTGTATAGTGGCCGGGCGTGAAAACCCAACCGATATACGCCCGCCTGAATAAACCCTAATACCGTATTTCCTTTTTTAGCTATTAAAATTATTTTTGCTGTGTTTTTTTTCCCATGACTTATAGGGCTATTTTTTTAATATCTCTTTCACAGACTTTTTTTTCCATTTTTTGTTTTGTTTTACTTGGGGTAAAGAGCTAAAACAAGGATTTTAACATTTATAGTTATTTTTTCTTTAAATTAGTATATTTACTCACTTCTAAAAAAAAAAATCAAAGCTGGCATTTTTATAGGCCTACAAATACGAAAATTAATGGTGGACAAAATATTCGGGAAAAGAATGAGTGTGAGAATTGCGAGCAAAGACTGGATTCGTGGTACACAAAACCTGCAGATCACACCATTTTAGTTGACGAGATGTTGGAATCCTATAAACTGCTTGGTTGCAACATGAACGTCAAAGTTCACTTTCTTCATGCTCCTCTAAATTACTTTCCTGACAATCTTGATGATTTTATGGATAAACACGGCGGGCACTTTCATCAGGATATTAAAGTGATGGAAAAGCGATATCATTGAACGTCAATGGCACATATGATGGCCGACTATTGTTGGGCGTTGGAAAGAGGCTGTACAGACGAACGCCGAAGAAATTCCAAAAAGATGAAATTTCAAGGGGAGACAAGTGGTAAATATAAGGTATGTTTGCATTTTCACACATTATAAACGTTGTCATATATTAATGTCAGTAAAGGATAACGTAATTTTCACATTTTTTGTGATTGGGGAGGTTGGGGATGACTTAAAAGGAAGTCTGTCACCTACATTTGGCCTACTAACCCAATATACTGTTTTGTATGCACTGTCATGAGGAACCCAGCATCACCTTTATCTTTTGCCAAAATGTCTCTTTTGCTGAGTCACGGCTCCAGCCCTTCTGCCTGTAGGCGCCATGCTTTCCACCTCCAGTACACTTGTGTTGCACTGATGGAGCATGTGTGTGACACCAGTCCAGCTTGAGAATGAGTCAGTACGCATATACGGTTGTCACAGTGCGGCATTAGTGCATTGGAGGTGGAACATATGATGTCTTCAGCGGGAAGGGCTGGAGGTGTCACTCAGCAGGAAAGGAAGCGGTTTTTTTTCTTTAGCATAAAAGGTGGGGAGAGAACGGGACCATTGGCAGAGGCGGATTGCCTATCAGACGATTTGGGGCTCATTAGCATAAGGTGCAAGCAAAGTTAGTTGACTGATATTTTTACATGGGAAACACTTTGGCAAAAGGTAAAGGTAACACTGGGTTCTTTATAGAATCACAGACTGGTAGAGTTGGAAGGGATCGCCAGGGTTATCGAGTCCAACCTCCTGCTCAGTGCAGGATTTACTAAATCCTCCCAGACAGATATTTGTCCAGCCTTTGAACACTTCCATTGAAGGAGAACTCACCACCTCCCGTGGTAACCTGTTCCACTCATTGATCACCCTCACTGTCAGAAATGTTTTTTTTAATCTGTCTCCTCCCTTTCAGTTTCATCCCATTGCTTCTAGTCTTTCCTTGTGCAAATGAGAATAGGGCTGATCCCTCTGCACTGTGACAGCCCTTCAGATATTTGTAGACTGCTATTAAGTCTCCTCTCAGCCGTCTCTTCTGCAAGCTAAACATTCCCAGATCCTTTAACCGTTCCTCATAGGACATGATTTGCAGAGCGCCCACCATCTTCGTAACTCTTCTCTGAACTTGCTCCAGTTCGACTATGTCTTTTTTAAAGTGGGGTGCCCAGAATTGGACACAGTAATTCAGATGAGATCTGACTAAGGGCTCTAGCACACATGGGACTCTCTAATGTTAAAAACGCATCGCAAAAAAAAATAGCAAGTTTGTGCATTGTTCAAGAACCCTAAAGAAGAGTAGAGGGGGATAATTACCTCATGTGAGCTAGACTCCATGCTTCACTTAATACATCCCAGAATTGTGTTTGCCTTTTTGGCTGCTGCATCACATTGTTGCCTCATGTTCAGTCTATGATCTATTAGTATACCCAAGTCTTTTTCACATGTGCTGCTTAGCCCAATTCCTCCCATTCTGTATGTCCTTTTTTCATTTTTCTTACCCAGATGTAGGACTTTGCATTTCTCCTTGTTAAATATCATTCTGTTAGTCGCGGCCCACTGTACAAGCTTTTCCAATACTCTCTCTCAATTCCCTAGTGTTAGCTATCCCTCCTAGCTTTGTGTCGTCAGAAAAAAAGCTCCGTTTCCCATCAATTCCCTTTTCCAGATCATTTATAAAAATGTTGAACACCACTGGGCCTAGGACAGAGCCTTGTGGTACCCCACTTGATATATTCTTCCGCTTGGATGTGCAGCCATTTATGACCACTCTTTGAGTACGATCACTCATCCAGTTGTGAATCCACCTAACAGTTGCCTTGTCAATCCCATATGTGGTCATTTTTTCAGAGAATAGTATGACATACTTCGTGAAATGCTTTACTAAAGTCAAGATAGACTATATAATGGCAGCGCATATATAACAGTATGTTGGGTTAATAGGCCACATTTAGGTGACAGACTTCCCTTACAAGTGGTTGTTATTAGCAATTTGGTATGGAGACCTGGTAATTTTTTTAAAATGGGAACTAAATTTAGGAGAACCTACTGCTTTTGCTTGGTCAATAACCGAATGTATGCAAGGGCAGTCCAACCACAAATATCAGAGGACAGGAGGACCCAGCATGTTGATGTCAAAATAATGCTGAGATTTCAACCTGCTCAATGCTTTACTGCGCTGGAAGATAAAATCAGCCAGGTGTATGAGGATAGCTTATTTCTCGCTACCCATTGAAAAACACTTTCACACTTGACCAAAAGCAGTAAGAACTTGTGCCCACCGAGCATTTGGACGAAAGCCATCTAATTGTTTGGCTAAGTAATATTACATCTATACTTTATCTCCTTTTGAGGGAATTGGAAAGGAACACACCATAAGAAAATGCAATGAGTATAATGATGCAATCAATTATGGACCAATAGAAAGATATTTTTAAATTGTTGACATCCAGAATTACAAAATTGAATCACAAGTAAAAATTGGCAACACAAAGCTACCTCAAAGGGAATGTATCACCTTTGGTTTTTTACTGATAAGACTTTTTTTTCTGATGATTCTATATAATTTATACTATTGCCCTTCAGCCTCATTCACACATCAGTATTCTGGACAGTATTTGGCATCAATTTGTGAGTCAAAACCTGGAGTGGGTCCAAGATATGGAGGATATCCATTAGGCCTCATGTCCACGGGGAAAACCAGGCCCACACGGATTTCTGCTGCGGATGCACTATAATTGCTTTTTTTTTCATGAGAGAAATCAATTGAGATAGAGCTACAGCACACGTAAACCACGTTAAACTAGAGCATACCGCGTTTTTTTCCCCCGCACGTGAAATCCGCAAATCATTTTAAATACCATCTGCAGCTATTTAAAGGGGTTGTCCCGCGAAAGCAAGTGGACGTATACACTTCTGTATGGCCATATTAATGCACTTTGTAATGTACATTGTGCATTAATTATGAGCCATACGAAAGTTATTCACTTACCTGTTCCGTTGCTAGCGTCCTCGTCTCCATGGTGCCGTTTAATTTTCAGCGTCTAATCGCCAGATTAGACGCGCTTGCGCAGTCCGGGTCTTCTTCTTTGCTGAATGGGGCCGCTCGTGCCGGAGAGCGGCTCCTTGTAGCTCCGCCCCGTCACGTGCCGATTCCAGCCAATCAGGAGGCTGGAATCGGCAATGGACCGCACAGAAGCCCTGCGGTCCACCGAGGGAGAAGATCCCGGCGGCCATCTTCAGCAGGTGAGTAAGAAGTCACCGGAGCGCGGGGATTCAGGTAAGCAGTGTGCGGTTTTTATTTTTAACTCCTGCATCGGGGTTGTCTCGCGCCGAACGGGGGGGCCTGTTGAAAAAAAAACAAACCAGTTTCGGCGCGGGACAACCCCTTTAATTAACCATGGAAGGTCAATGCATTCCTATGGAATGCGGATTTGTGCTTTTTCTCCCGCGCAGATTTGCTAAATATAGTTTTCCCATGGACATGAACCCTTGCACTTTTTCTGTGTAGGATCCACTCCTGGTTTTGTCTCCCAAATACGGATGCAAAATACTGATCACAATACGGACGTATGAATGGGGCCTTACATGTACAGTATTGTCATACTGTGTTACTCAGGTTTAGAAGACCTCAATGTATGTAAAAAAAATGGCTGCAGCTTGAAATATTTTAACATACAATTATTTTTGGTCTTTTTGTAGTATTTTTTTGAAGTGGGATTTTCAATAGGATTTCAAAAACATCGACAAAGCATCAAAACAATCACTAGAGTAGGCTATGTTTTACTAATGCTACTGACCTAGAATATTCACCTAAATGCCATCTGGCCATAGTGTGTTGGAAGTAAAAAAAAAAAAAAAGCGCAGAGAAGTAAACCAAGGAAAGAAAAACGCTGTGTGTGAAACTGGCCTAATAAAAGCGAAGTAACCGAAATCACGCCTAGCAGGCCCAGAGTTCTGTGGTAGTCCCACACCCTTTTCAATTGGGTGGCTGGAACCAGTAGTGCAGGACTTCCCTCTCCAGAGGATTGAATTACTCAAGAGCGCAAGAGAGTTGGGACCCTTTTATCTTTGGCCTTTAGGTGCGGATTTTGGAGCGGCTTCGCCATCAGTATTCTGCTGCGGCTATCTATCCCCATAGAGAGGCCGCTACGGAAACGGAGAAAGAATTGACATGCTGCATCTTTGATCTCTAGCGCGGTTTGGCCGCAGTGTATGGACAAGATTTTGCAAATCTTGTCCACTTTGCTGGCTAATCCCGGGATTAAAAACGCGCTCAGATTTTCCGTGCAGAAAAGAAAGCAGGATTACAATTGGCCTGTGAGAAAAAGCACAGCATTTACAGAACCAAGGTTTGTATATAAGGCTGGTTTCACATGGGCGACGCAATCGCACACTTTTCTCACGATGCAATAGTGCTATAAATCGCATGTATGTGAAGCCTACGATTTCCTTCACATTAGCGATCTTTTGTAGCCTGCTACATTGCGAGAAAAAAATATTAATGGTTGCTAAATATTGCTGAGATTTGTGAGGTTTTGTAGCCCACGTTTCCCTATGGAGCCTTCCTATGTGTTGCATTGCATGAAAACGCGGTTTTCATGTGGTGCAATTTTTACAGTAGAAAATCCAACATTAAAAGCCCTAAGGTAACCCTAAAATAAGCCCTAGTTGCATAAAAAAAAGGAATACATCATCTAACGGGCGCTGTCATCTCCCTGTGCATCTCCCCTGAAGATCCAGCAGACTTGCTTGAAGGTTTTCCTTCAGCCCTTCCTGGTTTGGAGGTTCACTTCAATAATTGGAAAAATATTCGAGGGGTTTCTGAGAGACACCATCCTAGAATACCTCAAGGAGAACAAGGGAATAACTCCTCACCAGCATGGGTTCATGATGCGGTGATCATGTCAGACCAATCTGATCAGCTTCTACGATGAAGTAAGCTCTAGGCTGGACCTGGGAGAGTCTATTGATCTTGTATATCTGGACTTCTCTAAAGCATTTGACACCGTGCCGCATAATAGGCTTATATATAAAATGAGACAGCTTGGATTGGGTGAAAACGTGTGTAGTTGGGTAAAGAAGTGGCTCAGAGATAGAAAGCAGAGGGTGGTAATAAATGGTTCGTACTCTGATTGGACCACCGTCGCTAGCGGGGTGTCACAGGGTTCAGTATTAGGCCCCATTCTGTACAATATATTTATTAACGACCTGATAAAGGGACTGCACAGCAAAATATCAATATTTGCAGATGACACAAAATTATACAATATAATCAATGCAATGGAGGACAATGTGCGGCTACAAACGGACCTGGATAAGCTGGGGGCTTGGGCAGAAAAATGGCAAATGAAGTTCAATGTTGAAAAATGTAAGACTATGCACATGGGCAGGAGAAACGGATGTCACAAATATTCACTTAATGGGGTACCACTAGGGAAAAGTGATATGGAAAAGGATCTGGGGGTATTAGTGGATAATAGACTAAACTGGAGCAATCAATGCCAGTCAGCTGCTACGAAGGCAAATAAAGTCTTGGGGTGTATTAAAAGAGGTATAGAGGTGAGGGGCGAGAACATTACTCTCCCACTATATAAGGCACTTGTCAGGCCCCACATGTATTATCGTGTACAGTTCTGGACACCGGTGATGAGGAAAGATGTTGCAGTGCTTGAGGGGGGGGGGGGGTCCAAAAAAGAGCAACTAAACTAATAAACAGAATGAGAGGACTAAAATACCCAGAGAGGCTATCAAAATTGGTTTTATTCATTTTGGAAAAAAGATGGTTAAGGGGTGATCAAACAATTATGTGGGGACAATACAAGGACCTCTCCTATGATCGGTTTATAGCCAGGACTGCGACGGTAACAAGAGGGCATCCTCTACGTCTAGAAAGAAAGCAGGCCTCATTAACACAAAAGGGGGTTCTTTACTGTAAGAGCAGTGAGACTGTTAACCTCTCTGCCTTATGGCAAAACCCAAGAGAAGTTTAAAGAGGTTCTGGCAGCAAAAAAAAAATTTATACTCACCTGTGCCTTACTGGGCCGTTCCCCAGGAACCTGCTGCTCTCCTGATGTCCCTCCGGCAGCCTTTCTATCGCAGTGCAACAGCTGGCAAAGTTCCAGCTTCTGACACTACTGGATAGCAAGTACTGCCACCCGGGTCTGTGGTCGACACGTCGCAAATGACGCGTTGTCCAATGATTGGCCTCGTCGAACCTCTGACGTCCTCGGGGAGTCTGCATGCACCCACCTTCCCGGCGCGCTTGCGCACTCGCCGTTGGCTCTAAAAGGACATCAGAGGTTAGATGCAGCCAGATTAGTGTCAGCGTGCAGGACCTGTTGGGAGACCTGTTGACCGTTCATGCGGCAGGTAAACAAGGGATGGAACAAATACATGTTCTGGTCCAGAGAAATGGTTCCCAATGGGTGGATCCATCTTCTTCATTACGGCATGAGTTTATATAGTATTGCTGTGTGTTGGGTAGGTGGGCAGTGTCTGTTGGTAGGATGGGAGTACGGGTCTTGTATTTTCCGCTTTTACAAGGAAATGCTCTATATATTTGTGTTGCTAGGAAGCACATGGAGGACATTAAAATATGTTTCTTTGAAACTTACAACTGTTTTATATAAAAAGGGACATCATCTCAGACAATCAGGGAATCGCATTCGTTAACGCTTTATGCATAGTTACAATTAAATGCTACAGATGAAAACAATTTATTTTCAATGGAAGTCATTTCCGAGCTTCAAATTAGCTAGATTGTGGCCTATCACCCCATATTGTTCTTCCTAATCTACTTTATGAGGGAATTTCATCTGTGGCTGCCAAGTCTTAAATATTTATTACATACCTCATAGCACCACGCCTCTCAACTTCATTCTATTCAGAGTAATGAGTGGAGTAGAACACACCATGCCTGCTAACACATACGGACATCATGATGTTAAGTGTAGAAATAAATAATTGCTTCATATCTAGAAAAAAGAAGGTTAAGAGGCGACCAAATAACCATGTATAAGTACATGAGGGGACAATACAAGGATCTCTCCCATGATCTGTTTACACCCAGGACCACGACGGTAACAAGAGGACATCCGCTACGTCTAGAGGAAAGTAGGTTTCATCACCAACATAGAAGGGGATTCTTTACTGTAAGAGCAGTTAGACTGTGGAACTCTCTACCGGAGGAAGTGGTGATGGCAAAATCGATAGAGGAGTTTAAAAGGGGACTTGATGTCTTTCTGGAGAAGAAGTATATTACAGGATATAAATATTAGGTTAAGTGTCAATCCGGGTATATAGGAAGGTAGGAACTATTAGGGGTTGATCCAGGGAACAGTCTGATTGCCATTAGGGAGTCGGGAAGGAATTTTTCCCCCAAAAGGGCTAATTGGCTTCTGGCCTTGGGGTTTTTTGCCTTCCTCTGGATCAACACAGTAGGATAGACAGGCTGGACTAGATGGACAATGTCTTCATTCGGCCTTACATACTATGATACTATGTTATATATCATTTACATTAATTTGCACTCATGTTTACTTAGATTGCAAAACCATGAAATCATCCATTCCCCATCCAGTATTTTATGCCTGTAAGGAGTGGCGTTATGCATTGTTCAGATTTATAGTCATTTTATGCTGCAATGTGTTTTATATGCTTTCTGACTTTGCAGGTGGCAATCAAAGAGCAGGACTTAAAAAGTTTGTATTGCATGCGTTCTGCCTGTTGCTATGCCACTTCTAGAACAGGGTTCATACAGGTTTTGAAATAAATTTTTCCATCACATTTTAATGACAAAATCTTGATTTTCGAAGAATGGCTTAAAGTGTGGGCTCTTACACACAAACTATCCTCAGCAGGCAGGATCCAAGACCTCAACTATAAGATAGTCACAAGGTGGTATAGGACTCCTGACCAGCTCCAGAGGATCTTCCCTGAAACTCCACCCGTGCTGGAGGTGTGGCGAAAGTAGGGGCACAATGACCGATATCTGGTGGGACTGCCGACCAGTGGCCTCCCTCTGGAATGAGGTGACAACCCTCTTCAACCACATCAACCACTCAGAGGTGTCGATGACCCCAAAACTGGCTCTACTCTCGCTATTCCCAGGGTCGGTGAAAGACGCCAAAACAGGCCTATTAAGACACTTCATAATAGCAGTGAGGAGATTAATCCCAAGGCTTTGGCGCTCTACAACCGCCCCCACCAGAGGCATGTGGGTGGAGGAACTCCACAGCATGATGAGATACGACGAGTTAGGGGCAGACGACCCCAAATCCTGGGAAACCACACACAAGACCTGGCAGCCATGGGTAGTGTTCAGAGACTCAGACAACCTCAAAAGATGGGTAGCCCAAGGCTTACTCGAGTAGACAACAGGGCAAGGGACAAAAAGTAGAGACCCTGCCCTAAATAGCTATATGCAGAGCATCAAGTCGACGAAACCAGCAGCTCCTCTCGTTTCTCCCCCACCTTTCTAATGATAAAAACGCATCGCACGAAAACCGCAAGTTCCTGCTTTGTGATGCTATGAATTTCAGGGAAGGGGTTATATTTCAAGACCTTCCCCGAAAATCATTGCTGCAAACCCACTGCTTTCAATGGGGCCACAGCAGTGTCGGCCCATTGAGAGAAATGGGAAAGCATCATGGACTTCTGCCACAGCTGTGACAAAGAATTCCTTCATCCCCGCGGGGGTGAAAGAATCCCCTGCCACAGCTGTGTCAGGGGAGCGCAATGCTATTGTTTTCAATGAGGCTAGTGCTGCTGCCGCTGGCCCCATTGACAACAATGGGCGATATCACCAATTCTCTTTTGCGATGCGAGATTACAGTGAAAACATCCCAAATGAGAATAAAGCTATTGAAAATAATTGGTTTCATTATCACTAGGCAGGAGGAGAACAATGGAATGTGCTGGCAGCCGCGAGGAGAACAAAGGAACGTGGCTACTGTTTTGTGGGAAGAACTGCGGTGTTTTCAGTAAAACCGTTAACAAGCTATTTCAGCTGTGTGTGGTTGCTGCTCCATGTGTTCTTACCCTCAGGCCGGCTTCACATGAGCAATAAAATTGCAAGAGATTTGTGGGTTGCGAGATGCACAAATATGAACCCCATTCTTTTGAATGGGGTCATACACATAAGCGATCTTTTCCCGCATGGCACCACGATGCAATGCAGGAAAAAAATCATGGCATGTTCTATCTTGTCCGTGCTCTCGCATCACAGCACCCATTGCTCTCAATGGGGTCTGCAGCAGCATAGCACCACATGCTGGGTTTACGCAATGTCAGGTCCCCCATTGAAAACAATGGGAGAAATTCAGCTATCCTCCGCCGCGGCTGTCAGCTGCGTCGCAGGATCCCTGCATCCCGGAAGTGATGAGAGGCTCTTTTCACATGAAAATGTCTTGCACCCCCGGGGAATTCACATGGTGGGGAGTGCGATATGGGGGTGGGATTCTTGGCCCCATATCACGCTCACCTGTGTGTAGTTAGCCTTATAGAATCATTATTAATAGATGTTACACCTGCATTTCATGTGCCGTGAAGAGTCTACAGCATGCAACTTCTAACTGAAGAGATCAACAGCGGCATCTGGTGTCCGCATACATCCAGTGCATGGCTCATTCTCATTCACTGGCATACTTCAAAGTTTCATTATTTTAGGAATGAGACGAGGACAGTACCTAAAATTATTCATGTGAGCACAATAAAAATTCCTGTAATCCAATTTGCAATAGTCCAGAAAGCCTGATAATCTGTCACTTGTTCCCGGCTCTTAACATAACATTTTACAAGACTAGAAGCAGAAAAGTCAGCATAAAATGAAATAAATTAGGCAGGACTGGTGTTAACATTTTATTTTAGGCTTCAAAAGTGTGACTTATTTCACCAAAGATTTAAAAAAAAAAGAAAAATAAAGAAAAGAAGATGCTCATTATTTGCATAAAAGTGCTTGGTGCCATAAAACATTCTAAGATATTACAGGGGGCTCCCCCTATGTCTACAGGAAAGAGTGTTTCTACACTGGCATAGAAGAGGGTTCTTTACTGTAAGAGCAGTAAGACTGTGGAACTCTCTGCCTGAGGACGTGGTGATGGCGGATTCAATAAGAGTACACAAGGGGCCTGGACGCCTTTCTTGAGCGTTACAATATTACATGTTAGATCACTGATTACTTTAGAAGGGTCAGTGATCTGGGCATTATTCTGATTGCCAGATTGGAGCCAGGAAGGAATTTTATTCCCTTAAATGTGGAAGACTGGCTTCTACCTCATTGGGGTTTTTACCTTCCTCAGGATCAACATAGGGGGGGCTAAACTGGATGGTCCTATATAACTAACGTACTATGTGTATTTGGCTTCCTATGAAACAAACCATCGTGTGTGTGTGTGAGTGGTTCAAAAACTGAGATTACCGTAGATGTAGATTGTACTTACATCAGTCCTTGTCCACAAACTGCTCAGAATCTGTGTGCAGCACTGCCGAATATTTGGGTGCTATATTAGCAAAAAAAAAGATGACAAGTATTACCATATCACTGGTACCTGGAAATATGACCAGCATTATAGGACCAGACAGTTCCCAATCACAACCAATTGGCATTCTTCATATTAAAATGTAAATGGGGCTAATCCATTTAAAATTCACATCATTTCATTAATATTTTGATAGAACCCTATCTTTTTTTACTTTATGGCAAACAGCTGTAGGTGTCAAGCTTTCAAAAACTGGAATGTTTCTTACCGTTAATTCTTTTTCCATGATTCTATCATGACAGTACACATGGTGGTTGCCCTCTGACCCCCTGGGACAGGAATTAGGAGAGTTCAAAAGGCCACCTCCGACCACCATTCTTCAGTGGCTTCAAATTATCACAATGGATATGTGGCCCAGTCTTTTATTGTTGCTGAAAAAAACAACAAACGGTTAGGTTTACATGCACAATGTACAAGGGTAGGCAAGTGTGTGCTGTCATGATGGACTCATGGAAAAGGAACAGTAAGAATAATTCCAGTTTTACCATACCGTCAATCCTAACAGCACACGCGGAGGCAAGACCAGATTACGACTGTAACCTTAGGGAGGACGGGGGTGGGTGGGGGAACCACTGCCTGAAGGTATCTTCCGCCCAAAAGGCCAGTTGTCTACCAGAATGGAGATCCAAGCAATAGTGCTTGGAAAATGTATGGACACTAGACCACGTCGCGGCCCTACAAATCTGCTCTGTCGATGCTCCACTGCGTTCGGCCCATGAGGAAGCTAGTAGAGTGAGCTCTTATCTCCTCCGGGACTGACAGATTTCTGGATTTATATGCCTCCTGAATTGCTGTCTTGATCAATCTAGAGATGGTGTCTTTTGACGCTGCTTTCCCTTTATGTCATGTCCCTGAGATTGAAGAAATTAATTATCTGATTTCCTAAAGGTCTGTGAGAATCATAAATATGTCAGGACTGCAAGACGGACATATAGGGTTCAAGGGCTAAGACCCTTATCAAAACCCTCTTGTAGAAAGTCTAGAATCTTCGTATAGTCTGGCCTATCTGACTCATACCAGTGGCAAAATTTTTAATATCCTGGAATAAATATTGGAGGTAATGCTCTTACGACTCAAGAGTGTGTTTATTACCTTCGGTAGCTAGGCAGTTAGCTTCTTCCAACGAATCTCCTGGCAAAACACCAGACCTTGAAACAGAAGGTCCTCCCTGAGTGGCAGCATTATTGGGGTCTGTATCGCCATTGAGGTTAGTAGTGGAAACCAGGGCCTCTTTGGCCATGCTGAGGCAATGAAAATAACTGTAGCTTGACAGTTCTGTATTTTCCAAAGAGATCGGGAAATCAAGGGAAGAGTAGGAAAAGTCTGCGGGGTTCAGTGAGAAGAATCTTTGGCATCTTGAATTTGCCCTTCTTCCGAAAATATCTACTTGGGGGTGATCCCATTGGGGCGTGAGAGGATGAAACACTTCTGTATTCAGGGTCCATTCCCCAGGATCTAGTGCTTTCCGACTCAGAAAGTCTGCTACATAGTTCAGTGACCCTTTTATGTGCACAGCAGACAATGATGTTATGTTGCTTTCTGCCCAAGAGAATATCCTTCTCGACAATTGTTTCAGATGCGGATGCCTGGTGCCGCCCTGATAACGAATGAAAGATATGTTTATCATATTGTCCTATAGTTGCTTCAAATGCTTGCCCTCGCATTAAATCCCCGGCCTGATTTAAAGTCTCCCAGACTGCTCTAAGCTCTCTATAATTCGAGGACTGAGAGATAACATATGATGACCAAGAGCCCTGTAGAACCCTATCTGCTATCGGAGTTCCACAGCCTGATTCACTAGCATCAGTGTTTACGGATACGCACGGGGACAGGGACCACTGGACTCCTTTGCTAAGATTAGCAGGCGACAACCATCAATTTAGGGATTTTTACACCGAGTAGGATAGTTAAATTTCTGATCTATGGAAGTTTGCTTTTTATCCCAAGTAGATAGAATTTTTTTTCTGCAAGGATCTACAACGGAACTGAGCCCATGGAACCATTGGCAAACAGGCTGTCATTGGCCCGAGGATCCTTATAGCCTCTCTTATAGAGAACCAGTTCTTCTTTTTAAATTTATCAAATTGAGAGGATAATATCTTTCATTTTAGGTTCTGGTAAAAATGAATAAGCCTTTTGAGGAGTCTAAAACAAGGAAGACTTTCCGAGTATTTCTGATTTAGGCTGGATTTTTCATAACTGATAAGCCAACCTAAATGTGAAAGGAGTTTAAGTGTTTGCTCCTGGTGAAACTTCCCAGAAATCTGGTTCCTTCTCCCTGTAAACTCGGACCTGTAAACTCATCTGTGTTTGGGCCCTGGGAGCAAAACTGGAACCTGTTTTGCCATTGCTTTTTTTCTCTGGGTTGGTATGTGTGCTTCCGAAAGGCAAATAATCTGTTGGAAATCCTTTTTTCTTATCTCCTGCCTTCTCCAGGATCTTATCCAAAATTGGACCAAACAGATGTCCGCCTTAAAAGGGGATAGAGCACAACTTGTTGATATTGTGTCCCTGAACCAGGCTCTAAGCCATAACGCCCATCTAGCAGAATTCCCTAACACCGCATTTCTGGCAGCAAGCCTCACTGACTCTGCTGAAGAAATAAATTTACAGGAGACTGCCTTGCAGACAATATAGAGTTAAATGCATAGACCATAAATTTAACTTACCTGGTGCTAAGCAGGTCACCTAATGAGGAAAAAGCTGCTTGCACCATGAATCCAGGTTTCTTTAGAGGTCCTCCATGATCCAGACATATAATAATAATAATAATCTTTATTTGTATAGCGCCAACTTATTCCGCAGCGCTTTCAGGCATGGATAAATGCAAAACAATACAACAATTACAATATAAGGTACATTGGGTTAGACACAAATGGGTTGAGGGTGGTACAGGAGGTGCAGGGGATGGGGAACACAGGCAATAGGAAATTTTATGTACAGATCATTTATCAGAAGGCAAACAGGGTGGGGCACCATAGGGAGGGGCGAGGGACTGGGTCAGGAGATTTGGTATGCTTCCCTGAAGAGGTGCGTTTTTAAGGCACGTCTGAAATATCGTGCATCGGGAATTGTCCGGATGCCTTGGGGTAGAGCATTCCAGAGGATGGGTGCTGCTCTAGTGAAGTCCTGTAGGCGAGCATGAGAGGTTCGTATTACAGGGGCGTTTAGTCTGAGGGTGTTAGCCGATCGGAGTGAGCGCGCTGGGTGGTGTACTAACAGTAGGGAGGCGATGTATGGTGGCGCAGCGCCATGCAGAGCTTTGTGAGTGAGGTAGAGGAGTTTAAATTTAGTTCTGCAGTGGATGGGCAGCCAATAAAGCGACTGGCATAATGCAGAGGCGTCTGAATAACGACTGGATAGAAAAATCAGTCTAGCTGCTGCATTTAGTATGGATTGGAGTGGAGCGAGTCTAGTGCGGGGGAGGCCAATGAGTATGGAGAGCTGCAGTCCAAGTGTACCCCAATTTTTATTTAAAAAAACGGGGAAATGAAGGTAGGATAAAAAGAAAAAAGACTTTTTGCGCTCTTATGGAATTACCTCATTTAGGAACATAAACTGGTAATAAAAAAACTGTCAATGTCCAGACGTTGACTCCCAGGCTCTTTTAAAGAAGCCCTCAACTTTTCTGTCCACCGAGTCCTTTAATTGCGATGAGTCCTCAAAGTGTTTGGAAGTCTTTTTTATAAGCTTCGCTATCTGTATGTCCGCCTTTCGCACCGTATCCCACAAGGCCATGTCCTCTGGTGCGAACAGGAGCCTATCCTTAAACTCCCTAGAAATGAATAAGCCTTCTCTTGGCTCTGCTCCATTCTTCAGTAAGAAGTTGCTTTAAATGCTCATTTACAAGAAAACATCTCCTGCGCCGAGACCGGAGACCCTCTCGATCTTGGTGGCTGGATTTCAACTACTTCCATAGTGTTATGCACTGTTATTAACTCCTCGAGTTCCCGGTTAGAGGACATTTTTTTTCTTTTTTAATCATTCTCCTCTATTATGATGGGCGCTGATAATTCGAATGATTGCGCCTCAGAATAGTGCATCTCAGATGGGGTGGATGAGGACAACATACAGTCCCTGTGTACGGGCTCTTCAGCCTGTCTGGAAGATCCGGGCTGAGGTTCGGAGACCGGTTATGACTGCATAGCCTGAACTTCCGTCCTCATCTTTAAGCAGATACCCTCCATTAAGGATTGTTGTTCGTCCTTAATGATTTTCGCCGTACAGTCCGTACATATCAGCTTTTTCGCACAGCTGTCCAATTTTTTAGCACACAATGTGCATCTCTTGATCCTTTTTTTAAATCAATTTTTGTTTTTAATGCTTCCTCACCGTTTCTGCTTTGTCCAAGTGGACTACAGTTGGCAAATTCCCCTTGTCCCCATCCATGCTGTCAATGGCATTAGGAGGTGATGAAGAGTTTGATTCCCACAGGAAAAGCTCTCAGGGATTCAAATGTGGCGCTCTTATTCAGAATCTGAATACTGAAGCTCATCATCCCGAGCCAACCGCCGCTAGACACCGGACCCAAGAGCAGGGGATGCAGAGTGTCCTGTGATCTCTTGACCGCCCCATTCTGCTGAACGGGCACCAGATCCTGGACTCGTTAGTAATCCTCTTCGTCCATCCTCCAGCATGGAGAACTCTCTCTGTGTCCGTTGGGACAGGAAGAAACACTGGAAAATGGAGGTGGGAGGTAGCCTTAAGAACTCTCCTCTTACTGTCCCAACGAGCTCAAGAGGGGCAACCTCCATGTGTGCTTTCAGGATGGACGGTATGGTAAAAAAAGCTTCCACCTGTTTCTTCTTCAAAAGCACAATATTGAATAAATACATCCTCTATTTGACAGGAAAGGATTTGCTTTCAACCTTACAAATACTAGACTGGATACTGATAAATATCTGCTGTTAGTAAAGGAGACATTCAAAAACTGAATTTTTAAGGAAGCAAGCCTGGTCCTGTAAGACAACGATAATTAAAAGGAGACATCAGAGAGCAACAGTAACACTTGTTATCTACATAGATAAAAAGCAGCTGTTTTATGGAGGATGCAAAAGTGTTTATATACCCATTCATCTGACAAAGACAACAAGCAAAAGCGATTTCCAAAAGATTATGATTATGTATATTAATTCATGTCTGAAGGGACCAAAAATAGCAGGAGCAGTTGTAGGTTATGGCCAATGACGAAAATAAATCAAAATTTTAAATTAAAGCAAAACTAAAAATAAAAATGAATGCAGAGCAGTTATTGTAATCTGGGAGTTAGTTTTTTTTTAAACATGTATGGGGCATCTGGCATCAAAATACTGAATTTCTGACCACTTTATTTTCTTGTAATAGCATCAAAATATACAAAAATGTACTGGGATTGATAACACATCAGTAGCATATCAAGTTAAACTCTGCATCAGATCCGGCACAAAACAGCACAGCACTCTTTTGGGGGGGCATGATAGAACCCTGATGGACACCATTATAGTTAACCCTTTCCAATTCACTGTCTGACGTCTAAAGACATTATGATTTAAGGCTGTACAGCTCCGATGTTGATCGACATCCGTCAGTGTTCTCTTACTGTATATTGCCAGCCTCTCTGCTGTCGGAGCCTATCCAACATGTCACCTTATGCAGTACTGGCTTTAGCCAGCATATAGCGCTGTTGTATAACGGCAGAAAAAGAATAAGCCCCCTAGGAAAACCAGGATACAAATTGGATTGGAAAGGTTTAATACAGTCTGTCAGGCGCGGTTCGTGGCCTTTATGTGAAGGGTCTGGCACCTAAGGTTTTTCAGCTCATATGACAGGGCTGAACAACGAAAAATGTAACGCAGTGCAAACCCTTCCCTAGAGGAGTCAACTGAACATACAAAAGAATGACAGTTCTATATTTTTGCACTATTCAAGTGAATGGGACTGAGCTGTCCTACTAGACACCAAATTTTAGTCAATTTTGCAGTCCTAAGTAACCTCTTCAAGAGATGAGCAGTGTATTACCACTTATTACCATATAGTCTTTAAATACTGACATAAGAATAATCACGGTTACACAAATATTTACTGACATAGCAGCAGAAAAACAAGATTTTTGTACTTACCATAAAATATCTCTCTTATCTTGTTCATTGGGAGACACAGCTAAGGACTGAGGAAATAGTGACTGGCAGCATTCAGCAATGTAGAAAAATGCAAGATTTATTTCCCCATTACAAAAATTACGGCAACGTTTCGGTCGTAATAGACCTTCCTCAAGCCAATACATATCATACAAAGTGCACCATATATATAGGAAATGTGAACACCATTAACCAATGACATACAAACATGCACAGGAGTGTCTCATCACTAATTACCTCTCACCACACGTCTCAGCTGTTATCTGGCGCATCGTTGATGATGTCATATGAGCCTCGTGTGGTGCAGAGTGTAAGCTCTCGCCTACGACCTGGAGGTTGCAAGTTCGATTCCCACATGAATCAGGCTCAAGGCCGACTCAGCCCTCCATCCTATCACAGGGAGAATATATCTATCCAATATAATATAGATGACCTTTTATCATTACTGTGATGTTCTATATCTAATAAAAAAGGGGTATATCAACAACCTACTGGTATTATCAAGTAATGTCCCCATATTCATCTAGAAAGTCATCCCTTCCAGGTCTATTCACGTTGACAAAGGCTATCTTATATGTTGTGCTGCTGGGAACCTCTTTTTTCTACACAGCTAAGGACTGTTGATATAGCTACTGCCACTAGGAGGCGGACACTAAGGTAGAAAAAAATAACGAACACTCCTACAAGGAGAAATATAAGTAAAAATTCTAATACAGCATGGGTGGATGCTGTGCCCCCCCCAATGACATTTTACACTAAGTATAAAAATCATTTTCTCTCATCGGCATCATTTGGGAACCCAGCTGAATACCATGGGATGTTCCAGAGCAGTCCCTCAAGGGCAGGAAAAGTAAACGACACATGTGGTCAGTTTATTGCAGTCTATAAAACTCTTTGACAGAGGGAGGCTTTACCAATGCAGAAGTATGCACCAGGTAAAATTTTGAAAAGGTGTGCAAAGAGGTAGCGGACTTATACACTTGAATAGGGGAAGCACCATTGCATACTGCTCACAAGGCCCCCACTGCAGCAGAATGCAGAACAGAGGTACTCTGCCCTTGGCACGGAAGCCTTTACCACTACTGATCAAAGCCAGAGAGAGATGCCCACTTTAGAAACTGCAATATCATGTCTTGGGCCGCCAGGGCGTCTGAAAGAAGCCATCTGCAAAAGGTAGATCCACAAGGTTCGCACAATATCTAGTTTGTGAGGAGAGCATCCTCTCATGTAAACTGCAGAGGGGTAAATTGAAGGCAGAACAATGTCCTTATTTAGATGGAATGCAGATACCACCTTAAGTAGAAAGGAGGGAAGCAAATGCAAGACCACATTGTCTTGACAAAAGATGATGAATGGCAGTTTGAGTTTCTGAGCTTGCAGGATTGGTGATCAAAGGGTGGAAGTGACCGCTACCAAGCAGGTCATCTTCCAGGTCAAAAGGCAAGCTGGAACCTCCCTCAACGGCTTGAATGGATGAGACTGTAGCGCATCCAGTACAAGATTAAGGTCCCAAGGTGGCACCGGACAAATGGTATTGAGGAGTGGCGTGAGCAACTCATTGTAGGAATGTAAGTGTGCGGCCGACTTTGAAGCCAGTGGGCGATGGAAAAGTATGGATGGAATGGATGCTTGTCCTTTTAAAAGATCTAAGGCTCAGGCCCATATCTAGACTTCCCCTATAGAAAGGACAGAAGGTGCGATATAGAAAACTGCATAGGGTGAAAGCTGCGTTTTTTTGCAATATAGAAAGATACTTTTCCAAACGCGATATTAAACCCTAGACGAGGATAGCTTTCTAGGCTTCATCATGGTTTGAATGTCAGGTTCTGTAAATCCCTGGGCTCTCAAGACTGTAGCTTCAACCACCATGCGTTAAACGAAGTGTGGACACATTTGGATGGAAGAAGGGTTTCTGTAAGAGAAGATCTGCTCGAAGAGGGAAATGCCATGGAGGGTCGACGAGTAGACGAACGAGATCTGTGCACCACGCCAAGCAGAGCCAAACTGATGCGATGCGAATCACCAGGAGACCTTCCAACTTGAAAACTTGCGGGATTAGTGGAAAGGGGGAAAATATGTAAGGAAACTGGAATTCTGTCCGCATATGCATTTGTAATTTAATATAAATAAAGACATTTGGCTTTGTAAAAGAGCATAAAGAGAACATCTATTTTCAAAAAAAGTATTCGCTTTTATAATGTGAGAAACACATGTAAGACTCTTGAACTTTATCAACAATATCCTACAATTTATGTATTCAACTACTATGAAGACCTACAACCCACCGCAAAGATCATGGACTCCCCACAAGATATTCAGGCAACTTTTTTACTTCACAGCAAACAGAGATATGACAAGAAAAAAACCCTAATAGCTAAATACTCACTCTTTGTGAAACATACAAGCAAATTATCTTTTTTTAATGTACTTACTATCGTGTTACCCTGAAAATAGGTCCCACCCCTATAGTAAGACCTATCGGGTTTTCAGGGGAGGCTTGAAATATATTGTCTCTGGCGGCGCGGCATCCTACTCTGTCTCACAGATGCGTTCTGCTGGCAACGGGGCTTTCAATCCCCTGCCTCCAGCAGAAGAGAGCGCTGGCAGCCAATTGGCTAATCGAGTGCTGGCAGCCAATCACAGCTGGCGCCTGATGAGCCAATCACAGCCAATCAGTGAATGAAATTACTGAATGGCTGTGATTGGCTCATCAAGCGCCGGCTGCGATTGGCTGCCAGCGCTCGATTAGCCAATCACAGTGCTCGCTTCTGCTGGAGGCGGGGAATTGAAAGCCCCGTCGCCAGAAGGCATCTGTGAGGCGAGGGGGCCGCCGCGGGACACCAATAGGAGGCAGCGGGATGCTGCGGACCAGGTATGTCCAAGCCACCCCCCCTGAAAATAAGACACTGTGCCCTTTTTGGGGCAAAAATATATATATAAGACAGTGTCTTATTTTGGGGAAAACACGGTAACCTCTTTCTAAGATAAAAGAGAGGAAAATATGGAATCATTCAATAGGGAAGAAAAATTATGCGATTGTCAACAAAAAATAAATCCCAATAAGACTTTGTTGCTAATTCTCTGGCTTTTGAGAAGGTCTGAGTTCTTTGAGGCATGGGCTTTACTAATTATACAAACAAAATCCTACATCAGTTTGTATAGTAAGGATTAATTGGTTTTAAGATTCACTTAGCTGAACATCCTTTAGAGATGACATTTGTACGCACATTGCCCCTTTGATAAGAAAAGCCGCCACAACTGATTAGAATGGCAGCATAATGCCTCATTGGATATTTTGTTAAACTGTCAGATGTTATCCATGGTAAATAAGGTTGTTTTAGGTTCAAATAAATGTTATTGATTAAATGCAAAACTGTCGTTGTTTGACATCAAGTTATGGTCCATTCACATGAATAAGAGAAAGGGATAACTTTAAAGGTAGTTATCTTTTTAACAGCTCTATAAACAACTGCTTCTACCAAGAGTAGAAAAAGAGAGGAGAGGAGGAGGTTTGAATGGGAATGTGGCTACCTCTTGTGAGGGCGTCTGTTGTTGTGTGGGGTGCGTGTTCACCGTAGCATTCCCTCCACTCGGTCTCTCCTCCTGATCTTGGTCTTGTTCTCGAACCTAGGTTGAACTCTTGTTGAAACTGTTCCTTTCCTAACTAATTACATTTTATTTAAACTAAAACACAGACAGGGGTACTGGAAGTGGGGGAACGGGAAGGTGGGAGGGGAAGGGTGGGTAGGGAGGGTAGGGGGGGCTAGGTGGTTGGAGACGGTTGAGGCAGTATCAGATGTTGTCCATACTCTTGAGGAGGGATCTCAATCGAGTGAACCTTGAGCTATCCAGCGTTTGAGGTCGCCTGTGCTCCTGAAAGCCACCCATGGCTGCCATGTCTTGCAGTAAGCTTCCCATAGTTTGGACTCATCCGCGCCAAGTTCGTCAAATCTCATGAGTGTGTGGAGTTCCTCCACCCACATGCATCTTGTAGGGACGGTTGCGGAGCGCCAAAACCTTGGGATGAGCCTTCTCACTGCGATTATAAAGTGTTTTAGGAGGCTTAATTTGGCTACTCTCGTAGCGCATAGGAACAGTGAGAGCAGGGCTAATCCAGGTGTCATTGTCACGTCTGCGTGGCAGACGTAGTTATACAGGGTTGTCACCTCCCTCCAGAGGTCGGCCACTGGGCGGCATTCCCACCAGATACGAGCCATCGTTCCTCTGCTCCCGCTGCATCTCCAGCACCCAGGGGAGGAGTGGCGGTAAATTCTCTGTAGTTGGTCCGGGGTCCTATACCATCTGGAGACTATCTTGTAATTAAGATCCTGAACTCTGCCTGCTGGAGAGACCTTGTGGGTAAGGGCCCAGATTTTGCGCCACTTCTCCTCGGTGAAGTTTTCACCCAATTCCCACTCCCAGGCCTCTTTGTATTTCGGGATCTCGTCCTCAGTCTCCCGACCCAACAGCATTTTATATATCTTGGAAATCATATGTCTCTGGTTTAGGTTCGATAGGCAGAGTTGCTCAAACTCCGTGAGAGGTGCCGTCAGGTTCACCTTCGGCGTCAGCGAGCTCAAAACCCCTCAACTATAGATACTGGAGCCAGGAACCTGGCCGTGGTGGGGTCTGACCCAATATCTGGGTCATGGGCTTCAGTCCTGACTGTCATCACATCTCTTAGTCGTGGCGTTGGGTCTGCTGGAAGGGATAGCAGCCCCGACTGGCCTATGGGAATTTCGAATAGGGGGTTTGCTATGAGCAGTGTTAAGGGGCCTGGGACTGTGACCAATCCTAGTCTAGGCGCGAAGCTCGCCCAAGTATTGAATAGTTGAAGGCTGAAGGGGGAGATGTTGGGAATGGACTTAACCCACTTGGGTGGTATCCACATGGCTCCGTACAGCCCGCCAGTTCTGCCTGAGTGTTCTATATCCACCCATAGCTTTGTGTCTATGTTTTTAAACATGTCTAGCGCACAATTTGCGATGTTGGCCTTATGGTATAGGGAGAAGTCCGGCAGACCCAGACCCCCCCTTTCTTTTTCCCTCGTGAATAGTGAGTATCGTAGGCGCGGTTTGTGTCCCCTCCAAACGAAGCTTGTGATTAGGGATCTGATTTTTATAAAGAAAGCTCTTGGGAGCCCGATCGGGATAGTTTGGCTAAGGTAAAGGAATCTGGGTAGTATATCCATTTTTATTGCGTTGATACGTCCATTCCATGAAATATAGAGGGGATTCCATTTGCCTAGGTCCTTTTCAAGTCTCTCAACAAAGGGAATGAAGTTCAGTTTGTATGCTGAGGTTATTCCGCCGAAATGTTTATCCCTAAATATTTTATGTGTGAGCTAACCCAGCGGAAGGGGAGTGCTGACCTCAAATGGGAGGCCTCGGCCTGCGGGAGCGAGACATTCAGGGCTTCGGATTTCTGTGCATTGATTTTATAGTTGTTAATTTTCCCGAATTTTTCAAATTCTTTTAGGAGCACGGGCATGCCAACTCGGGGATTGGATATGTATAATAGCAGATAGTCAGCAAATAGAGCCATTTTGTTTTCTGAGGGGCCTATCCTCAGGCCGTTTATTGAGTCA
The DNA here is from genome assembly GCF_035609145.1 of Eleutherodactylus coqui. Lineage (NCBI taxonomy): Eukaryota > Metazoa > Chordata > Amphibia > Anura > Eleutherodactylidae > Eleutherodactylus > Eleutherodactylus coqui. The sequence goes on along the minus strand of NC_089841.1, from coordinate 263,731,699 downwards.
TTGCTTCGGATACCGTTGGCTAAGGCTTCCATAGTTACGATGTATAAGAACGGGGAAAGGGGGCGCCCCTGCCTTGTTCCATTACTCACTCTGAACGGGTCAGATAGGGTCCCGTTCACCCTGATTCTAGCCGTAGGATCTTGGTATAGTGCCAGGATCCACTGGAGCATCTGTGGGCCCAATCCAATTTTCCTTAATGTGGCAGAGAGGAAGGTCCAACTCACCCTGTCAAAGGCCTTTTCGGCGTCTATTGCCAAGAGACATAACGGGTTGTTTGTAGCTTTGGCCCTAGCTATTAGGGACATTGTTTTGATGGTGTTGTCCCTTGCCTCTCTGCCTGGGACGAAGCTGACTTGCTCCAAGTGGATCAGGCCGGGAATGAGATTCTGTAATCTGTTTGCTATCAGTTTTGCAAACATCTTAATATCGACATTAATTAGTGAGATCGGTCAGTAGATCCCGCAGGCTGAGGGGTCCTTCCCAGGTTTGAGGATGACCGTGATGTGCACTTGTAAGGGGAACGGGTATCCTCTGTTTACAGTTTTAAATGCCTCTATTGCTAGTGGGGAGAGTTCCTCTGCAAATAATTTATAGAATCTGGTCGTGTATCCGTCTGGCCCTGGGCTTTTATTTATTTTTAGGTTTTGGATTATGTCCAGTAGCTCTTGTGGGGAGAAGTCGTGTTCTAGGGCTTCTGCTTCTGCTGACGTCAAGCCCTTTGGGGCATGTTCGGCCAAGTAAGCTTCTATCTCCTTGCCTAGGGTTTGTGTGGAGGAGTGGGACTCTGTTGGGATGTTGTAAAGTTTATTATAGTAGGATTTGAATTCCTCCAGTATGTCTTTGGTATTGTGGACCAGGTGACCCCTGGTTGACTGGATTTTGGGTATAAAAGTGAGGGGGGACCTGGGGTGGAGGGTTCTGGCGAGGTGGCTCGCGCACTTATCCCCGTATTCGAAGGACCCTTTTCTAAGCTTGTCCCTAAAGGCCAGGGAGCGTCGGTCTAAGATCTCTAGGATCTGCTGTCGTATTGAGATCGGAGATCTCCTCAATACCTCGCTTTGTTGTCTTTTGTTGGCAAACTCCCTGGTCCTCAGAGAGGCTATCAAACTCGTCAGGGCGGCCGATTTTTCTTTTTTGATGCTGGACCCATGGGAGATCAGTACGCCCCTTATTATGCATTTGAGTGTCTCCCATTTAATTGGTGCGGACGTCTGGTCTGACTGATGTATCTTTTTTGATAGCTGAGACGCACAAAGGGTCTCTTAGCAGGTTATCATTAAGTCTCCAGGACTGTTTTGGAATGGATCCCCAACCTGCCAGGCCTCTAAAAACTAGGGCGTGGTCTGACCACAGCAGATCTCCGTGTGAGCATGAGGGAGAACTATCTAAGAGGCTATGTGAGATCATGAGGTAGTCTATCCTGCTATAGGAGTTGTGAGCCGCTGAGTGGAAGGTGTAATCCCGATCTTCTGGGTGCAGTATTCTCCAGAGATCTACTAACTGAAGCGTGTCTAGCTTTTTCTTGAGTGTCCTAATTGCTGTTCGGGAGACGGAGGACTTACCCGATGATGAGTCCATGGCGGGATCCATTACCGTGTTTAGGTCACCACCCAGAATGATTTTCGATCCGTCCGCGAAGTTGGCGAGAGCATTCAGTACTCTCAGTGCGGAGGAGACTTTGTTCTGGTTGGGGAGATAAATATTAGCAAATGTAATTATTATGCCCAGAATTTCTGCCTTAAGAAAAATATACCTGCCGCCTGGGTCAATCAGGGAATCGATTTGTTGGTTCTGGAGGGTCCTGTGCAGAGCGATGGAGACCCCTCCCGCCTCTCTCAAGGGGTCGGGGCTGTGCAGCCATGTGGGGTAGTGCGAGGAGGAGCAGCTCCCTCCCGCCTCCCGACCCCTTACAGTGTTTTCCCGGGTTCAAAAACCGGGAATTTTTTGTAATGGAAGTGGATGTTCCCAGACCCAGTTGGGTCGAATTATCCCCCCTGCTGGTTTGGGTTTATGGTACCTTCCCCCAGAAAGGTGTTGCGTAGGAAAGGGAGCAGAGGGTGATAGGTAGGCCATAGAGACAGAGAGGTAAGACGGAGGAAGTTGTATGGTATGATGTGGATAGGTTCAACACAGTCATTCTGCCGCTTCGCGTGTCGTTTTCCCCTTCCTGGCGTGTTTCTTTACAGCGGCGTCTAGATCTTGTGGGCGCTGGCTGCCACGTGTTCCTTGGGGGTATCACTGGGAGGGTACATGGGGAGGGCCAGTCTGGGAGTCGGACCAGCGGGAGCTCCAGAAGTTCGGTAGGTCCCCCAACCCTCTGAAAGTTGCGGACTTTCCATTCCTGGAGGCATGCAGTTGGAAGGGGAAACCCCATCTATATGGAATCCCTCTTTCCTGTAAGAGTGACAGTAAGGGCTTCAGGGCTTTGCGCAGCTGTAGAGTTCGAAGCGAAAGGTCTGGAAGAATTTGGAGTGGAGCTCCCTTAAAGGATAGGTCTCTGATGGGGGGGGGGGGGGGGGGGGCGTAATTTTTGGAGAATTAAGTCCTTGTCCTTGAAGAAGTGGATTTGGCAAATTACATCCCTGCGTCTGCTAGGTTCGGAGGATTTCAGGCCAAGCGATCTATGGATCCTATCTATTTCCAGGGTGGTTGACTCTGGTCTTTTCAGGATTTTGTTGAAGAAGGATTGAGCCCAGTTTTCGAGTTGTGATGGTTCGACATCCTCTGTGGAGGCCTCTTATACGCAAGTTCTTTCTTCTATGACGATTCTCCAGATCGTCTAGATGTGTACAGCTCTAAGATCTGCTGGGACTGCAGGTGTATCTCTTGGTTATGTGTCTCGAGGGTCTCCGTAATCTTCTCCTGAACCTCCTCTACGGCCTCGACTCTTTGTCCGATTTGTCGAATCTCATATTGAAGCGACTCCACATCCTTCTTGCGGGCAGTTTCCAGCTGTTGGAATAGGGCGTCGATATGGTTCTGTGTCGGTAATGCCCTGAGATGCTATTTCCAATCCCAGCTGTCTTCCGCCTCTGATGTGTGGGAAGGTTTATCGGGTTCTCTCCGCGGGGAGCTTCTGGGCTTGGGTGGTTGGCCTTCTCTGTTGCTGGCGCTGCCTCTGCTGTTGTGCTTTGGGGGTCTGTTTGTGTGGCCGTGGGATGGGGTCCGTGGTTTCAGCTGCGTCCTGGGTGATGGGTTGTCTTGCTCTTCTCTGTGTCGCACTTGTTTGCGGCTGTGGGATGCCGTGGTGTGCTTGGGTCCCTGTGGTGGTTCCTGAGGCCAAGTGACTGCCATTAAGGTCTTTGGGGGGTGTCTTTGGGTCTGGGAAGCTCTTCGGTAGAGCTGGGGGCCGTTATGGGGCTGTGCAGCAGGGTTGTGCAGTCTGCCAGTGGTGGGGATATGCTGCCCTGAGGGAGTGTGTGCTGAGGAGGGGGGGGGGGTATTCCCCTAGATCTGTGGGGTGTGGAGGCCCATGGATGGTGTGGGCTCCAGGGTTTATCTTGTTGGCGCTGGGGACTGAGCCTGTTGTCCCTTGGGGCTCCCTCTAGCATGGGGGGTTGAATCTGGCCTCTGCCCTGTTGAGCAGAGTCCTCCTTATCATGAATTGCTGTGTGACTCTGAGGGGGGGTATGCGGGGGGGCGCTAGGGCTCTGGTGTGCTCAGCCTCTTCATTATGTGTGGCTTCCCCCTCTCCAGAGTCGGATCCGTCCGCCCCACTCACCGCTCCCGTGGGTGATGTGGTCCGCTCCCATCTGGGTGCTCGTCCTCTTCCCCCACGGACACTGCTGGCGTCGGCGCCTCTCTTCCTTCTGGCTTCTCCCCGCTGGCTCCTCCACTGCTCCTGATGTCGGGTCTGTGTGCGGCTGTGAGCGCGCTGTCCCCGCCGGTCTTGTCCTGCATTTCCTTTTCAGCCGGCCGCTCCTGCTCTGTATCGGAGCTCTTCTGCCGTGCCGGATGTGCTGTGGGCGCCATGTTGGGAGTGGTTGCGCGGGACTCCTCTCCCGCCGTTCTTCTCAGAAAGGCTGGGATTCCTCTCCCGGGATAGTCCGGTGGGGTCCTCGGGGTTCCTCTTCTCCTCCCTCTCGTCATGCTGGTAAGTAACCTGGCCTGGGTCATCCACATACGATCTGATAGGGGTCCGTTGCGGGAGCTGAGCAGAGGTGCGACTCACTCCTGCATTAGCCGGCCACGTCCCCTTCAATAAGGTTGTTTTAGACAAAGGACGGGTAAAGCCCACATGGGACTGTACAACTGCAAAAGTATTGAAGTCTAATGATCCTTCCACACAGGGCGACAGTTGGGTAAACGACTGCACAAGCGCTGACGTCACAGAGCGCAGAGCATTTACACAGAACAAGCAGCCCGCAATCTAGTGATGGTTTATATGCTGACTGAAAGCCAGCAATAAAGAATAGTCAAACGAACAAAATTGAGAGATAACAGTATAAATTGTTTTAACGAATTTTGAGTGATAAATAGTCCTGTGTAAAGGACCTATAACTTTAGAATTCTGGGCATTGACGGAACGGAGCATGGGCTGTTCACAGCTGCTCATTTTGTGATATACTATTTTTATCAAACAAAATTGACTCCTGCATGAAGATAGATGTAGAATAAATTTCAGTACATGAAGTCCAATATACTCGACACCAAACTGACAGCAATTAACTGGCTTCACACCTCATTCTGATATATCAAAAGTGAGCCTTTGGACAAAAATAGGAATTTAGTTTACAGTTAATTTCCTTTCTTGAAGTTATCATGACAGCGTACGTTTGGGGTTGTCCCCTGGACGTCTGTGGGGACAGGAAGCGGAAGAACATAGAAGAACCTCCTCCCCACCTAAACATCAATGTGTTCCAAATAACTACAGTGACTAATTTTCTTAACCGGAAGGTGTGGTTTATTGTGCTCACCACACCTTCAACAGAAAATCACAACAAAAACAAATTGATATCATGTGAAGGGATCCAAAATTATACAGGCGGGGGAGGAAAGCCCATATGCTGTCATGAGGACTTCAAGAAGGGGAATTAACAGTAAACTAAATTCCTATTTTCCCCTCGTCATCATAGTAACATAGTATGTAAAGCTGAATGAAGACAATGTCCATCTAGTTCAGCCTGTTTAGCCTCCTATGTTGTTGATCCAGAGGAAGGCAAAAAACCCCAAAAGGCCGGAGCCAATTAGCCCATTTGGAGGAAAATTCCTTCCCGACTCCCTAATGGCAATCAGACTAATCCCTGGATCAACCTCTAATAGTTCCTACCTGCCTGTATACCCGGATTAACAATTAACCTAAGATTTATATCCTGTAATATCCTTCCGCTCTAGAAAGATATCCAGTCTCCTTTTAAACTCCTCTATCGATTTTGCCATCCCCACATCCTCAGGCAGAGAGTTCTACAGTCTCACTGCTCTTACAGTAAAGAACCCTTTTCTGTGTTGGCGATGAAACCTGCTTTCTTCTAGACGTAGCGGATGCCCTCTTGTTTCCGTCGCAGTCCTGGGTACAAACAGATCTTGGGAGAGATCCTTGTATTGTCCCCTCATGTATTTATACATAGTTATTTGATCACCCCTTAGGCGTCTTTTTTCCAGGGTAAATAATCCCAATTTTGATAACCTCTCTCGGTATTCCAGTACCTTAATTCCATGTATTAGTTTAGTTGTCCTTCTTTGAACCCCCTCCAGCACTGTAACATCTTTCCTGAGCACCAGTGACCAGAACTGTATGCAGTATTTCATGTGGGGTCTGACAAGTGCCTCATATAGCGGGAGAATAATGTTCTCGTCCTTTGCCCCTATACCTATTTTAATGCACCCCAAGACTTTATTAGCTTTTGCAGCAGTCCACTAGTACCCCCAGGTCTTTTTGCATATCACTTTTCCCTAGCAATACGCCATTAAGTGTATATTGGTGACAGCCGTTTCTCCTGCCCATGTGCATAACCTTACATTTATCAACATTGAACTTCATTTGCCATTTTTCTGCCCAAGCCCCCAGCTTATCTACGTCCGTTTGTAGCCGCACATTGTCCTCCGTTGCATTGATTATATTGTATAATTTTGTGTCATCTGCAAATAGAGGGGCTACATAGTAAAATATCTATCAGGTCGTTGATAAATATATTGAACAGAATGGGGCCTAATACTGAGCCCTATGTCACCCCGCTAGCGACGGTGCCCAATCTATCTCTGAGCCAATTCTTAACCTAACTACAAACGTTTTCACCCACTCCAAGCTGTCTCATTTTATATATCAGCCTAAAATGCAGCACGGTGTCAAATGCTTTAGAGAAGTTCAGATATAAGAGATCAATAGACTCTCCCAGGTGTAGCCTAGAGCTTACCTCATTGTAGAAGCTGATCAGATTGGTCTGACACAATCGACCCTTCATCAATCCATGCTGGTGAGGAGTTATACCATTGTTCTCCTTGAGGTATTCTTCGATGGCGTCTCTCAGAAACCCCTCGAATATTTTTCCAGTTACTGAAGTGAGACTTACCGGCCTGTAATTACCGGGCTCACTTTTGGACCCCTTTTTTGTAAATTGGAATCATGTTGGCAATGCGCCAATCCATTGTCACAACCCCGGTCTTGATAGTATCCACAAATATTAGCTATGGCGGCCTAGCTATCTCATCACTTAGTACCCTTGGGTGTATTCCATCTAGGCCTGGCGATTTATCAATTTTAATCTTCTTTAACCAGTTCTGCACTTCCTCCTGCGTTAGGTATGAGATATTTTTAGAGGGGTTCATTTTGGTCCCCTGCATCTCATGTGACATTTCCTTTTTATTATGCGAATATGGTTGAAAAACTATTTAATAGGTTTGCCTTTCCTCCATCATCTTCAATGATTTCGCCTGCATTATTTGTTAAAGGGCCAGTGCTCTCGGTGCAAATCCTTTTGCTGTTAATATATTTAAAAAATAGTTTGGGGTTGTTTTTGCTCTCTCTGGCGATTAGTCTTTCTGCCTCCTCCTTAGCAGTTTTGATCTTCTCTTTGCATATTACATTTTTTCCCTGAACGATTTTAGCGCTTCTTCATTGCCTTCTTGCTTTAACCCTTTACAATCCACTGTCTGACGTCTGAAGACATTCTGATTGAAGGCTGTACAGCTCCAATGTTAGAAGATATCCGGCAGGGTATTCTTACTGTAGATTACTGGCCGCTCTGTTGTCGGGGGCCTCTCCAGCATGTCCTATACCGCAGTACTGGCTCTAGCCAGCAGATGGCACCATTGTATAATGGCAGAAAGAGAAAACCCCCCCTAGGAAACCCTGAATCCAAAATTGGATTGCAAAGGGTTAATAGTTTGAACGCTTTCTTTTTTTTAGTTTGTCCCCCTTACCGTCTTGTCGAGCCACATTGGTTTCCTTTTACTTGAAGTTCTTTTATTTTTAAAAGGGAATTAACTGCTCACATGAGGTGATTAGGATCCTTTTAAACTTTTCCCATTCATCCTCTGTACTGATATTTTTGAGGATGTTGTCCCAATTAATGTTACCGATAGTTCTAAGCTGACCAAATTTTACTTTATTAAAGTTTAGTTTATTTGTCGCTCCCTGATAAGGCTTCTTATTGAATGACAGCTGGAAGTTGATTTTGGTCACTGTTCCCCAAGTGCCCCTCAACCTGTACCCCCGTTATTCAGTCAGGTTTGTTAATACTAAGTCCAGAGTGGCCCTCGCTCTAGTTGGCTCCTGCACAAGTTGAATAAGGTAATTATCTTTAATTGTTCTCAAGAATTTATCACCCCTATGAGAATTGCAGGTTTTGTTTTCCCATGTTATATCTGGATAATTAAAGTCTCCCATGATAATTACTTTGTTGCGCTTTGACACCTTTTCTATCTACCTTAATAGTAAGGTTTCAGTTTCTTCTTTTGCTTTTGGTGGTCTATAGAAAACCCCTATCAGGATTTTGTTATTTTTTTTCCTCCCTGTATTTCTACCCACAGAGATTTCACGTGTTCATCTCCTGCACCTATATCGTCCTGTAGTCTCAGCAATAAGTACGATTTAACGTACAGACATACCCATCCACCTTTCTGGTTTCCACGGTCTCTTCTGAAGAGGTTGTAACCCTGTAAATTCACCGCCCAATCGCACTTATCAACTCATGTTTCCGTTATTCTGACTATTTCATAGTTGTCATCAGTCATTCTCGCTTCAAGCTCACCCACTTTACCGATCAGACTTCTTGCATTTGTGGTCATACAATTTATACCTTTTTTCTTTTTTTAAACTCTTTATTGGCATTTTGTTACAAAAAAAAGAAACATACATTGGTAGGTTGCAATTTGACTTTATACAGTTTTTTTTGTTCTTTATAGTCATTTTGTTACCAATGGTACTATTGGCTGATCTGACAGTTCTAACTGTAGTAACCCCTCCTCCAGCTCGACCCCCGTTCCCATTGCTTAGACCCAGGTCACTAGCTACGCTGACTACCCCCTTATTTCTCTTTTTGCCCTCCCCCAGTCCCTAGTTTAAACACTCCTTCAGCCTTCTAGCCATCTTCTCCCCCCGGAACAGCTGCACCCTTCCCATTGAGATGCAGCCCGTCCCTACGGTAGAGCCTGCAGCCGACAGCAAAGTCCACCCAGTTCTCCAGGAACCCAAATCCCTCCTTCTTACACCAACTCCGGAGCCACTTGTTTTCCTCCCTAAGATCCTGCTGCCTTTCTAGTGTGGCTTGTGGTGCAAGTAGTACTTCCGAGAAAACTACCCTGGAGGTCCTTGCCCTAAGCTTGGACCCCCAAGTCCCTGAAATCATTTTTGAGTGCCCTTCATTGACCTCTAGTTTGTTCATTGGTGCCAACGCGCACCATGACCACTGTATCCTTACCAGCCCCTCCCAGTAATTTGTCAATCCGATCCGCGATGTCGAACTCGAGCGCCAGGAAGACAACACACCGTTCAACGATCCCGGGCTTTATGGCAGATTGCCCTATCTGTCCCCCTTATAATTGAGTCCCCCACCACTCGGACCTGTCTAGCCTGCCCGGCGCTCCCTGTCCTCGTCTCACTGGAGCAGTCATCTCCCTGGCGTTCAGAGGGCATGTCGTGCTGCAGCGGTGCCGGCTCTGTAATGGCATCCCCCTCATCTGCCAACTTTGCAAACTTGTTGGGTTGTGCCAGTTCAGGACTAGCCTCCCTGGTTCTCTTTCCTCTACCCCTCCTTCAATCTGTCACCCAGCTTACTGCCTGCTCCCCCTGCTCTTCTGTACTAGCATCCGTCCCCGCCTCTACCCCAGTGAGTGTCTGCTCAGTGAGCACCAAACTCCTTTCCATGTCAATGGCTCTCAATGTTGCCAGTTGCCCATTCAGATCCAGGATTTGGGCTTCTAAATGTGCGACATGCATGCATCTTGCGCAACAGTATGCATCTTCAATCGGCTGATCAAGGACCGCATACATTGCACAAGTAGCACATTGGATGACATTGCCAGGCATGGAGCTCATCCTAATGGGGATCTACAATTAAATTACGGAAGTAGTGAAGATAGACTTGCTCACACGCTGCCGCTCATGCGCAACCGCTCACATACTTTTTTTTTTAAAGTTTTTTTTAACTAACACTCGCACTCTCACTCAATCCCCTAATCCTGCTGCACTTACACCTTGCACACAGACACTTATACACTCACACTGTAATACCCCCTCCCTTAGTTACAGACACACACCTAAACCCACAGGCACACACGCACTAAAACACACAGATTATACTTATGAGCTCTGTCGTCAGCTCCTGCAGTCTCACCAGCAGGACCTCTCTCCCGACGGCTGTGCTCTCTGTCCTCCTGCCGCTCCGGGACCTGCTCCTCCGCTTCTGTCTGCTTCCTTGAACTCCTGGCAGCACCGGCTCCAGTGCCGCTCCAGTATCCCCTGCTCCCGGCTTGCTCACCTGCTCCTGCTTCTGGCACCCGCTACCTGGCATCTGACGTCACTTCCGGAGTCTCCTCACCCGATCCTAGACAGCAGGTGTTTAGGTGGGGTTGGGGAGGTTCATAGCAACCCTATGGAAAGCTTTACAGAGCCTGATAAATCACCCGTGGACCGGCAGCCCAATACGTGTGTCTCGTGTTTATAATATAGCTAGGAATAGTTACAAGAGGTTGGAAATCATGGTCTAGCCATGCTTCCAGCTGCTCCCCAAGAAATCCTATTCCCGCCACTGCCTATTGCTGGTGCAAAAATAAAATTTTGTGGACCTTGGGGAGCAAATGAAAGAGAGGCATGACAGATCAGGAACACAGATTTCCATTACTTGATTGTTCAATGCTCCTACACATACCCCATCTTCTAACTGGTTTTTGGGTTTCAAGATTTGAAATTTATGCATGCTGCATATACTTTTTTTTTTTTTTCAGACTTGGGCCCCTCTCATACAGGTATTAGCAAAATGCAGTGTTCAAAATCGCGCCATTTTATTGCAATTTTGAGCGCTGTTTTCGAATGTATTGTATAGCGGTTTTTAACGCGGGGTGCGCGTTGTGATGGGTGATGAGGTGCGTTAAAAAGTGCCAAAACGCCTGAAAATAGAGCAGACAGTGCTCGCAAATTGTCGCATTCAAAACGCTAGTCTGCGAGGCCCCAGTGACAGCGTTTTGCAACGTTTAGCGCAGCTTTTCAAATGCCACGCTAAACTCTTTGAAAAGTGGGCTGTGTGAGAGCAGTCCAACACCATTTTACTATCTTATAGCAGACTGTACATATGTAAAAACAAAAAAACAGTGCATTTTATTTAATGCTCATTTAATAATTCACAAAGACAAAACAAAATATGGCGAACAATATTTTTTCTGTTTTACACCGTCATAAATGGTCCTTTTCTACGTCTCATTGCAAGCGAAGTCACATGTAGAGTACTGGCATCAAAATAATCTCTTCAGTTTTCATTTTGCACACTTCAGAGAAAAAGTTCCTTGATATCCAAATGCCACCATGGTGCCGGTTAAATGAAGACAGGAATTCATCTTACACGCCACGCTATGTTCAAAGAAAACCATATGCAACAAAAGTTCTTGAAAGCACTTATCAGTTGTTAAGAAAGGGTGTCAAAAGTGCTTGAGAGGCTATTAAACTCTTCAGAATCACCGTGAACTCAAATCACTGGCCGTCAAAATACAACTGCCTTAAAACTTCTGTTTCAGAGTTTTCTTCCACCAGCTTCTGACTTTGTAAAGATACTTCTTTATTCACTTTAGAAGCCAAGTCCAGGGTTTGGTGCAAACTCCTGCAACAATAAACGTGCAGATAAGAAAGTCATAGAATATACTTAGCAGCGCTGTGGCTGCAATTTCAAAACCTGAAAATAATACTTGGCGAGGGGGAAGCTAGAGAGGAATTCCAGTACTTTATCTTGTGGCCAGAGCTATTCCACGGGGTAGTCATAGACTAATGATTTGGGTTTCACAATGTGCTAAGTTTTCACCTTCTCACTGAGCCCCTGCTGATCACTCATTTGGAACAGCGGAGCGCCTTATTTTATAAACAGAGGATTACTTGGCACATAAAGCAATAAACACAGCTAATACTTAATCCTACCAAACATTCTGGTAACCTAGACAGTAGACGAACACTTAGGCCGCCTGCACACGGGCGGAAATCCCGCCGCGGGATTTCCGCCACTAAAAGCCTGCATAGGAGTGCATTACAATACGCACTCCTATGCAGACGGCCGCGCGATATCTCGCGCGGCAAACAAACCGCGGCATGTCCTATTGTTGTGCGGGGCTCGCAGAGCCTCGCACAGAAACGTCACTCACCCGGCCGCCGGCTCCGGTCTGCGCCGGCTGCCTGGCAGCCGGCACATGAAAGAGTCGGGGCCGCCGGGCGCAGGTGAGTACGCGCTCGTCCCTGCAGGCGCTCGGGTCGGGTACCGCGGCGAGAATTCTCGCCGCCGGATCTGACCCGCTCGTCTGCAGGCGGCCTTACAGATAGAGCTTCCATTTTATTTGAATCGGACAGGCTGCCTATTTAGGTTCATTGCATGACGAAGAAAAAAAAATTAACAAATACTCCAATTTTCCCCCAAGAACCAGAGGATTCTGTACGGATATGCCATTTCTTCACAAAAAAAGTTTATAAGAAAACAGATGGTAAATTACGATGCTTGGTCCTAAGCTTTAATCCCCACCGATGGCAGAAGTATGGCGCAGCATTAGGGTCTGGTCCTTAGCGGTTAGTCACAGCCAAGTACCCGGAGATGAAGGCAGAAGCAGCTTTTACCAGCTTTTGACTTCTCTCTTGCAGGCTACATAGTGTTCAATGAGTGCTATATAATGCAGAGTGAAAGCGGGAGTGTTACCTCAGCTATTCAACCCGGCGGTCACGTGACTCCCGGGTGCCCACTGCCACAGCAGATCTGCAGGGTCTTAGCTGCCCCAGATCAGCTCTGATAGTGACTAATGTCACTACATGGAGAGGTTTTCCCCAGCTACAGTGGAAAAGTAAAAAAAAAACAAAAAAACACAACAATGTGAATGACCACACAGGCCTTACATGACGTCATGGGGAAAATAGATGTTAAAAAAGAAAAAAAATACTAGTTACAAAAAGAAAAGTAAAAAAATTAATAAAATTACAGAATAAAAGAAAAAAATAGATTATACCTACCCGATAATCTGGTTTCCAGGAGTCTCCACGACAGCACCAATTGAGATTGCCTCCTCCTGATAGGACAGGAACATACTGAGAGGTTAAAAGCTCCCCCCCTTCCCCACTTTCCTCAGTGGATTCTAACGAATTGCCGGGGTAGGAGCTTAAATTAAATGCTTTCCCTAACTGGGATTTTTTTTGGAGGGGAAATTATATTCTATAATTTCTTTCCTATGTTCTAGTACTAGGGGGGGAAAGGTACGGGTGCTGTCGTGGAGACTCCTGGAAACCCGATTATCGGGTAGGTATAATCTATTTTTTCCCCAGTCGTCTCCACGACAGCACCAATTGAAACGTACCAACTAAAGTTTATTAGGGTGGGATTGCTGCCGAGAGGACTTTGTGGCCGAAGGCCATGTCCTCGTCCTGCTGCACTTTTACCCTATAATGTTTAATGAACGTGTGGGGTTTTTTCCAGACTGCGGCCTTGCATATCTGCTTGACCGAAGCTGAGCTATGTTCGGCCCAAGAGGATGCTACTGCCCTTGTAGAATGGGCTTTAAGAGCTAAGGGGATTTCCTTCCCGAGGGCCTTATAGGACTCTAGAATGGCCAGGCGGATCCACCTGGCTATGGAGTTTTTTGCCGCTTTGTTCCCTTTATTTGGGCCACTGAACTGGACGAACAGGTTGTCGTCCCGCCTCCAGTGGCTTGTCGCATCTATGTAGCCTAGGACTGCTCTCCTAACGTCCAGGCAGCTTAGGGTTTTTTCTTCCTCGTTTTTAGGTTTACTAAAAAATGAGGGAATTATTATGTCTTGGGACCTATGAAAATGTGATACCACTTTTGGCATGAAGGCAGGGTCCGTTTTAAATACTAATTTGGTGTCCGAGATTTTTAGGAACTGGTGGCGAATGGACAAAGCCTGAAGCTCGCTAACCCGCCTTGCGGACGTGATGGCTACTAGGAAAACTGTCTTGATCGTAAGCATTTTTATCGGTAGTGCTTCCATCGGCTCGAATGGTTCCGTTGTCATGGCCCTTAGGGCCCAATTAAGGTTCCAGTCTTTAACAAGGTTTATGGGTCTAGGTCGTAATCTAGCTGCTGTTGTCAGGAACCTGTTGACCCACCTATTGTCCGCGAACTTTGTGTCGCATATGGCGCTAAGGGCTGCGACCTGGACCTTCAGGGTTCTTGAAAAGAGGCCCATCTGTAGGCCCTCCTGCAAGAACTCCAAGATCAAGGGGATGTCCGGGATAGAATCCCCGGAATCCCTTTCCTGTCTCCATGAGGAGAACCTTCTCCAAACCTTCTGGTAGATAAGGTGGGTCGTCTTTTTTTCTGCTGGACATTAACGTTTCTACCACTCTCTCTGAGAATCCCTTCCCCCTTAGTGAGGATTCCTCAAGAGCCATGCTGTTAAGTGGAGTCTGTCTAAGCCCGGGTGGTTCAGTGGCCCCTGTGATGGCAGATCTGTCCAGTTAGGAAAGGTGACTGGGTCCTGGACGCTCAATGTTGTCAGAAGACCGAACCAACTTCTCTTGGGCCAGAAGGGGGTCACCAGGATTAGCGTGCATACCTGGGTTCTGAAATGTAAAACTCTGAGGATCAGCGGTATCGGAGGGAAAAGCGTACGCCAGCCCCTCTCCCCAGTCCTGGCCTAGGGCGTCTATTGCTGTAGGACGATCTCCTGGCCGGAGGGAGAAGAAATTGCCTACTTTGGCGTTCTCCCTGGTTGCAAACAGGTCCAATTGTGGGATCCCCCACCGGTTGGTCAGGGTTCTGAATGCTTCCAGGGAGAGAGACCATTCTCCTGGGTCTATTTGCCTCCTGCTGAGAAAATCCGCTTTTTGGCTTAGCGTCCCCCTTTAAGGGTGTTACCGTGATCGAAAGGATCCGGCCCTCTGCCCAGTGGAAGATTTTCTGCGAAATGTTTTGCAGGGCAGGAGACCTTGTGCCCCCCTGGTGCCGAATATGGGCGACCGTGGTGGTATTGTCCGACAGTATCTTTATATGCTGGTTCCGTAGCGAGTTTCCTAACTGCTGTAGGACCCGCCATACGGCCTGTAGCGCTCTGTAATTGGGGGATTGTTCTCTTATCCTTTGAGACCACGGGCCCTAAAGGAACTGGTTCCCCACATGCGCTCCCCATCCCCAGGCGCTTGCGTCCGTTGTGATGTGCGTGGCTGGGTTTTGTAGCCAATGAACCCCTTTCTGCAGGTTCGCTGGGGATGTCCACCAACGCAGGGATGTTTTCACTGTGTTTGGGATATACATTTTTGTCCCTAGCGAGGACTGCTTTTTGTCCCACGTGGATAGGACTGAGGCCTGCAGAGCTCTGGTGTGAGCCTGGGCCCATGCTACTCCGGGAATGCATGACGTCAGGCTTCCCAGGAGAGACATGGCTTCCCGAATTGTGCATGATCATTTCTGTAGGAAGGATTTGACCAGCCTTTGTATTTTTTTTTTCCCGGGCAGGCAGGAGCATTGTAATTCTGAGTTGAGCGTTATGCCCAAAAACGTCTTCTTCCTGTTGGGGTCTAAGCTGGATTTTTCCCAGTTTATGATCCATCCTAGCGACTGGAGGAGTTCTAGCACTATCTCTAGGTGTTTTGTTAGTAGTTTCCTGGACTCTGCTATTATCAAAATATCGTCCAGGTAGGGTATTATTAGGATCGACTTTTTCCTCAGGTAGGCGGCTACCTCTGACATAATTTTGGTAAAAATTCTGGGTGCTGAGGAGATCCCGAAAGGCAGGCATCTGAATTGGTGGTGCTCTATTCCTTTGCCCATATCCACTGCGAACCTTAGGTATCTTTGGGACCCCTCGTGGATCGGTACGTGGAAATAAGCGTCCTTCAGATCGATGGATGCCGTGTAGGCCCCTTTGGGAATCAACTTTATCGTTGAAGAGATGGACTCCATTTTGAATTTTCTGTACTTGACACAGGTGTTCAGAGGCTTCAGATTCACTATCATCCGCTGTTTCCCGCAGGGTCTTCTTACTAGGAAGAGCCTGGAATAATGGCCCTGGGTTTCCTCGTTTCGCGGTACGGGGGATATTACGTTTAGATGTTGCAGGTCCTGAACGCTTTGCCTTAGTAAGTTTAACTGTTGCCCTGAGCCTCCTGTGATAACGATTTTCCTTCTGGGGAGGGACACCAGTTCTATCCGGTATCCCTGCTGTAAGATCTTTGGGATCCATGGGCCTTCGCAAATTGCGGCCCATTGATCCACAAAGTTCCCCAGCCTTGCCCCTACGGAGCTGGCGCCAGGGTCTCTGCTTGGGCTCCCCCTGGTGGGGGTTAAAGAGGATATTTCTTCCTCTGCCCCCCTTGGGGTAACTCCAGCGGCCTGTCTTGCCCTTGCCTCGGTAGGCCTCGGGCTGTTGCCCTGGGGTTCGGAAGAAGGTCTTCCCTCTCTGCGTTTTTTCTTTCGGGAATCCCCTCTTTTTGTCGGCCGCCTTCTCCAGGATCTTGTCTAGGTCTTGTCCGAACAAAAACTGACCGTAGAACGGGAGGGCGCATAGCTTATTTTTTGAGGCTAGGTCGCCTGACCACGATTTCAACACTCTTCTGGCTGAGTTAGATCGGGCTGTAGCTTTTGCCGAGAGTTTAACCGTTTCGGCCGCGGCATTCGCTAGGAAATTTGTTGCCATACGCAGGATAGGAAGGGAATTTAGGATCTGTTCCCTTGGCGTTTTATTGGTTAAGTGTAGCTCCAGCTGTTCTAGCCATACCCCCAGAGTGCGTGCCACGCAAGTGGCTGCGATCCCTGGCCTAAGTATGTTTGTCGCTGCCTCCCATGATTGCTTTAGGAGGCCCTCAGCTTTGCGATCCATGGGATCTTTTAATTGTGCGGCGTCCTCAAAGGGCAGGCTCGTCCTCCTAGCTACTTTGGCTAGTGGGACGTCTACCTTGGGTACCTCCTCCCAGCTTGCGCAAACTTCCTCCTCAAATGGGTACCTTCTTTTTACACCTCTAGCGGAGAAGGAACCTGCGTCTGGTTTCTTCCACTCCTTTTGGATAATTTTAATGATATTTTTGTGGACAGGGAAGGTATGTTTACGCCTCTCCCCTAGTCCCCCAAATATCTCATCTTGTAAGGTACGTGGTTCTCTGGGCTCTTCCATTTTTAGTGTAGCCCTGACTGACTTAATCAATTCCATTAAGTCGTCCTGATGGAATAGGTATCTTTTGTAGTCCTCATCGTCTGAGGACTCCGCAGCCGCCTGTTCCTCTTGCTCCGATTCGATAGAACTTTCGGAGTCGGATGGCTCGTCGGGAACATAGGCCTTTTTCTGGCGTTTAGCTGGCGGCGCCAGCTGTGATGTTAGGGCTGATCGAACCTCCTCCTTCACCAGCTTCCTAACGTCCTCCATGAATCCCCCCGATTCCTCTTTGACTAGCCTAGCTAAGCATGCCTTGCATAGAGGCCTCTGGTACGTAGCTGGCAGTCTCGTCCCGCACTCCACGCATTTTTTGAGTTTTGCTCTGGGGGGGGGGGGGGGGGGGGGAGAGAATGTCTTTTTTATCCCCCTGACAAAAAAGGGAAAGTATTTTTTGCGGGTAAATATGCAATTTTTCCATATACAATACATTGGATTTTGCATTTGTATTTTTTGCCGCACTGGTTACTTACGGCCGCTGAGGCTGAGGTTTCAGCTATCTCTGGGGCTGGAGCACTCATTACTATACCGGTGCTGCAGACACCCTGCGACCTGTAGTGCAGGTCCACCTTCTGGCTTCTCTCAGGTTCCTTTATTTTACATTTTCGCGCTCCTGCGCTAAGCCCCGCCCTCTCCATGCGCCCGTGATGACATCACCACTCTGGACGCGTGACGTGACACCCCGCCCCCCGCCAAGGGGCTTCCTGGAGCGCCGCGCTGTAACTCTGCATGGAGGAGGAGGGGGACTGAGGCTCCCGCTTTGTACCCCCCATGGGCCGCCGCGGGAGGAACCTGGCCCAGGGGTTACCACCCCATGTGGCGTCCCGGGAGTCGTCTGGCTAGGAAGGGAGGACAGGCTGACCCACTGCCCTCCAATCCGCCTGTGAGTAGCTTCTGGCTGGCTTCTCCACCAGCCCCTCTCAGAGATCCTGCCTCCTGGCAGGACAGGAAGACACTGAGGAAAGTGGGGAAGGGGGGGGGGGGGGGGGGGGAGCTTTTAACCTCTCAGTATGTTCCTGTCCTATCAGGAGGAGGCAATCTCAATTGGTGCTGTCGTGGAGACGACTGGGGGAAAAATAATATCTATCTAGCTATAGAAAACCCACTGCCGATGCCAACCAAAACAGCTCTGTTTGTGCGCTGTAATCCAAAACTGTACATATTATATAGCAAAACGGCCGAAACAAAATGAGGAACCTATTCCCATACTTTATTTTAGCTTAAATATACTAAAATTTAAAGACAACCAACTATGCATTTAAATAAATAATTTTTTTTAGCCTTTTCCACCAAATAAAACATAAAAAACAAATGTATATGTAAAACCACCACATGGGTAAAATGCATAAAAAATGTCTGGTCCTGTAGGACTAAAAACACCCGGTTCTTTAATGGATTAAAGAACGCAACCAGTTGGATGTGCATATAATAAAGGCATAGGAAGTAATGCTGAGACTAGATAGAGCAGGGGTGTCAAACTCATTTTCACCGGGGGCCACATCAGGTTTTTGGTGAACTTCAAAGGGCCGATTGTAAGACAGTACAGTAAGGGCTCGTTCACACCAGCGTATTTGGGTACATAATATGCAGAGAACAGAAGCCATTGATGTCAATGATTTCATTCACATGATGTATATTCTCACACAGCATGACCTATATTGTTTCAAACTACGCACCCCGATAGGCCATTGAAGTGAATGGGCCGCGCAAATACGTGGTGAATGCGCAGGAAGCCTATGTATTCAATGCATATTTGCGCACCATCTCAGGGGCCCATCTGCGTTCTTTTCTGCGTGCCCAAATACGCAGGCATAAGCGATTTTCGATTGCGCAAATACGTAGCGTATTTGTGCGACCGAAATGCAATTACGCCCGTGTGAACGAACCCTAATAGTGACCCCCATAGTGGTCGCAGTAGTAATAGTGACTCTGATAGTGGCCTTAGTAAAAATAGTGACCCCCTATAGTGGTCGCAGTAATAATAGTGACTCTCATAGTTGCTCTAGTAAAAATATTGACCCCCACAGTAGACCAGTTAGTAATAGCGATCCCCACAGTGGCCCCAGTAGTAATAGCGACCCCTACAGTAATATTACCCCCTCCCAGCAGCAATATTAGCCACTCCCAGCAACAATATTAAGCCCCCCCCCACAGCAACATTAACCCCCACCAGCAATATTAACTCTTCCCCCCTGCACCAATATTAACCCCCTCCCAGCAACAGTATTAACCCCCACCCACCCAGCAGCAATATTAACACCCCCCCCCCTCTCCTCCCCTTCCCAACCCGGCAGCAATATTAACCCCCTGCCAGCAGCAATATTAACCCCCACCAGCAATATTACCACCCCACCCGACCCCCGCAGCAATATTAACCCCCTGCCAGCAACAATTTAAACCCCTCCCCCCCCCCCCCCCCCCCAACACACCAGCAATATTAACTCCCTCAGCCCCGGCAGCAATCAGCATTATCAACCTTCTCCCAGCAACAACAATATTAACCCTCACCCCCCAGCAGCAATATTAACTTCCCCCTTCCCCAGCCATATGCTTACCTCCTCCTTGCTGTCAGCACCGTTCCTCCTCGGATCGTGCTGAGCCCGGGTGGCACATGAACTTTTCCCACAAGACTTCTGCACTATTGAGCAATTCCAGCAACCTGATTGGTTGTTTGGTTCTCTGGGTTGGCTGATTCCCCAATCAGATTGCTGGAATTGCTGACAAGTGCAGAAGTCTTGTGGAAAAAGTTCATATGCGTCCGGGTGTGCACTGACATCAGTGAGCAGCACGGCACGCTTCTTCCCTGAGTCCTCTCCTGCGGAACTGAAGAGCAGGGGACTCAGGGGAGAAGGGATCAGCGCTGTCAGTGTGATTACCAGCGGGGAGCTGCGGCACCCCAGCTGGTAATCACTACAGTGGTGAGCGGCCGTCGGCACGCCGCGGGCCACATAACACAAGGCAGCGGGCCGATCTGTCAAGATACCTGAACATGTGAAGGTACAAAAAGAAGAAAATTTCAGTTAAAATTGAAATGAGACAAAAAAAGATGTATTTTTTTTTTTCAATATTCACATTTAAAAAGTTACAACTCTTATTGGGCTACCTCAGCCCTGATGCCCGTTTCCGGTAGGAGTCGCTTGGGCGAGATTGGCTCACACTCTGCGGCCTCCAAATCTCAAATCAATTAAAGTACCTGGGAATACAATTAACTAATGACGTGGGGAGGTCTGTGGAGGCAAATGTATACCCTCTAATAGACTTATTCAGGTCCAAGTTTAAAATATGGGGCTCCCTACCGCTCTCAATAGCAGGACATATTAACCTTATCAAATTGATAGTATTACCGAAGTGCCTCTATATTATGCAGCATATGCCGATGCATATCCAAACCCGCTTCTTTAAATCTATGCAATCTCTGATGTCCTCCTTTGTATGGGGGAATTCTCGTCCCAAATTACAATTTTGTACACTTCAGAGGCCCAAGCGAGAGGCGGGTGCTTCCCTGCTGGACCTGTTTCTCCATTACGTGGCCAGTCAGCTAATACATTTAGAAGCTGGTTGAGTGATGACCCTCTCTCCAACTTGGAGGCACATCTGGCACATTATCTAAAAATCCCTACATTGTGGCCCCTGCTGGAATCTCCTTCTACTCTAACAGGCAAAATGCTATCAATTTATACGTTGGCCTCACAGGTCTGGCGGCAGGCCGAGTTTCACGAGCATAGTAGCTGACACTACCCTAAGGTGTAACCCCAGGCTCCCGGAAGTACTCCAACTGGAGGATGCCCAGGTTTGGGAGCAATATGGCATCTGGACCCTGGCAGACCTTTATACACAACACTGTGCTCATTTGAGCAGCTACAGAAGAAATATCATCTACCTCGCTCCCACTTCTATAGATTCCTCCAGGTCAGACATGCTTTGCAGGCACAGTTCCCACCGCCCAGGCGTGCCATTTCCCATTAGCTCATAAAAGGCAGCCTTTGTTCCCAGAGCCTCATATCGGCGCTATATTCTCACCCCATCTCACTACGAGCCTTGAAGGACATACCTTCTGCCCTGTTAAAATGGAGGACACTGATACCGACACTAACCAAGGATACATTCCAAGAGCTCTTGCAATCTCCTCTATGTGTATATCTTGCAGCCAATAATAAAAAGATCCAGTTGTATATAATGCATCAGTGTTATCTCACTCCAGCAAGATTATATAAAATGGGCAGAGTACATTCTACAAACTGCATTAGGTGTTCCTGCAAGTATTCTGACTTTTGGCACATGATGTGAGAGTGCCCTGTAATTGAAAACTTTTGTGGAGAGGTCACCGGTTTCCTCTCTGAACTTATGGGGATCCCTGTCCCCCCCGAGCCCAGATGTTTTTTTGGAATACTGGATGAAAAAAGCTGGTAACACCCTATTAAAATTTTCCTGAGAGACACATTATGCTTCACCAGAAAGACAATAGCACTGCGATGTATAGTAAGAACCCCTCACTCTCAATGTGGAGGAAGTTGGTAAATTCAGTAGTGCCATACAACTATATAGTTTACAAGAACTAAAGTGTCCTGGGAAATTTGACAAAGTGTGGGGACTGTGGGGCGATTCCCCCCTCACGTTATATTCACTACAATTAAGGTCTACATCTATCCTGGAGCTTCAGCGGGCTCGCTAGTGGGCCTGGGTTCTGGGGACAGGACCTGTGACCTCTAGGACTCAGCTTGATTATCCGACCATGTTTTAAAGACTTGCTTTGGTATTCCTGATGCATTGAGGTTAAAGCTCCCTACGGTCTTAATTATACAAGTAATGTGAAATTACCCATGTGCTGCATACGTTTTCTATGCTACTCAAATTTCAATAAAACAAGTTAAAAAGGAGAAAAAAGTAAAAATTCTTCCAGGAAGCTGTATGTGGTTTATCAGCACTTCTCTGACACCATTAAACAGCTTAGCTATAACTAGTAGCTATCTGGGCTCTCACGAGCGCAGCCCTCTGGCAACCAGAAACCAGCAAAAATCTAGATTTTAAACGTCGCCTCTATCTGAATAAAACATAACAACATGGATGCAAAAAGTAAAACTACAAGTAAAGTACGTTCAAAAGACATATAAAACAGCGTGCATTGTGTTTTGGAACAAAGTTTTGTCCTGGTGACATGAAGGGGCAGTTATATTACCTGCTGTAGTCTTCTGTGCTGATGCCCATCAAAATTTCACCGTTCCCACTTTCAGCCATTTAAGATGGCCAACGCAGTCTTCAGACTATTTAATCTCCAAAATACATTATATTTGCTCTCTAATTGGTCAATGCCGCTCACATGATCAGTGCTGACCAATCAGAGCAATGCACTTTGCGTTGATAGAAAAAAGCAGTGGCCATCTTAGGCAGTTGAAAACAGGATCCCGAACTGGTGATTTGGAGAGGCAAAGGCACAGAAGAGTGATAGCAAGTAATATACCCTATTTACTCCAGGGCCGGAATTTCGCCCTAAAACTGATGGGTTGCTTTAAAACAAGACAACTGGAAAATACGAGGGGGTGCTGATAAGTCTTTGGCTTTGTGTTCTTTTTTTGTTTCTATGGTAATGAATGTTACATCACATGAAAGCCTTATGTGTCTAATATAGGTTTACAAAATTTTGTGTTTGTAGCTTATGGCATTCACAGCAAATGAGAGCAGAGGAGTGATAAAATTTCTGTTTCTGCAAGGAAAGTCCGCAAAGGATGTTCATGGTGATATGTCACAGACATTGGGGGATCAATGCCCTTCATATTCTACAGTTAAGAACTGGGTTGCCACTTCAGCACCAATGATGAGGAACGTCCTGAACGACCAAGAGAGGTTGTTGTTCTGGGGATCGTCGATGCTGTGAACAACCTCATACTGGAGAATCAGTGAATTTCAGCTGCAGGAATAGCAGACAACATGGGGATTTCTGGTGAACGTGTTTGTGTCATTATCCATGAACATTTGAACATGAAGAAGCTATCTGCAAAGATATGTTTGACAACAGATCAGAAAAGCATGCGAGTGAAAACTTCCTGGTCCATTTGTCAGCCTTTCCAGACTGATAAGAACTTCCTGGATCGACTGGTCACTATGGATGAGACCTGGATTTATTTGTATGACCCTGAAACCAAGGAGCAGTCAAAAGAGTGGAGGCACAGTGGCTCTCCTTACCCAAAGAAGTTCAGCCACTAAGGTGATGGCGTCTGTTCTGGGAAAAGGAGGGCGTGCTGCTAGTGGACTACCTTCAAAATGGTTCCACCATCAATGCAAGGTATTATATTGAACTTTTGGACCAATTAAAAGGCAGCTCTGAGGGCCAAAAGGCGCAGCAAGCTGTCCAAAGCAATCTTGTTCCTGCAAGACAACGCCTCCGCTCACACTGCACAAGCGACCATGGCAAAACTGGTGGAGTTAGGCTTCCAGCTGGTTGACCACCAACCTTATTCACCAGATCTAGCTCCCTCCGACTATCATGTTTCCAAACCTGAAGAAACACCTCAAGGGTACCAAATTTCACACCATTTCTGATGCCATGGCGGCTACGGATGACTGGTTTGAGGCACAACTGAAATCCTTCTTTTTGCAAGGCTAACAGAACTTGGAATACCGATGTAAGAAGTGTGTTGACATCAGTGGAGAGTATGTGGAATAAAGGTAAAGTTTCATCTTCCCATCTTGTTTCTTTCTGGGTAAAGCCACAGACTTATCAGCAGTCACTCGTACAAACATGTAAAAGAAACCGCAATGAGGGTTGGTTTCACTGTAGTGGCAGAACAGCTACGTCAAGCATGACTAATTCACAGAAAAAGGCATCCTTCACATGCTTATGGTGCCCAAAAAACATACGTAAGCTTACGTCCTGTGTCGTTAAGGAGTTAATGAGCTGCAGACAACTCTCTGCTCAGCCCTACAAACTTTCAAACATTTTATAAAACTGCTTAAAAGATTGTCAGAAGAGACTAACTGAAAATCAGAAGGCTCCCTTTAATTAAAAAAAATAAACATATATAAATTTATTCAAAAACCAACATACGTATAGGTATTTTAGGAGGATTAACTTCAAAATACCGTTAGTCAGTACCATGCATCTTTGGTTTGGTTCTTTGTGTCAACCAATTTCAAAAAATTAACATTTCTTCTTTAATGTTCGATATGAAGAGAAATGTTGTGAAAATATCAAACTATAAAACACATTTCAAATACCTCTACAATTCAATTGCCACTAAAAATACAAACCGTGAAAGTTCCGCATCTGTCTTGTGTACAACATCCTCCAAGTTTTTAATTGTGTCCAACATGTCATTATCGGAGCTTGGAGTTGCTTCAAGAAGAGCTCTGGTGGAACCCAGATGTTTCTGAACATCATCTAACAAAAGATATATGTATTACAACTGGTCTCTTAAAAAATTAGAATAAGCTCATAATGCACTGAGGAGTCAGAGAGATACACAAAGGGCGTTTGTGTATTAGAGGAAACGCAAAGAAAGAGAAAAAAACATTTCGAAATGATTTATCAAACTAATACAAGCCTCTTTATATCACCCACGGTTTGTTAAAATTAAAGGCCTGGAAACTTGTGCTTTTAGGGATACGCTTAATCTCATATAGAAAATGCAAAATCTGTTTGTTTGTGTTGTATACAAATCCACAGTTCTGGTCTGATTTGAGTGAAATTTTGCATGAGTGTTCTTCAGCGCCGGACAGGGAATACTGGCATAAATAAAAATTGAAAACTCACCAACTTCCCCTGTAAAAAAAAACAACAAAACAAAACAAAAAAAAACAAACACTCACTTATGGGACTTGAACTTATGATTGTTTGATGGCTTATATCATTCAATTGAGTGCATGGGTATTGCAGAATATGAACTTTTGCAGGCAGGCATTCTATTAAGACAGGCCATAGGCCCATTGTAATAGGCAGACATACACTACCGTTCAAAAGTTTGGGGTCACCCAAACAATTTTGTGTTTTCCATGAAAAGTCACACTTATTCACCACCATGCGTTGTGAAATGAATAGAAAATAGAGTCAAGACATTGACAAGGTTAGAAATAATGATTTGTATTTGAAATAACATTGTTTTTACATCAAACTTTGCTTTCGTCAAAGAATCCTCCTTTTGCAGCAATTACAGCATTGCACACCTTTGACATTCTAGCTGTTAATTTGTTGAGGTAAGCTTGTGAAATTGCACCCCACGCTTCTAGAAGCATCTCCCACAAGTTGGATTGGTTGGATGGGCACTTCTGGCGTACCATACGGTCAAGCTGCTCCCACAACAGCTCAATGGGGTTCAGATCTGGTGACTGCGCTGGCCACTCCATTACCGATAGAATACTAGCTGCCTGCTTCTGCTGTAAATAGTTCTTGCACAATTTGGAGGTGTGTTTAGGGTCATTGTCCTGTTGTAGGATGAAATTGGTTCCAATCAAGCGCTGTCCACTGGGTATGGCATGGCGTTGCAAAATGGAGTGATAGCCTTCCTTATTCAGAATCCCTTTTACTCTGTACAAATCTCCCACCTTACCAGCACCAAAGCAACCCCAGACCATCACATTACCTCCACCATGCCTAACAGATGGCGTCAGGCATTCTTCCAGCATCTTTTCATTTGTTCTGCGTCTCACAAACGTTCTTCTTTGTGATCCAAACACCTCAAACTTGGATTCATCCGTCCACAACACTTTTTTCCAGTCTTCCTCTGTCCAATGTCTGTGTTCTTTTGCCCATCTTAATCTTTTTCTTTTATTGGCCAGTCTCAGATATGGCTTTTTCTTTGCCACTCTGCCCTGAAGCCCAAAATCCCGCAGCCGCCTCTTCACTGTAGATGTTGACACTGGTGTTTTGTGGGTACTATTTAATGAAGATGCCAGTTGGGTACCTGTGAGGCGTCTGTTTCTCAAACTAGAGACTCTAATGTGCTTATCTTCTTGCTTAGTTGTGCAACGCGGCCTCCCACTTCTTTTTCTACTCTGGTTAGAGCCTGTTTGTGCTGTCCTCTGAAGGGAGTAGTACACACCGTTGTAGGAAATCTTCAATTTCTTAGCAATTTCTCGCATGGAATAGCCTTCATTTCTAAGAACAAGAATAGACTGTCGAGTTTCAGATGAAAGTTCTCTTTTTCTGGCCATTTTGAGCGTTTAATTGACCCCACAAATGTGATGCTCCAGAAACTCAATCTGCTCACAGGAAGGTCAGTTTTGTAGCTTCTGTAACGAGCTAGACTGTTTTCAGATGTGTGAACATGATTGCACAAGGGTTTTCTAATCATCAATTAGCCTTCTGAGCCAATGAGCAAACACATTGTACCATTAGAACACTGGAGTGATAGTTGCTGGAAATGGGCCTCTATTCACCTTTGTAGATTTTGCACAAAAAAACGGGCATTTGCAGCTAGAATAGTCATTTACCACATTCGCAATGTATAGAGTGCATTTGTTTAAAGTTAGGACTAGTTTAAAGTTATCTTCATTGAAAAGTACAGTGCTTTTCCTTCAAAAATAAGGACATTTCAATGTGACCCCAAACTTTTGAACGGTAGTGTATATGGCAGTCCTGTGGGCTTCAAAGGGCCCCTGGCTGCTATAGCACCCGGATGGCGCCTTGTGATCTCATCACTTAGGGCTGCGAGCCCTTCTATAGACCTCTGTGCGAGTAGCTGAAGAGCAGCAAAAACAGCTGGGAGGGGGGGGGGGGGGGGGGGGCAGCGCTCGTTCTAGCAATCGGCAGGGATCTCAGCAGCTGGACCTCCACTGAACAAAACTTCTGACATGTCAAACATTTAAAAAGTAGATACACTTTTCAGAAACTTTTAACAGTCACAATCTGCATGAACACTGATCGCAGCCAGGGGTCAGCTGTGAAAGTGGAAACTCTGTGGAGTGGTCTCTGCTCCATACAAACCCATGCACCTAGGACATAAACATATGTCCTGGAGCGCTAAGGGGTTAAAAAGTACTCAAGTCTGGCTCACGTGCAATACCTTAAAATGCAATTGCTAAAACACTGTGGTATTTATGGCCATTCTTTTGCTCTAGGTCTTAAAGTATTCTGTAAGGAGTAGTTTATCCTGGATTTAGCTGAGATAAGCAGGATTATGTCAAACTACTGATTGCTTTGTATAAAATTTATATTTAATTGATAAAACGAGGAAACCTGTTTGGGTTTAAATGTAAAACTAAGCGCAGAATGTGAATTCTTGCAATGATGGCAGTCTTCTTCAATACTTCAGCATGAAAGGAGATTCCCAGTGTGCAAAGTGTGGGAGACAGCACTGAGCAAAGTTATGCCCAGAATTTCAAAACTTTTAACAGCTCCACTCAGGCATAAAAGCAACAAATTAATGTACACACAGCCTTTGTTTCCTGTCCAAAATGTCATAATAAAACCACATTTGCTATGGAAAAGGACTAATTGCAACTGTGAGACATGAATGGCTTGTTTTAGAATTCCGCCGTAAACAGAAACAGTCTAGAGCCAGATCAATGATATTAAGAACTAATTATCAGAGCAAAAACTGAGAGAATAAAGCAATGTAGGAAACTTGAAAGTCGTATTATTTTACAATAAACGTTTGTTACCGAGGAAGCTCTGTCGGGTGCCAGTGATATGGATATCTCTTATAGGCATCTGATGCCTTGTGCAGTCCAGAGCTGTAGCAAAGGTTGTATAATTGGCTTTGAACTGCGGTGTCGCGGCTGTAGAGGGAGCCAGAGATTCCACCTGCAAAAAAGACAGAAATAGCAAAAAAAAAAATACAAAATGCTTTGAATTTTCATAAGCGGTTACAAGTAAGGCCACCTGCACACAGGCGGAAATCCCGTTTCCGCCACTGAAAGCCTGCATAGGAGTGCATTACAATACGCACTCCTATGCAGACGGCCGCAGTTTGGTCGCGCGAAATGTCGCGCGGCAAACATACCGCGGCATGTCCCATTTTTGTGCGGGGCTCGCAGAGCCTCACACAGAAACGTCACCCACCCGGCCGCCGGCTCCGGTCTGCGCATGCGCCGGCACATGAAAGAGACGGGGCCGCCGGGCGCGGGTGAGTACGCGCTCGTCCCTGCAGGCGCTCAGGTCGGGTCCCGCGGCGAGAATTCTCGCCGCCGGATCCGACCCGCTCGTCTGCAGGCGGCCTAAGAGTAATGCAAGTGTTGGCCCAAGGTCCATCTTTTAAGATCTGTCATCCGGAAAGTTAGGTGGATATTTGACCTCTCAGTCCCCACCATTGCCTAGACAGATAGGTCCAGGTAGCCATTCTGGGTCAGAAGCAGCCTTCACTTGAATGAAGAGGGAACGTCAAAAACAGCAATTATTGGGCTATTGTACACAGCCTATTCAAACAGATGTTAAAACTGAGTTTCTATCTGGAGCATACATGATAAAGCAGTTCAATAACTGTAAAACCTCTATCCCTATTTTACCATTTTCTGTCATCAACTGCAGAAATTCACCTGTTCAGGCTACATTTCAGGGTTACCAAAATCACTACAGTCTGTGTAGTGTGAGGGATTAGCGTCAGGATAAGGTAGCAGCTGAGGGCGACCACGGCCAGAGACAGTGACACAAGGAAATAACGTTCTTTAGTCCAGGCTTCACCTGGGTTTATTGCAGCAAAAATAAAGTAAACAGGCCTTAACTCCAGGCCAACAGAAATGAACACCTGCTCGTCTGAGCACTCACTATACTTAAGTCGGTCCTGACTACTCCCTTTGAAAATACTGCTTGCTGCGCACAGCCAGTCTGGTCCTCAGACGTGCAGAGGTCTCACCACACTCTCCCCAAGACCTGCAGGCCCAGGCTTTATAAGGCCTGGTACCAGCCTCACCTGGTACGTGGGAGTGGCCATCCCACCCTTCGCTTTGACCACTCCAGGAAAAGCCGGCCCGGACTATGCGGCTTGGAGCCACTTACAAACTACAATGTGTCAGTAACTTAGTGTTACTGACACCCAAATGCTGGCTTCCTTCACCGAGCCCAGGCTGCTCGGTGGCACATATCCGCCCAGGTGCTCCCTAAAGCCTCATATGAGAGCATCCTAGGAGAAATATATCTGCCCTCCAGCACCTTGCCAGTCACTGTCTTACAGTAGACAGTGATTTGGGAGAACAGGTTTTTGAATATTGCTGAAGAGATAATTCTGTAATGTTATACGCTTTTAATATGAAGCTCCATTCTGGAGCCATATTAAACATAACATTTTTCTCCCCCTGTAGTGTATTTCTGATTCTCTGTTCTCCCAGGACTGGTGGGAGGCGCCTGACTGCTGTGTCCTATAAACTGTGCAGAAAGAACTGCAGATTCTGGTCTCTAGCTGTCTGTAACACACAGACATGACATTATGGAGAACACCGTATACTGACATAGAACAGTGAAGATGTGAATATAAACAGCAGTAAATAACTCAGCATTAGCTCTAGCAGCACTTCTGTATGAATCTCTCCTTCCTCCTCTCCCCTCCCAACTGCTCTAACAAAATGCAATTCTAGGATGATCCATTCCCTTCTACTCTTTCTGCTCTGCCTTTTCCACTAAGTCACCTGACAGCAGGCAGACTTTAGAATGATTTTTCAGCACAAAAACCTCATTTTAGATCAAGTAAGTTGCACTACTGCTAGTTATCAAAATGGTTATCATATAAGCAAAAAGTTGTTTGAAAAGTTAGTGCCTATCACTTTAAGAACGGCCTATCATTTGCTAAAGAAAATCTCGCTTCTACAATAATGTGAGAACTCCTCTACATTTAATGTAAAGGCTATAATGCTCACTGAATTTGTCCACCCCAAAGGTTCCGTTTTTCGGTGCAAATTCTAGAAGTCTGCATCATTTTATAGCACAACACAAGTGCTGTTTTTAAAAAACCATTAACATGTAGTAGAAAACATCTGCGCCAAATTCATGGCACGCTGTGGATTTGAAATGGCCATTTCAGTTGTGGAAAACTTTTGAATTTTCACTGCAGATTTAATTCCCTGCTGTTGATATGCTGCAGAAAAGGTCAGGTAGGTCTGGCAGGTCAGGAAGTGAACATACAAGCTTTCCGCAAAGACTAAATGGATGCAGGTTCATGTATAAAAAGAAAAACCCTTTGAGGAGATCAGGTCATTATGACAGACCTATTAAAGCAACATCGGTAAGACACCCCAATAGAGTTATACTACAGTCTACGGTTACGTCTTTCCAACCACCTCCACAAAGTGAGACACAGAAAATAGAGACTGTAAAGCAGCACTTTGTCTGCTCCGCCTCCATTCACTGAGCAAGCCTCCCTCCTGCGTGAAGGCATAGGAGGGATTAACGCTGGGACAACTATGTGAATAGGACCCTTAGGGCTCATGTCCACGGGCAAAAGAAGAATTAAAATCCGCAGCAGATTTTAACTCTTCTCCTGCCCACGGATCCGCACCCCATAGGGATGCATTGACCACCCGCGGGGTAGATAAATACCCGCGGATGGTCAATAAAAGGGATTTTAAAAAAAATGGAGCATGAAAAAATCTGGACCATGCTCCATTTTCGTGCGGGTCTCCCGCAGGCTTCTATTGAAGCCTATGGAAGCCGTCCGGATCCGCGGGAGACCTAAAATAGGAATCTAAAAGAATTTACTCATCCGGAGCGGGCGGGGAAGGTCTTCTCTTCCTCACGGCCGGATCTTTCTTGCTTCGGCGGATGTGCCCGGCGCATGCGCGCGGCACGTCGGGACGTGCCGCCGGCGTGACGAGTTCATCCGCCGGCCGAAAAAGAAGATCCGGCCGTGAGGAAGAGAAGACTTTCCCCGCCCGCTCCGGATGAGTAAATTCTTTTAAATTCCTATTTTCAGCGCTCATGTCCGCGGGGCAGGAGGGACCCGCTGCAGATTCTACATGTAGAATCCGTAGCGGGCCTGATTTTCCCCGTGGACATGAGGCCTTAGGATCTCCACCGCGGGAGCTGCCGCCCGGGAGCAGGAGCCGGCAGACAGATCTCTGCCAGTCAGCCCATCTGACAGATAGGCTGATCGCGGAGAATCATGGCAAATCGCAGCATGCTGCAATTTCCAGGCCGCGAGCGGCGAACGGCAATGATTCTCCACTCGTGGACAGGGGGGTGGGGGAAAAGAGCGCTCTCCATAGCAACTCTATGGAGAGCTTTCACTGTGTTCCCCATGGCAGGATTATCGCCGCAGGGAACGCAATGAAAACCCGCCCGTGGACAGGCAGCCTTACTCTGTGGCACAAATTTATCAGGGCATCTGCACTTTTCGTTGGTGCATTTTACTCCAAAATGAATCCTTTGCAGATTTTGGAGCTCCATACACAACTAAACTCCAATGTAAGGAATATCCTTTACATTAGTCTGTAGGAGTTGTCCATGCAGCAGCAATATAGAGTATTAACCCTCCAAAAGGAATTGTCGTGAAGATCATAGGAGCAGTGGTGTATTGTGCACTAGGTCTGCTCCAATTACCACATCCCATGCACCATACCCGCTGGATATCCTAATTTTGTTTAGGGTTTACCCACAGGCCCATGTGTAAAAGGCTGCAGGTCTCCCAGCAGCATTTTACCATTTTGTCCACACTAGCTCTGCCAGCAGAGACTACGTATGGCTGCGTTTTGCACTGCGCATGCCCGCGTATCACACGCACATCCATAGGAACACTTTTTTTTGGCTCAGAAAGAGCAGGGATACGTATGAAAATTAATAATGTATTGCGTATGGACAACAACATTTCATATGTAGACTATACAAATATAATGGGCTCACGCTGAGTTGTATGCAGAGAAATAGAGCATGCTGCAATCTATTCCTTGTATGTATCGACAGGCAGTGTCTACACACATACGTGCATGGATCAATTGACTCCATTCACCACATATCACGCATCCATGCAACACATGTGTAATATGCAGCAATATTGCCCATAGTGCACCAGCACCTATACATGCCTGATGTCAGAGTGGGCAGACAAGCTTCAGTGCAGGTATACTGCAAGTCTCCCATCTGACAGAAAAACAGATATTTTTGGTATGACTTACCATAAAATCTCTTTCTCGTCACGTTCATTGGGGGCCACAGCCTAGACCATGGGATATAGCCACTGCCCTAGGAGGCGACACTAAGCAAAAAAGTGTTAGCTCCTCCCCCCTGGCTATATCCCCCCTGCAGGCACTCAGCTAATTCGTCTGTCTGCAAGCAGTAGGAAGCCAGTGGGAGTACGATTATACATATTATGCTTCATACATACCAAAATACATACTTTGGCATAATTCTCTGCCAAACAATGACCGAAGAACAGAAAGTTCCAGCAACCGCCTAAACAAACAAGGGGTGCGTGCTGTGGCCCCCAATGAACGTGACGAGAAAGAGATTTTACGGTAAGTTATACCAAAAATATCTGTTTCTCGTCCGTATCATTGGGGGCCACAGCCTAGACCATGGGACGTCCACAAGCAGTCCCGAAAATATATATATTGGGTGGGCATTTAAAGTTTGACCGTGTGGTCAAGGGACCGCCGCCTGCAGGATCTTCTGGCCGAGCGCGGCGTCCGATGATGCAGATATGTGGACCTTATAAAACTTTGAAAACGTATGTAAGGAAGTCCAGGTGGCTGCCTTACACACCTGAAGCGCCGAGGCTCTGTGCCGGACCGCCCAGGAGGCCCCTACCGCCCGTGTGGAGTGGGCCGTAACCCGAAATGGTGGCGTGCGTCCTGAGGTGCGATACGCCTCTGTTATCAAGGACCTTATCCACTTAGATAGGGTGACCTTTGAGGCTGCCGAGCCCCACCGGAATCACAAAGAGGGTGTCAGTTTTACGGAATTCTTTGGTTCTTTTAACAGAAATCTTCAGCGCCCTCACCAAGTCCAGGTGGTGCAGTGTCTTTTCCCTTGTGTGTACTGGCGTTGGACAGAAGGAAGGCAAGACAATTTCTTCATTGATGTGAAACTCCGAGACTACTTTCGGTAGAAACTCTGGTGATGGTCTCAGTACCACTTTATCTTGGTGGAAAGTCATATAGGGGGTCTGTATAGACAAGGCCGCCAGCTCCGAGACCCTACGAATAGAGGTAATGGCGATGAGGAATACCACCTTCCAGGTCAGTAGTCGCATAGGAATCTCTTTCAGCGGCTCAAACGGTTGGTCTGTCATAGCCTCCAACACGAGATTAAGATCCCATGCTTGAACCGGGGGTGTCGTATGGGCGTCTCCCTGTAGGAATGTACGCACAGCCCTTCTGTTTGCGATTGGCCTCTGAAACAGCACCGTCCGTGCTGACACCTGCCCCCTTAGCAAGCCTACCCTTAATCCTATTTCGAGACCCGATTGTAGGAATGCCAGTATTCTGGCCACCGAAAATTGCATCGGCTGCACTCGCCGCTCCTCACACCAGGTGAAGAAGCGCTTCCAGACTCTGTAATAAATAGCCGATGAGGCTGGTTTCCTGGCCCGTATCATTGTCTGAACCACCTTCTCCGAGTAACCTTTTCTTCTTAACACCTCGGTTTCAACGGCCAGGCCGTCAAATGTAGAGACCTGGAATCCGGGTGTAGTAAAGGCCCTTGGGATAGCAGGTCTCTTCGATCCGGTAGGTGCCATGGTGTGTCGGTCAACATTTCTATGATGGTCGCGTACCAGCTTCTTCTTGGCCAATCTGGCGCTATTAATATCGCTGGTCGCCCTTCCTGTTTGATTTTCCACAGGATTCTTGGTATGAGGGGGATTGGTGGAAACACGTACAGGAGTTTGTATCCTCCCCACGAGATGGTCAGTTCGTCTGTTGCCGCCGCTTGCGGATCCTGTGCTCGGGCCACAAATGGAAGAATTTTGTAATTCAGTCTGGACGCCATGAGGTCCACGTCCAGTGTACCCCATTTCAGACATATCGTCCGGAATACTTCTGGGTGCAACCCTCATTCGCCGGGATCCACCGTTTCCCGACTTAGGTAATCTGCCACCCAGTTGTCTACTCCGGGAATGTAGACTGCTGATATTGAGTTCAGATGATTCTCCGCCCACGTCAGTATGTAAGCTACTTCGTTCATTACTGACGTGCTCCGTGTGCCCCCTTGATGGTTGACATAGGCCACAGCTGTGGTGTTGTCTGTCTGGATGCGCACATCCTTCTTCTTGAGACTGGACCCGAAGTGCCGGAGAGTCAGGTAAATGGCCCGTAATTCTAGGATGTTGATGTGCAACCTTGTTTCTCTCTGAGACCAAACTCCCTGAACAGACTGGCCCCCCCAGTGTTCCGCCCCAGCCTGAGTGTCTGGCGTCCGTCGTCAATACTACCCATCGTTTTGGGCCCAAAGGCCGTCCCGCCTGAAGCCTCCCAGGTTTCAACCACCACTTCAACGCATCCTGGACTTGAGGGGTTATCCGGATTCGTTGTTCCAGGGTCAGTGTGGACCTGTTCCAGCAGGACAATATCAGATGTTGTAGCATCCTTGACCGGAACTGGGCAAAGGGGACCGCCTCGAAGGCTGCTACCATCTGGCCCAGAATACTCATACAATGTCTGATGGTTAGTGTTCTCTTCTGCATTAGAGACCGAATACCGTGTAGAAGCTTGTCTACCTTTATTTGAGGTAGTAGAACTCGGTGCTGGCTGGTGTCGAATATCATGCCTAAGAACTCCAACCGTTGTGCTGGTATTAGGCACGATTTTTCGCGGTTTACTATCCAGCCAAATTCTTCTAAAGTTTCCATCGTGACGCGTAAACTCCTGATGTTGCCGTCCCGCGACGGTGCTTTTACTAGCACTTCGTCCAGGTATGGTATGGCCGCTATGCCCTTTGCATGGAGTAGTGCCATCACTGCTGCTAGTACTTTCGTAAATACTCATGGGGAGGTTGACAGGCCGAATGGCAGAGCCGTGAATTGAAAATGCCTTCCCTGCGTCTCGAAACGAAGGAATTTTTGGTGTGCTTCCCGAATCGGGATATGGAGGTAGGCGTCCTTGATGTCTATTGAGGACAAAAATTCCCCCGGCTGCATGGAGGCTATCACGGATTTGATCGACTCCATCCGGAAATGCTTTGTTTTGATGAATTGATTCAGTCTCCTTAAATCCAGTACTGGCCTGACCCTGCCGTCTTTTTTGGGCACTAGAAAAAGATTTGAGTAGAACCCTTGCTTCTCTTGCGCCCCTGGCACTGGTTTTACAACCCCCTGTGCCAGAAGATTTTCCACTGCCAATTGTAGGTTGGCTACTCCTTCCGGGGTGGCAGGCACTCTGGACTTGCAAAACGAATTCTGTAGCAAAGTCGTGAATTCGATCGCGTACCCGGATGCGACGATCTCCTGCACCCACTTGTCGCTCACGCGACTCCACCATGTCTCCCGAAATTGGGAGAGCCTGCCCCCCACCCTGGTGACACTGGGTGGGGGCGGCGCCTCATGCCGCGTTCTTTGATCCCGCCGCCTTAGATGTTCCAGATCGGGATC
The DNA here is from genome assembly GCF_035609145.1 of Eleutherodactylus coqui. Classification (NCBI taxonomy): domain Eukaryota; kingdom Metazoa; phylum Chordata; class Amphibia; order Anura; family Eleutherodactylidae; genus Eleutherodactylus; species Eleutherodactylus coqui. The sequence goes on along the minus strand of NC_089841.1, from coordinate 263,696,479 downwards.
GCCATGCTTGTCTCCTCTTGAAAGTTGGACCCTTCCTTGCGTCTGTCGGGGTCCTCCTAGATTGGGACCACTGCCCTGACCCAGAACGGGACGAGAAACGCTGAAAGGATCTAAAAAACGGTTTCCTCTTCAATGGAACCTTTTCCTTTCTTGTTGGAATTTGTGGCAATGACATGCTTTTGCCGCCTGTGGCGTCCTTTATCAAGTCATCTAACTTAGGCCCAAAGAGCCCATTTCCCTCAAATGGCAACTTTGTTAGGACCATCTTGGACGCTGAATCGGCTGACCAGTTCTTTAGCCAGAGGGTTCGCCTTGCCGCTACAGATGCAATGGACGCTCGAGCCACGAACTTAGCTGCATCTAGCTCTGCTGCGCATACGGCGTAAAATCTCCACAGAAGATGTTGCCAGGCCAGAAACGGCAGCGGCCAAGGACCTCGCCCATTGGGGTTCGGGTCTTGGCTTCACAGGGGCTGCGGGGGGCACAGGGATCCCTGGAACCGCGCGTGCCGTGGTACACTTAGCGCAGCGGGGGTCGACTTGACCGCAGGCAAACTTAACGCAGCAAGCTGTGCAAGCGTAATGCTTCACCCTCCCCTTGGCCGGGCTGGAACCCTCTGATCTAGGGTCAGACATGGCAAACAGAAAACCTCCGGGAAGACGGGATGCTACGTACTGCCACAGGAGTACCTGCAGGGGGGACAGGGGAGGGGGAGGGGAGACGCCGCGAAGTGCTGCCTTGGCAGGGCTTACTCGGTCTAGCAGCTGTTTTAGCGGTTCCCCTGATCCAGCTGGAGCCTCTGGTCCTGAAGCTTGAAGGCTGTCAGGAGTCGACGTGGGTCCACCACACGGAAATAGTAGCGTTGGTGACCCGGCAGGTGTGTGGCAGAAACTGCTGCGATGCTGCTACAGCTGCTGGTGCCCGTTACAGAAGGTGCTGCTGCTGTCCGGGTGCTCACTCTGTAGCCAATAGTCTGCAGGGCCGTATAAGGGCTGGATGCTGCTGTGTGCTGCGAGCTGCGCACAGTGCTGGGCTCAGTAGTGCCAGACAAACGGAGTGTCTTGCTGCTGAGAGCGGCCATTCCTCTGCCTGGCTGCTTCTTTTAAGTCTGCTGCGGTCGGAGGGGGCGTGGCTTGCCCCGGAAGTCCACCCGCGACCCGGAAGTGACGTTTTCCGGCCCAGCGTCGGCGCCCCGCCCCCTGGAGCGCCGCGCCCAGAAGTGACCTGCCCAGCCAGCGCCCCGGCGTCCTGCTAGCATGCCGTGCTCCTACTCCTGCTGCCGGGAGAACTGCTGCTGCCATCATGCTGTCTGTTCTGCTCCATTACGTCCTCCCTGAGGTACCTTTGCGTCGTGTCAGGGAAGCCACAGCCTGTCCGCACGTCGACCTGTCTCCAGCACTGCTGCCCCCTATGCGTCACCGGTAAGACAGTGCGCTACTCCAGGGAGGGGGAGCCCTATGGCTGGCGGGTAACCGACGCCAATGCGCATTGCAGGGTCGGGCCCCTTTTTCTTCTCTGGGTGAGACCAGTAGAGCCAGGGAAAAGCCCCGACTCCCCGGATTCCCGCGAATAGCCACGTCTGCCTCCTAGCAGACACTAAGCTAAAGACTAATTAGCTGAGTGCCTGCAGGGGGGATATAGCCAGGGGGGGGGGGGGAGCTAACACTTTTTTACTTAGTGTCGCCTCCTAGGGCAGTGGCTATATCCCATGGTCTAGGCTGTGGCCCCCAATGATACGGACGAGAAATGTGCCATAGATCCCCATCAGAATCCGCATGCAGATTTCCTCCTCAACATTATACAGCAGTGAAATATCCAACAGCAATTGATAAACTGTGGATGTTCAAGCTCACACCACATGCTAATTTCCATGGGGAGAAAAGAAATCTATAGCATGTGGAGGAGATTCCCTACATGCCCAATACAGTAATCTGTGGCACAGTTTTCATGCACAAAGCCAAATGAAAAGTTTGCAGAATTCTCAGTATGTAATCTGCCACAGGTTAGATACTAGAACAAAAACTTGATTCACTATAACTACTAAAGGTATCACACTGCTGCCTTAATTTAGAGGTCTGTCAGTCTATCAGGTACTTTTTTTTTTTTTTTAAATCAAGAGAACAAACTTACCTGCTTTTCAAGCAAATTGTTGAGCTGCTCTTCCCTTCTGTTTAGTAACAATTCCCGTTTCAGCTGCTGCACCTTCTCCTGCAGTTGCATTTTCTCCTCGTGTGCGAGCAACAGGCTGCGTTCTGCTTTGTCTTCCAGGCGTCTGATATTTTTCTGCATCTGAAACATCAATAGAGGAAAGAGGTTCTAAATGTAGAATAGGTTTTTCTTTTCGTATTTTCTGCTAAAGAAATGCAAAAAATTACTGTGCTGCTTCATTCCCAGAGTCAGAACTTATTTTTCTGTATGGCGGTTTGTTTCTGCAGGGTGAGGAGGGGAGATCGAAAAACATTCCATTAGGAGACATATATGCGATCATTTGATCGGATATACAATACTTAGAATTCCAAAGCATCATTGCCAGTCAATAATAGAATGACTAGCAATTTATTAGGATATACCTATGGCATGGCCTAATAAGGTTTAAATCTAAGGCAGAGCCCCAGCAGACCCCTTGTTAGCCCCCCCCCCCCCTAATTGCCATGCTACGGCATTGGTGCCTTGTGTGCACTTTCTCTCAAGCTCCTTAGATGCCACAGTCGCTGTAGACTGCAACAGCTAAGGGATTAAACCGAGTTCTCCATTACAGGCCTGCACAATAATGATAACATTAACCCTTTCCAATCCACTGTCTGACCTCTGAAGACATTATGATTTAAGGCTGTACATCTTCGATGTTGGAAAACGTCCGTCGGGGTTCTCTTACTGTATATTGCCCGCCTCTCTGCTGTCGGAGCCTATCCAATGTGTCACCTCATGCAGTACTGGCTTTAGCCAGCATATAGCGCTATTGTATAATGGCAGAAAAAGAGTAAGCCCCCAAGGAAAACCAGGATACAAATTGGATTGGAAAGGGTTAATGGGCTTGACTGCCCATTAGTCGCTGTGAAAAACAGACAAAATGCTGCCATACCATTACTGGCATACAACCTCAGTGGTTTCCCAGAGAAAGACCTGTGGACATCAATTCAATATTTGATCATATGACTTTTTCATCACAGCAAACACACGGAGGTGGCAGTAATGCTGCAATTTTTAGCGTTGCTATGGAGAGTGCAGTCTCCTGTTGCCGAGTGGAGAATCATAGGGATTCTCCGCTCGTGGGACTCAATTAGATAAGCTCACCGCAGAGAATTGACAGTTCTCTCCCCTGCGTCAGAATATCGCTAGCGATATTCTGCCTCGCCCGTGGACAGGGGCCCTAAATGAGGTCTTGAGAGCCAGGCTAAAACATATGCAGAATATAACAATAAGAAGAAGAATATGAGCCAATAGGGTTCACCTTCATGGTTAAGTATGTAAATATCAAGGTCTGTGATTCTAACATTTCGATCGTGTCCTCAGGAATGCTGACAGCCTATTGAAGAAAGAAAAAAATATATAAGAACATACACCCAATAGAAAACTGCACTTTAGGTAAAATCTACTAAAGCCATTTCACACATCCAACAGCAGCACTGCCGATACGAGAAACAGTCATACTGATGTGTTTAAAGGGTTATTCTGAGTTACATAAAGTGTCTAGATATGAGCGAGCACCAAAATGCTCGGGTGCTCGTTACTCGAGTCGAACTTTCAGTGATGCTCGAGAGTTCGTTTCGAGTAACGAACCCCATCGAAGTCAATGGGCGACTCGAGCATTTTTGTATATGACTGGTGCTCCGCTAAGGTTTTCATTTGTGAAAATCTTAGCAAATCACGAAAATCATGTAAAAAACACAGAAATGGATAGGGCAGGCGAGGAGCAACATGCAGGGCCGCATTTCAGGCTCCGAGGTCTCACTATTAAGCCACAATAGTGGCAAGAGTGAGACCCCCCCCCCCCCACACACTGTCAGCATTAAGATCGTTCTCCTCTGAGAACGATGTTAGCCCATTGAAGTCAATGGAGCCGGCAATACAGCCGGCTCCATTGAAAGCAATGGGCTGCCAGCGAGCGGCGGGATACATTTTCGGGAAGGGCTTAAAAATATAAGCCCTTACCTGAAAAAGAAAGATTTTAGTGTAAAAAAGAATAAAAATGCAGGCATTCTCTTCAATGGAGCCGCTGCTGCTGCCGGCGACTCCATTGAAGACAATGGTCCGCTGGCACACCTGAATTCTTTTTCAGGGAAGGGCTTTACATATAAGCCATTCCCTGGAAATGAATTAAAAGTGATTTAAAAAACAAAAAAAATAGATACTCACCTCCCTTCAGCTGCCAGGGCACAGCCGCATCTTCTCCTGCTGTCCCCTGCACTGTGGTGCTGAACTGCTGTCATTCAGCTGAGAGCTGCGCTGAGCCAATCAGAGGCAGCATTCACTCACCCATTCATAAATTCATGAATGGGTGTGAGTGAGATCTGCCTCTGATTGGTCAGGCTGTGACCAATCAGAGGCAGCTCATTCAGCAGGCGGGGAAAATCCCCGGCTGCTGAATACTACTCACAGCTGTTCAGAGCAGTTCAGGAGAACTGCATGCTGGCCGCAGCTGAACTCCGTCTGCCGGGACCAGGTGAGTATATATTTTTTATTTTTACACATTTCTGGATGAATTGCAGGGAAGGGCTTATATATTTAAGCCCTTCCCGAAAATTCATTGTGTGATCGCCGGCATCCCATTGCTTTCAATGGAGCCGGCTGTATTGCTGGCTCCATTGAATTCAATGGGCTAACATCGTTCTGCCGGGACAAGGTGAGTATATATTTTTTTTTTACACATTTTAGGATGATTTTCAGGTAAGGGCTTATATTTTTAAGCCCTTCCCGAAAATTCATCCCGCGCTCGCCGGCAGCCCATTGCTTTCAATGGAGCCGGCTGTATTGCCGGCTCCATTGAATTCAATGGTCAGTGCTCGTTTAATCGAGACGAGCACCGCGTGGTACTCGTCTCGAGTAACGAGCATCTCGAGCACCCTAATACTCGAACGAGCATCAAGCTCGGACGAGTATGCTCGCTCATCTCTAAAAGTGTCTCATTAAGTCCCAGATGCTATAAAAAAATAAATAAGTAAAATAAATTTTAAAAAAAGCAGGCGGGTTTTATTGCGTTCCCCGCAGTGATAATCCGGCCACGGGGAATGCAGTGAAAGCTTTTCATAGCATTGCTATGGAGAGCGCTTCCCCCCTGTCCACGAGCGGAGAATCATTGCGATTCTCCGCTTGCGGAGGGCAAAACACAGCATATAGAGTGACCGGCGGAGATCCGTCTGCCGGCACCCGCTCCCACGGCGGAGATCCACCGCAGGATACCGCAACGCCCATGGACAGGCAGCCTATAAAGAGGACATCAGCAGGGAGACCCAGTGCTGCCAGTGGGGGATAAGCAGGGAAAGGAGAATATTCACTGCTTTGTTATTTTTACACTATGGGGGACCCGGCCAGAGGCACTTTATATATGAATGCATTCACACAGGTAAGTACGATATAGTTCTGAGGCAGATATCAAGCTTGGAAACTTGCAAGGTTCATGGCGAATGTGGTGCGATTTGTGAGAAAATTGCCGCGTTGAACATGTGATTTTCACAATTGTGAAAAAATGCATGCGATTTCAATAGGGGAAAAAAAAAAAAGACATCACACCTTTATGTACTTGGAAGAGTGATGCAATTTTTTATCTCTGAACATGCTGCAATTTTGTAAATTAAAACAATGGGGTCTACTTCACTGCGAGCTGTGTGCGTTTCAGAAAGTGAGAAACTCGTTTGTGTGAACGCACCCTTGCTCGGACAACCCTATATAGTTAGGAAGAGTGGAAAGTTGTGTAATGCAACCTATCTAGTGAGTCTATCAGGGTGTGAAAAACCTTGTGATGACCTAAAAATCCCCATGCTTCCCATGCAGTAGTTTTGTATTCCTCTCCTTGTAGCAGCCCCAGTTCCCATATGGATACTCCCCCTCTACAAACATGGATTGTTCGTTCTTTCTCTCTATGTGACCACAGTATTTCTGGCAGGTCAGTTGTGTGCGAGTGGCGATAATATGTAGGCTAAACAACAGTGTGTTTCCATCCAGGGAACACAAGTCTGCCCATTCTTTTACTAAATAAGCAAGCTCAGAGAGACAGACATCACTAATGAGAACATGAAAGTTTGCTGCAACAGTAATTAGTCATGATCTTGCTTTCCAAGGGTCTTTTTACACTGAACAACTATATTAGTTTGCCATTTGATCTTTTTGCCTGCAAACTACGATCGACCCTTGTGAACAGGCAGTTGATAATCCATGAATGACTGCCTGTTTACTGTGAATGTTGGCAGGTGACAGGAACGATCCCTGACCCGCTCCATTTCCATTCACTGAGTGGAAGCACAAGAGAGATTATTGCTTCTGTGTCCAACAGTCGACCCGTGTCAAAGGGCTCCAAGTCACATGAATGTGATACAGACATCTAGTGGTAAATCTGAAGATTCTGTGTCTTATTTGAAAAGCTGCATGCTCTTCACTTTGGACCCAGAAAAAGGTATTCCAGGACATTTATGTACCATTAGATCTACTACAGCCCAATACATCTAAGTGTAATGTATCCCGTGTACCCAATTTTGCATCCAATTGCTATTTCTGGGCATCAATAGCATGATTCGGGGAAAATGCCGTTTAGAGCCATCCACCGACATCACATTCACCTGTCTGTAAGTTAACACAGATGTTGCTGCAGTGGCCCAGTACATCAGGGGCCCCTCCTATCCAGTACGATGCATTTGTCTCTGGTCAGTGTCTTTTGATGCTGTTTGAGTGATGTGGTGCAAGATTTGTAGCACTGAAGGAGTTCATGTCTGAGTGTCTGAAAAATGTAACGGTTTTGTAGTCACATGTTGTATGCAGGGATATAAAAGTGGTGATTTCTGGTGGGGAAAAAAAAAAAAAAAAAAAGAAAGGAAGGAGACAAGGCAGCTGTTTGTGAGCACCTTCAGCCCACAGATACAGAAGATGGAGGAGGCAGAGAGGATGGCCTCTTGTTCGTGAGAACAACTGAAGTGTTTTGGGAGTCGTGCAGTGCGTGCGGACCGGTAGAGAGAGAGAGAACTCGAGAAGTAAGAGTGTACCCCAGGCCAGGAACTACAGATAGACTGTGGTTTCTCCTGCACCCCCGTAAATTCTCCCTGTCGCACTATTCAGACAGTTGCTGCCAAGTTGTAATCTGTTGAAATTAAATAAAACGACAAGTCGCCCGTCCGTTTCCGGAGGCGATGTCTTAAAGAGTACCTGTGTGTGTGTTAATTTACTCCGTCAACAAGGAATTTCCCCACGGAAGCTGCACGACAGGGGATTTACTCCAATAGCAGGAATCCCCGAGGCAGAAGAAACTGTAGCATCACAAGTGACAAAAGGACTAAGGTATTTCCCCAAGTGAGCCCCCTCTGCTTAAGCAGACCGGCCCTTGGCCGTGTCACTGGTTATTCTCTGGATGAGAGATGGTAGTGCAACTGTGACTAGGCCCAAAAATCTACCCCGAGGCCCGCTCCTCGGTCGCTGCATTGCAGCCACTACATATGCATGCACGCTGTAAGTGAGGACAGTTTTAGTTACAAGTGTTGAATAAAAGTTTTCGTTGACATCAGTCGTCTGCTTCCAGTAGTACTTCCATGCAGGCTCTATATACAGGCACTTACGGAAGTAGTCTCTCTCTTGGATTTTCTCTGTGCTGGTGTTGATAGGGACTTTGGTGACGATTTTTGCATTGTTTTATCTAAGTTGTGAGGGGGGAAAAAAAAAAATTAAAGCACTCTAATGCATTTACATAATTGCAGTCAGTGCTCTTTGAGAGCCATCATCCACAAATCACAGATTGTTACAACTTGGCTTAAGACCTTAACCCTTCCCAATCCAGTTCCCCTGCCTCCGCACACTCCCCCCGTCTCTTATTTATTTTGGGTGGGAAAGTGCGATGTGGATTCCTTGGAATTACTCAACAGGGACAGATAAAATGAACGTCATGATGATTTTATTAGCAATTTTTTAAAAAATTAGCAATTACCAATCCAGTGTTGGTCAGTAGTACTTCTAAACGGGAGTTAGAAGGCCTCATGTCCACTGGGCAATTTGAATTAGCAAATTTGCGTGGGTGTCCCTCACGCGTGATCCCCACCCATAGGGATGCATTGGACACCTGCAAGTAAGTAAATACCTGCTGATGTCAATTTTCCTGTTGCGCGGATCCGTGCAGGAAAACACATGCAGCATGCTCCATTTTAGTGCGGGTCTCCAGCGGGGACGGCTCCCGCAGGCTTCCATATAAGCCTATGGAAGCTGCCCGGATCCGCGGTACACTCGAACCTGAATTTCTGCTCTCCGGCGCAGGAGAGCAGGAGTTCTAAAAAAAAAAAAAAAGAAGTGCACGGCGCAAGTGCGCGCCTTGTTGCCGGCGTGCCGAGCACATTGGCCGGGCAGAGGGAAAGAAGATCCGGCCGCGACGGACGGGAACCCGCAGCGTCTGGACAGGTAAGTTAAATTTAATTTTCAGGTCTCATGTTCCCGGGAAAGGAGGGACCCGCTGCGGGATTCTGCATGGAGAATTTGCGCGGACCCGAATTTCCTAGTGGCCATGGGGCCTAAGTGTTCACAACAGGAGGATCATTTGTAATAATCCTGATATACATGTATTTTTTATCAATATACATCATATATGAAGAATCTTCATTTCTAATTTCTAGATAGATATCTCTGTAACACAGTGCCATATAGAGGCATCCTATACCTGCATACAATGTGTATAGCACGCTTCTAACACTATGCAGAACAGCGCTCAAACTAAGCCCTCTCCCACTTAGATCCAACAGTCCTTGACTGACTACTGGGTTCCTGCTGACGACTGTCCAGGCACATACAAGCTGTACATCATACAGGCAAGGCATTCCATGACATACATGTACATCAGGCTATTTAACATACTGTATATTTTACTCACCATTTATAACAGAGAAGTCAAGTTCTGGTCGTGCAATCTTGTGGCCGTCCAATACAGTAGACTGTAAGTCATCCTTGAAGCTTCCATCTGTTGCATTAGATGGTGCTACAGAGACACGGGAACGATGAAACTAGGCGGTGTACTTTGTAAAGGTCCATTTAGACAACGATTATTGCTCAAAATTCACTCAAAAGCCATGTTTTGAGTGATAGCTGTTGCATATAAACGCACGGCCAGCATGCACTTTTCGTTCATCGCTGATTTCTAGCAATCAACGATGACCGTTATCAGAGCCGCACGCCGATTTTCTCAGTGGGCGGCACTGATAGTATTCTTTCAGCTGGTATCCCCCACTGGCAGTTCTCACCAGCAGGACACCAGCTGAAACCCCCGAGAACAAAGCAGCTCTTTGCATATAGAGACCAGTTGCTTTGTTCTCGGTGCTATCGCGGCGATGTCCTGCTCCGCCTGCATTAACTCTTAAGTAGCCAATTAGCTACTTAGAGTTATGCAAAGATGATCACTCAAAACGGTAACCCAAACTGTCGTTTGAGTGATTATCTTAGTATACAGCAAGACGAAAACTTGGGACAGAGCCAAAAAAATGCATATTATTTGTTGCAGCAACAGTTTGCTTTAAGGCAGCTCTCACACAGGTGTTTTTTTCTTCTTTTACAGTATTTAGCAGGTGTTTAATTTACACAAGGCTCTTCAGACAAGGATTGTAATGAAGCGTTTCTAACATGCTCTAAAATGAACACTGTATGTTCCATTTTAGTGCACTCAGCATATTTTTAACGCACTACATCATCCATTGCAGTGATGGAGTGCGGTAAAAACACTGTTCTTTAATGCTATTTTTTTTGTTTTTGAGAGCGACCTTAAGCCCCATTTACACGCAAAGATGATAGCTCAAAATTTGCTCAAAAGATAAGGAGAATGACAGTTTTCAGCGATCATTTTGCATAAAGTACTAATGGGCACTAATGCCCATTTAGTAACTTATCAGCGTGCAAATGAGCCTCCAGGAGCTGCTTGCAGAACTCAGCAGGTGGTCTGAGCTCTGCAATTAGCTCCATTGTTCTGGCAAGGGCTGCTAAGAGTAAACAATTTTACCTCTGGCCCCCGTGGAGATAACAGCATTGTATTCTCTGTGCAGCCCCTGTCTGAAAACAGGCACAGGCTACCTCCTGCTCCCAGTGTGCGGTCTGAACGATGGTCTTTATGCTGAACTAAAAATCATTGTTTAAACGAAAAGTGCACCATGAAAGCATTTACACACAATGATTATCGCTCAAAAGCCATCGTTTTGACGAATTTTGAGCAATAATCGTTGCGTGTAAAAGAGCCTTTAGTGTGAACAATTTCTACAGAGGTCGATACACTAAACAGAAGGCAGATTATGTGTGATGTATCCAATGCAATGCCCACAGCAAATAATAATACATAGAACACTTATTCCAGCACACACAAAACCTACATCAATGTACTGACTGAAAGGCTTGTGTCTAATGCACAAGCATTCACGTAATTTCAGTAAGGTCAAAGAAATGGAAGCCAGATACTCCCGGTGATGCTTATGTCTTGGAGAACAAAAGATCTATCCCCTTTAAGACCAAGCCTTTTTGTGCCTTGAATCCCGCCCCCATATCGTGCTTCCCATTCATGAGAATGCTAGGTGTTTCCAATCTCAAGAACTGAAATTCCCACCCGACCTGGCTGTGTGCAGCGGCTGGAAATATAGGAACAGTTGAGGAGACTGTGCAACACGGTTTCTGTAGCTACCATAGACGTGCATGAGAGTTACAGTAATAATGTAGCACATGAATTACGAGAGCCGTGACCCTCGTTGTACTAAGCCGTTCCCATCACTCCCATGGAAGGTCTGGAACAGCACAGCCTGTTCAGCAGTTTCTGTACTCCAAGTCACCATGTAGGGGGGTATGGTCATATCAGACATGATTGGCCCAGATGGAACACCCTTAAAAGAAATCCTCCTTGTTGCTTTACAGCAAATCCCATCATTGCAGTTTTATCCCTGAACAGATATCTAGTTTAATTCTTTATTCAAATCTAAAGTTTGCAGAAGTTCACTTACTTAGAGCAGCTTTAAGCCTTTGTAGTCCCACAGATTTAAGAGAACCGCTTCTACTTCTTTCGTGGCCTTTTCCAGGTGATAAGGTTGTGTTTGCAACATTATTCTTCAACTTTGGGGGCACAAAAATGAACAAAAAAAAAACAAAACAACACACCACATTATGAAAATGGAGCAAACAGAAAAGATAAAGCATGCAGGAATCCCTCACACAGACATTTTTGCACAGCCTTTAGTGCTGCGCTAAACGCTGTACAATGCTCACATTCATTTCAATGGGACTGCTCACACAGGAAACCTAGAGGAAGGACTTATGCTTTCTGCTAGATCCACTGGGGTAGAGGCGGGGGCGGATGGTAGTACGGAAGAGCAAGGGGAGCAGGCAGCTAGCTGGGTGACAGATAGAAGGAGAGGTAGAGGGAAGAGATCCAGGGAGGCTGGTCCTGAACTGGCACAACCCAACATGTCTGCAACGTTGGCAGATGACGGCGATGCCATTACAGAGCCAGCACCGCTGCAGCACGACATGCCCTCTGAACGCCAGGGGGATGACTGCTCCAGTGAGACAGGGACTGGGAGCGCAGGGCAGTCTAGACAGGTCCTAGTGGTGGGGGACTCAGTTATAAGGGGGACAGAGAGGGCAATCTGCCATAAAGACCTGGATTGTCAAAGGGCGTGTTGTCTTCCTGGCGCGCGAGTTCGACACATCGCGGATTGGATTGACAGATTGCTGGGAGGGGCTGATGAGGATCCAGCGGTCATGGTGCACGTTGGCACTAATGAACAAATTAGAGGTCAATGGAGGGCCCTCAAAAACGATTTCAGTGACCTAGGATCCAAGCTTAGGGCGAGGACCTCCAGGGTAGTTTTATCGGAAATACTACCTGCACCGAAAGCCACACTAGAAAGGCAGCAGAATCTTAAATAAGTGGCTCCGGAGTTGGTGTAAGAAGGAGGGGTTCGGGTTCCTGGAGAACTGGGCTGACCTTGCTGTCGGCTACAGGCTCTACCGTAGGGACGGGCTGCATCTCAATGGGGAGGGTGCAGCTGTGCTGGGGGAGAAGATGGCTAGAGGGCTGGAGGAGTGTTTAAACTAGCGACCATGGGTGGCGGGTGGGGGAGGGCAAAAAGAGAAACGGGGGTGGGGGGAGACAGTGTAGATAGCGACCTGGGGCCAAGTAATTAGAAGGGGGGGGGGGGGTGATGAAAATTACGGTATAGTTGGAGTAATGGAAACATGGCTTGATGATAAGTGCGACTGGGCGGTGAATTTACAGGGTTACAATCTCTTCAGAAGAGACCGTGGGGAACAGAAAGGGGGAGGGGTTGGTCTGTACATTAAATCCTACTTAATGCCAAACCTACGGGAAGATATAGGTGCAGGAGATGAGCACGTGGAATCTCTGGGTAGAAATACAGGAAGGAAGAAAACAAAACAAAATCCTGATAGGGGTTTTCTATAGGTCACCAAAAGCAACAGAAGAAACTGAAATCTTATTATTAACGCAGATAGAAGAAGGGTCAAAGTGCAACAAAGTAATTATCATGGGGGACTTTAATTATCCAGATATAATATGGGAAGATGAAACCTGCAAATCTCACAAGGGTGATAAGTTCTTCAGAACAATTAAAGATAATTACCTTACCCAACTTGTGCAGGAGCCAACTAGAGGGAGGGCCCCTCTGGACTTAGTACTAACAAACCGGACCGATTGATGGGGGTGCAGGTTGAGTGACAAAAAAAAACAAAAAACTAAAAACTTTAATAAAAGGTAAATTTGATTAGCTCAGAACTGCTTTCAGTAACATTAATTGGGACAGCATCCTCAAAAATAGCAGTACAGAGGACAAATGGGAAAAGTTTAAAAACATCCTCATCATCTCATGTAAGCAGTACATAAAAAAAAAAAAGAAAAAAAAAAAAAAGAAGAACCACAAGTAGAAAGAAACCAATGTGGTTCGACAAGACTGTAAGGGGGGCATTAAAGAAAAAAGGAAAGAGTTTAAACTACTAAAACAAGAAGGCAGCGAAGAGGTATTAAAATCATACAGGGAAAAAAAAAAAATATATTTAAAAGGAAAGATCAAAATTGCTAAGGAGGAGGCAGAAAGACTGATTGCCGAAGAGAGCAAAAACAACACTAAACTATTCTTCAATTGAGGAGATAAGCCAAGCAACAGAGCTGACCGGCCGCATGTATGAGGAGCTCCAGCACAGACCGGCATTCCCGTTATCCTGTATTGATCCCGAGGGCCCCTTAAGCTAACAGAACTTCTCCGGAGCGGGGGGGGGGGGGGGGGGGGCAAGAGAGAGCAGAGCCGCCTGCAGCGCTCCCATAACATCTTCAGTGGAGGCAACACGGCCGGCGGACCCATGACACTGTGAGCGCCGCCATCTTACGAGCTGCGCCGGGCGGCATTGAGAGAGTGAGGGCGGTGGGAGAGGACTTGGAGCGGTCCCCCCAGAACGAAGGAGGAGGCGGCAGAGACAGCGCAAGAGCAGGCGAGTGCACACGAAGGAAGGGCTGTTGGGCTGAAACTCCTATACAGCTCTAGGTGCAGAGGCTGAGCCTTTCCCGCCATAGCCGCAGGGGTGTAGCGGGGGAAGTTGCAAAGAGCACACAGTGGAGAGGAATGGGGGATCTTACCCCAAAAAGAAGCAGCAATTGATACCTCCATGCTGCTACTGCCATCAGGAACTAAAAAGAATCAGCCCACAACCCACAGCTAATGCATATGAGAAGAGCATAAGTCGTAGCTAACAGGGAGAGGAAGATCTTGCATCTACTTTTGTGACATCCACACAGCCAGACAAAAGTGACTCACCTATACCACTGCCGCCATTATTGTAGACCCATTGCAACTTCTGTGCTACAGAACATTTTGACAACCACTGTGCAAAACGGACACCTAAATTTCCCCATACTACAGATCTGGGACATTTATAGGCCCCTGCGGGGAACTTGACAAAAGCTGCAAAGTCCTTTTCAAAAGCAAGAAACACAAACAGACTTGTCATGGGTCCCACCAGACAGAATTCATCCATCCATCGATAAACTTAAAGCATTCGCCAGAGGCGAGACCCGTAAAGACCCTGGCCCTGAACCCACTCTATCCGCTCCAGCGGCAATGCCAGCAGTGAAAGATGCCAGCCCAGGCCCACCCGAAGGCCCGGTCCAAACCCTACAACAGCTATCTGAGCAGCTCCTGTCAGCAATTCAAACGTCCACGACTACTCTCACTGGAAAAATTGACAAGGTCAAAATGGACGTGAGCCTACTGAGACAAGACCTTCCAAACCTAAGAGAACGAGTCACTAACACAGAAGACAGGATCTCCACATTGGATGATACCATCACCCTAATGTCGGTCACAGTACAAGAACTCACACAGAAAGCAGAGTATTGGAGACAAAAGGCGGATGATCTTGAAAATCGCTCGCGACTAAATAATTTACGTATAGTGGGCTTACCAGAAAGAGCTGAGGGACAGAGACCTGAAGAGTTTATGGAACGGTGGCTGCGCCAACTTTTCCGTAATGCCAACCTATCACAAGTCTTCGTAGTGGAAAGAGCCCACCAAGTGCCTACGTAGACGCCTATACCGGGCGCTTTACCTAGACCCTTGCTGGCAAAACTACTTAACTCTCGTGACCGAGATACGATCCTACAGGCTGCCAGGAAAGGAGGCCCCCTACGCTACGATAATACCACAGTATCCGTCTTTCCAGATTTTTCAGCGGATCTCCAAAAGCAAAGGGCATCATTCTACGGCATCAAAAGGCAACTTCGAGACCTACAGCTCCCGTACTCTATGGCATATCCGGCACGCCTGAGAGTGGTAGATAGAGATCGCACCCACTTCTTTTCTTCACCATATGAGGCGGAAGATTGGCTGACTACCAGATGCCGACCAGAATGACTAATGTATACATAACCACCCCCTTCTTCCCCTTTAGGTGTTGGGACTCCTACACAATATGCGGACAGGCCGCTAAAATATCCAACTATGTTCCAGAAATTCTATACTTGATATACCTCGACCATATTTGAACTTAATGAAAGTCCCGATCTTCCACCTTGTCTATTACAAGTCTTTATGTCTTTCTCCCCTAGGAGTGACGGCGAGTTACCCTCCTGGTATCCTTGACCCCTCTCCCCCCCCCCCCCCCTCTGCTCCCTATTCTACTGAAACCGCACCATGGTACCATTACAGTGGGGCGTGACTGAGGTGTCTGGCGGGGGGGATGCCCTCCTCTTTAAGGGGGCTCACCCAACTGATACTTAACAGGTTACTGCTGGTTCTTATCTCCGATTTGCCAACCTAATTGTACCTCAGGTATATCTGAGACTAAAAGCTATACTAAGTAGGTTCCCCCTAATACTAGTTTGCCACGAATACTAACTTCACGGAGAGAGTATTTGGTGTTTGTTCTATAACAAGTTATTTAAGTTCTAAAGTTGGTAGTATACTACCGTAATGTTAAAAAGACAGTATGCATCAAGTGCTCCATATTTGTTTTAAGAATGTACGGAAATATTGCTACATGGTGTGCGGTAAAGATATCATGGGGTGTTGGAGGGGCGCCTGACAGACAGAACGATGTAAGAAATTTTATCCGGACTCGATTAACCTGTCTTTGCCAAATGGCGGAGGTAATCATTGTGTCCTGGAATGTCAGAGGCATGGGATCAGCCAAAAAGCGATCAACAATAACTACCTTAGTGCGCTCCTGGAGACCGCATATACTATCCCTGCAGGAAACCCACCTCACACCCGAAACTACAAGAGTTCTGATAAAGCCGTGGGTTCAGTGGTCCGCCCACTCATGTCACACGTCATACTCCAGGGGAGTATTTCTATTGATGGGGAGATCCCTCAGATGGCAGGTAGAACAGCTAAAAAAGGATCCAGAGGCTAGATTTAGATTTGTGAGAGCCAAAATTAATAATGACCCCTATGTTCTCTTATGCTATTATAACCCACCACCTGCATCAACAACTATTCTAGCTGATGGTATTCTATTCGCCTCATTTTCACCGGATGCAACGATTATCTGTATGGGTGACATGAATATGATAATGGATCTCCTCCTAGATAGATTCGGAGGTGGTGCCCAGAGGGAGGGAGGCACGAGTACAACCCGCCTAGCTTCCATAATCTCAGTGACAGGA
The DNA here is from genome assembly GCF_035609145.1 of Eleutherodactylus coqui. Lineage (NCBI taxonomy): Eukaryota > Metazoa > Chordata > Amphibia > Anura > Eleutherodactylidae > Eleutherodactylus > Eleutherodactylus coqui. The sequence goes on along the minus strand of NC_089841.1, from coordinate 263,680,155 downwards.
TGGCTGGATTTGTGGCGTGTATTTCACCCATAACAGCAGGAATTCTCTTGCCACGCAGGCCACAACTATGCACTTAAGTCGTATAGATTATATATACACAGATCTCCCTCACTATTCCCGAAAATTAACTCCATAGAATTACTCCCCCGAGGGATTTCGGATCACTCTCAGATCCGTATGGTCCTGAGAAATCCAGGCCCAGCTGCCTTTAAGAGACAAAGTACACCTATTTTGGCTTTCGCTACTTGGCCCAAATGACTGTATACCAGACCAGATTCAAATATATTACGAGGCACACTCTGATAGGATGCTGGTTTGGGAGGCGTTCAAGCCTTATCTCAGAGGCTGCTTCAGATCCTCAATTTCCTTTATTAAAAAAGCTGCAGCACGAGAAGGAGAACTGCTAGCGGAGCAATGTCAGCTACTAGAAAGCGAATTCATCTGACCCCTCTAACGCTAAAAGAGACAGATGGGTACAGATAGGCAGGGATTATCTACTATACTTAGGTGAAAAATAGGTTCCTTTGGGCCTTTTCTCTTGACAGTCCTTCTTTGAATTAGGCAACCAGTCTAGCAAATTACTAGCCTTTATGGCCCGACAGGAGACCGCCCCCCCCGTCAGTATTTAGGATTAAGTCAGCCGAAGGAATAACACTTTCAGACCCAAAAGATATTTTGGACAGATTCCAGCAATTCTATAGCGATTTACACCAGTCCCAGACTAACTATTCCCCTACAGAACTAGAAACCTACTTAACATTCCCAGTACTACAAGACACTCACAAATCCCTATTAGACTCGCCTATTACACTGGAGGAGATTGAGGAGGCAATGAGGGACATGGCGAAGGGTAAGACCCCGGGACCAGATGGCCTGCCAGTGGAGGTTTACCTACACTACAAAGAAAAAATTACACCACACCTACTCTCCTTGTCTAGATATATATTTGGAAAAAAACATCTCCCAGAATCAAATGTTAGAAGCCAACATAGTCCCTATTTTAAAGTCAGATAAAGACCCAGAGGAATGCGGCTCGTATAGGCCTATTTCTCTCTTAAATACAGATGACACAATCCTCACTAAAGTGCTAGCCTCTCGTTTGAATCAAGTCATAAAAGACACCCTGATCAAGCCGGCTTTATCCCCGGAATGTCCACATCGGACAACATCAGAAGGACACAGGTGATTACACAAGTGGGCTGGAGGTGGAGGGCGGACTGGGCCTTGGCCTCGTTGAAAGCGGCTAAGGCATTTGACTGTCGAGTGGCCATATTTAATGGGAGTTTTCCGGAGATTCTGATTTGTTAAGTGGATCTCTATCCTGTATAGATCTCCAACAGCCAGAGTAGTGGTGAACGGTCTGACCCCCGCCTCCTTCCCACTTCATAGGGGAACTCGACAGGGCTGCCCACTCTCCCCCCTTCTATTTGCAATCGCCATAGAACCTTTGGCCCTGGGGGTCCGACAACATTCATCGTACAAGGGTATCCAGATAGGATAGGGTTATACGCAGACGATATATTATACATGTCGGACCCCAGGTACACTCTGCCATTAGCTATCTCTCTAATAGATGATTTGGGGAATTTTTCAGGCCTACGCATTAACTGGCAGAAATCTGCTTTTATGCCCCTAAGACCAGAGGGATGGCTGATGGGAGATGTATTTTGCAAAGTACAGATCACCCCCCAATTCAAATACTATCTCGGGATTCACATAACTAGAGACTATATCCCAAGCCTCGACCTGAAAGTCACTCCCCTATTAGCTTCTTTACAACTAAAACTTGAGACTTGGGAGTTCTTTACCGCCATCTGTGGCTGGCAGAATACACATTATCAAGATGATAATACTCCCCAAAGATCTATACTGTCCAGAACACGCCGAAATAACTATACTGCAGTAATTTTTCAAAAAGACAAACTTGCTAATAGGATCATTTATCTGGGGGAAATCTAGAGCCAAACTTCGCATGGACACCCTACAGTGACCTAAGGAGATTGGAGGAATGGTACTACCAGATTTTAGGCTTTATTACCTAGCAGGGCAGGTTAGATACATCAGTCGCTGTCTGTAGGGCTCCCCCCTCCCAAACTCTGAGCACCATTCGATGACTTTTCTTTCAGAACTATCGCTTTGGATCCTCCTGGAAAAGCCAGGACTACTGACCAGACAGATGTTGCCAATCCTTGCAGTTAATGTGTGGCAGGCATGCAAACTGCTGACTAAACAGGAGGAGGGCACCCCACTGGAAACCCCCTTGTGGGACAACAGAGCACGTCCACATCTTGAATCTGCCAGATAGACAGTTCTGGTCGAATCTAGGAATCACTACACTGGAACATCTCTATATTGATGGGATGCTGGCCTCCTTTGAACAATTACAGCAGTTACAGCAAGTTCCAAGAGTTGGCTTTTTCAGATACCTGCAACTTAGACATGCCCTCACAACACAATTTCCAGAGCCCAGGCAATCCTTCTCCCTATACCCACTGATAGGTCCTTGGGTGCG